>NC_041391.1:449899557-449919027 GCF_002162155.2 Triticum dicoccoides | reverse complement strand
GGCTCGAGCGGCGCCGGGAGTGAGGAAGAAGATGGGGACGGGGCGGCGCCGGGAATGAGGGAGAAGATGGGGGCGGGACAGCGCCGGGAGTGAGGGCGAAGATGGGGGCGGGGCGGCGCCGGGAGTGGGGGAGAAGGTGGGGGCGGGGAAGGAGGGATCACTCGTACCTGCCCTAGCATGGTTAATTTCTGTAGGTTAATTTTTGTAGATTTTTTTACATTTGTTTTTCTATCGATTGACCGGAGGTTTGCACCCTCGTCCCATCGCAATGTCAGTTTTTTTTGGCAGTCGATTCAGGGGGGAATCACTGGAAGGTGGGAGGTGGGAGGTGGGACGAAAATAAACCGTTGTAGGTGGGACGAAAATTAACCGTGGAACGGAGACTACCAAGTGAGACATTAGGAGTAGATCCGTGAAACTCGCAAACATTTTTCAGCCTTGCAAACTTTCAAAATTTTGAACTTTGTTTTTACTCAAATTTATCTTTTGTAATTTTAAAAAATATTTAATCTCTGAAAAAAATGAAAAGAAGCACCAAGTAGGAGGTCCCTGCCTTAGGCGGCAGTTGGCAAGCAGGTGCTCGCGCAATAGCAGCGCTTGCTCGCATGCCAGCGAGTTGTAGCTTAAAATATCGCTTCGGTACCCTCACCTCACTGGCTGCCAAAACAGAAGCTCGGTTTTTTGGGGGAAAAGTCAAATTTTGATTTTTCACATAATAAAAAATTCTTATCTTTAAAAATGTTTGGTAATTCACAAAAATATTCACAAAATTAGAAAATACTCACGAATTTCAAAAGTGTCTGTGGATTTTGAAAGATGCGCATTATTTTCAGAAGTATTCATGATTTAGAAAAAAAACATGAATTGAGGGGCGTGGATTAGAAAGTGTTCGCAGATTTAGAAATATATTCATGAATTTATGAGTTTCAGAAAATAAATAATTTAAGAAAGATATTAAAAAACCTAAAGAAGATTTGAAAGAAAAAACCAAGAAAAAGAGAGGAAGAGAAAACAAGAAAAACCCAGGCGATACCTTGTAGGAAATGTTCACAAGGAACCTCCTATTTTACGCTTATTGCTTCAAATAGGAGGATATTCGCATAGGGGAGCCCAAATATGCGTAAAAAAGGAGGCTATTCGCACATTGAAGCCCAACTAGACCGACTTGTGAATTCAGCAACGAACAGCGTAGATGCATCATTATGACTTAAATAAAGTGTGTTTGTTTCTTAGGATTGAGCGCTTGGATGGGATCAAACTCGACACTTCCAGTTGGTTAACGTGACTTGCTAGCCGCTTGAGGTGAATATCATTACTGGCTTATTGGAAGCGTGATACCATAAGAACTAAGTGCAACGGTGGATCCAAACAATTTTTGAACCTTTCTTGAAAATTGTAAGTAACTGTTGAAAAAGCAAATATTTTCTATAAAACATGAATAAATTCTGAAGAATTTGGACAATTTTTGAAATTTGTGAACATTTCTGAAATTGAGAAGAGATTTTAGTTTTTCTGAAATTGTGAACAATTTATGAAAAAAAGAATTTTAAAATGCCGGACATTTTTCAGAAAAGCAATCATTCTTTGAAATTTGTGAACATTCTTGTAATTACAAACATTAAAAAACAATATTTGAAAATTTCAAACTTTTTTGGAAAACAAATGGAAAAACAAACACATTTTGAAATCCGGAACAAGTTCTTAATTTTTGAATTTAATTTGAAAATCATGAGTTTAGGAAAAAGAAAAGGGATCTATCAGAAGAAGAAAATGAATTTCGAAAAAACAAGAAAAGTAAAAATAAAAAGGAAAAGGAGAGGAAACAACTGAAGAAGAAAACACAAAAACCAGAAGAAAAATTTGTGAATAATACAAATAAACAACGGATCTTGGCTACTTGGGCCGACACATCTGCAGTTTGCTCGTTGCTCATGTGTAGGAAGCAGCAACATTTTGCCGCAGTGAGCGGCATGTAGATTTTTCATGTTCACCATACCGATGGAGAGCTCAACCTGCTTATATGGGGCGGCCCAGCTGCTCGCTGTGTTGTCCGCCACATGGTTAAATAGGATTTATCCGAAATCACTAGTTATGGAGGACTTCTTGCGGAGATCACTCCAACTTCCCCAGGTTGCGACAAGTGGCGCGCTGTATGTGCGCCACTTGTCACAACCTGAGAGTTTTCTTTTTTTTCGTAGATCCGTTTATTCAAAACGTTTTATCTCTTAAACTGTGCGTCTAAATCTCGAACCGCTTTTGCCGTTGGATTCCTCGCGTCGAGATCTTCAAAACTAGATCCCATGTTGATAGGTTTTGACGAACATTTTTTTCACGAAAAAAACGGACGAAAAAACCGACGAAAAAACTGAACCGGGAACACAGTTTTTTTTTCATTTCCGAAAGAGGCACGCCCGTGCCTCTGACGAAATCACAACCGTGCCTCTTGCGGAAGCGAAACCGTGCCTCTCGCGAAAGAAAAAAAAATTAGAAAACACGTTTTTTTTCCTTTTCGAAAAAGGCACGCCAGTGCCTCTCGCGGAAGCAAAACCGTGCCTCTCGCAAAAGAAAAAAAATAGAAAACACATTTTTTTTTCCTTTCCGAAAGAGGCACGCCCGTGCCTCTCGCGGAAGCAAAACCGTGCCTCTCGTGAAAGGGAAAAAAATAGAAAATACGTTTTTTTCGTTTCCAAGAGGCACAGCCGTGCCTTTCGTGAAAGCACCACCGTGCCTCTCGCGAAAACAAAACCGTGACTCCCGTGAAAAAAATCGTTTTTTGCGCAAAGCTAGGGAAGGCTTGTGGAAAACCAAAACGTCAAAAAAACCCGGAAAAAACCATTTAAAAAGCCGAAAACGCGTGCGAAAAAATAAAAAGACAAAATCCGGAGGGAGTGCCCAGAGCGCGACACGTGGCGAATGGCTGAGAGCGCGCCAAGTGGCGCTGATCGTTGCGAGGCTCCCGAAGGAGTGCTCGTTAATTAGTTGCTCGTATCCCTCAAAAAAACTAACGTGGTTGTTCTAAGTCTGCTGCATTAACGAGGGGAGGTCCGACACGCTGTGTCTAGTTTTTTCCCCTAGGTCACGAACCTAGGGTTATCCAGTCCTCCGGCGGCGCGTCCGCCGTGAGTTCCCCTGAGATCGGTCGGGCTTCCGGAGTGCCGACTTCCCAGTTATCAAGTGCTTGCTAAAAGGATCAAGATGGACCTAGAGGGGGGGGGTGAATAGGCACGATTACAAATTGTAATTATTACTTAGCAATTTTAGGCAATAATGCGGAATATGAAGGTGAGCCTAACACTTGCAAGTGTAATACTAAGTACTAAGCAAGTAACACAAGTATGTAAGTAAGCAAGCACAATATGATATAAGTAAGTGCTAAGAGACAAGTAACCACAAGTAGAAAGTTAGGGTTAGGAATAACCGCAACTCCGGGAGACGAGGATGTATGCCGATGTTCACTTCCTTGGAGGGAAGCTAGTCACCGTTAGAGAGGTGGATGTTACCACGAAGGCACACCAACGCCACGAAGGCTCACCCTATTCTCCCTTTAAGACAACACCACAGAGGCGTTTCTCAACCACTAGTGGTAGACCAGGGGTGGTCTCCAAACCCTCTCTGAAAGACTCCTACCGCCTAGGAGTCTCCAACCTCCAAGAGTAATAAGAACGATGGGGAAAAGCTCAAGACTTTCTCAAATCACGAATTCCTTTGGTGCAAAGAAGGGGAAGGAGTGGATCTATCACTTGATTGGAGAACTTCTCTCAAATGTTCCTAAAATCACTTGGGGATCTAGGATTTGGTGTAGAGGATTGAGAGAGAGAGAGAGTGAAAAGTGTTCTTGGCAAGCTCAAAGTGAATGTTCGACCTCATCCTGTGCAAGGGAGAAGCCTATATATAGTGGGTGTGGAAAAAGTAACCATTTGAGCCACTTAAGTGCACAGAAGATGTCGGACGTCCGGACAACACCAGACGTCCGGTGGCACAAATATGTCCGGACGTCTGACCATTATCGGTCGTCCGGCCGCTGGGAACACAAAAGCCACGAATCAGCACACAACACACGGACGTCCGAGACGTGCCGGTCGTCCGGAGACCGGACGTCCGGAGAGGCCCGGAAATCCGTAAATGTTGTTCTGTGGAGGAAATACCGGACGTCCGAGACGTGCCGGTCGTCCGGAGACCGGACGTCCGGAAAGGTTCGGAAATCCATGAATATCGTTCTGTGACAGAAACATCGGATGACCGTAGAGAGCCGGACGTCTGGACAGCTGAGAGGGATCGGACGTCCGTAGAGTACCGGACGTCCGAAGAGACAAACTGGAGTTGGTGGGTTTGAGCAAATGTTCACTAGATCCAACGATCCCCTCTTAATAGTGCGGGATCCCTATACTCAAGAACAACCCGTAAACAAAGCCAAGGCTAATGTCTTGTATCTCTGATCTTGAGTTATATGCATTTGTCCCTAGTCATGATCCACACACGGCCTTTGAGACATAATCCTGAGATATACTTGATAAACATGATTATTCCCAACATGCATGTTGTCATCAACATCAAAATATGATTAAGAGCATGATTGCACTTTCAATCTCCCCCTTTTTGGTAGTTGATGCTAACATATATGCACACACATAAAAAATCGAAAGGATTTGTTGTGGAGCTCAATAAACAAAGAATAAGCATGGAGAGAGCTCCCCCTCAATATGATACCATAAAGAATAAACATGAAGAGAGCTCCCCCTCAATATGATACCAACATAACTAGATCTCATACATAAGATAATCAAGACAATAAGCTCCATATAGGTTCATCACTCATAGCATAGAACATAAGTCTCTAAAATCCCATAACATGAGTTCGATACAAGCTAATAAAAACATAACAATGAGTTCGATTACAAGCTAATATCATAGAATTGCATAGTGCCTACTCCCCCTTGGCATCAAATACCCAAAGGGGGGGGGGTCATAACAGCATCAGAGAGCATCATCATCATCATCATCATCATCATCATCATCATCATCATCATCATCATCATCATCATCATCATCATGTGCACCACTGCCACCAGCCTCGTCAAAGAAGTCAGCCCACTCAGGACCCGAGGGAAAACCAAAATCAGAAGGTGGCTCATCAGGAAAACGGTCATCATCACTCACATCGAACACTCCGGAGTCTCTCAGACGAGTCTTCAGAGCATTCTTGGAGGTGATAAGACGCGTAACAACATCATGATTTTGGGAGCAGTTAAATTTAACAACCTTCATCAAGGCAGAGTGGGCCTTCCCCAGAAAGCGAGCAATGCGACCAAAGGGTGCAGATCCGGAGGGAGCAGAACGAGGGATGCTAGTAGCAGTACGACGCGGATGAGAAGAAGAGGAAGAGTCCTTGGGAACATAGTTATCGGCCATGTGTGGGGGAATGACCCATCGCTCATGCAAATGAGTGCGGGCAATAGGAAACGAAGCCACACTCTCGATGAAAGCCTGAAGAAAGGGGGCATGATGAAAGGCCCGCTTGTGCTGAAAAGAAGCAAGGCGAATCTCATGCCATAGAAAATGAGGCACATTGATCTTCCCTTTCGGAGCCGCATAGAGGCGATGCATGAGATCAATGCAGTAGATACTACAGGACCCCTTGTCACCCATCTTAGGATAAATGGTGCGAATGAAACATTGATAGATAATGAAGAAAGGAGCACGCCAAATGGAACTTGGTTAAAAACCTTATGTTTCTCATCATCAGTCAGTTGGGGTATGGGTTTGATAAGATCAGCACATGCATCGGGGCCCTTGGGTCTATGTTCGGGGTCATCATTGTGAATTTTGAACCCGGTGTCGGGAAAACCAAGGGTAACAACAAATTGAGAGTAGGAAGCCGAGAGCTTTGTGTCGGAGGTCATCCAAGTAACAGTGTTATTTGGACCGAAGAAACATGTGGCATAAAATTGATGGATGGCGGCTTGGTTAAAGTCATGTTGAAATTTAAATGGGGCAGCAAGATTGGAGGACTCAATGAGCTCAATAGCCCCGAAATATTTTTCCGGATGAGAACGAATATGCTCTAAATCAATGCACAGATGCAGAGAAAGATCCTTAGGAATGATAATAGTGGTAAAAATGTCAGCTTGGACATTGGTGCGAAAACGAGTGTCCCTAGAGTCACGAGCAATCGTAAATTGATCAACATCACGACGCAACTTAAGATAGGAGGCAATGGGAACCAGGTTGAACCGCTTAACATGACGTCCGTGTGGTAAAGGAGGTTCAAGCGAGATATGACGAGCATCACCATGAGGTTGGACCGGAGGAGGAGGAGTCTGGAAGGTGGGCCGTCGAGTCCCGGGCTTGGGAGCAGTGGTGCAAACAGGGACAGGCTCTCCTCTCTCCATATGAGCTAGCTCATCTTCATAGTCAGAGCCCTCTGACAAGTCTTCGCTTGGAGACCGGCGAGGAGGAGGAACACGCTTCCTAGGACGAGCTCGTTCTTGGGAGTCGTCGGAATCACCACGATGGGAGGGACGAGAGGACCCAGAAGGGGGGGTCCTTGCGAGCAGTGCTCTTGGTCTTCACCATTCCGACCTAGAAGAGGAGGAAAACCCAAATCAACAACCCACCACCATATATCGACGAATCGATGGATGAGGGAAGAAGAGATGGGTGCTACCTTGGAGAGAAGAACTCGAAGGGAGACGGCGACTAGAGCGAATCAGACAGCGGGCCGAGTGGCCACGGCGAGTGGCGTGGCGACGGAGAGGGGCCCGAGCGGGGATAGAGGCGACCCGAGTGGCCACGGCGAGTGGCATGGCGACGGCGAGGGGCCCGAGCGATGAGCAGCCACTGTGAGGGGCTCGGGCGGCGTGCGGCCGCGGCGAGGAGCCGCGAGACAGGGGCGGCCGCGGTGGTGAACAGAGGAGAGGAGGCGAATGGATTAGGGTAACTGACCCGAAATGCACCCCGCGCTATATATAGGTGCCTGAGAAAAAGTCCAGATGACCAAAGATCTATGGATGTCCGGTGCCTGGGCCAGGGAAAAATTAACGGACGTCCGGATAGGTTGGACGACCGGCCTGAGGCCAACAGAAGCCTTTTTACGGACGACCAGAGTGCGATGGACGTCTGGTGTCGGAGAAAAGTCTGGACGACCGGGAATCCACGAACGTCCGGCGCCTAGGCCAGGAAAAGATACCAGAGAGAATTTTACGGACGTCCAGAAGCATATAAGAATTTTTTAGAGGAGTAGGGTGCATTTATTTGTGCTACTAACCATGATGAGGAGATGATGATTACAGTACGTAGTAAGATGCAAAGGCATAATCTGTTAAGCAACGAGTATCCTATGCCAACAATAATAAAACATAAACCACTCGTATATTGTTCTAATGAAAAGAGTGGTGGCTACTGCCACCATGTATGAGTATATGTGACATGGCACGGAAAGATTGGAACTTTGAGTGCATAATCACTACTCCATCATGGAAAGCACCATAGTTAGATGACATGGTAGCTTTGAGAGTGTTTGTTC
Source organism: Triticum dicoccoides (assembly GCF_002162155.2). Classification (NCBI taxonomy): domain Eukaryota; kingdom Viridiplantae; phylum Streptophyta; class Magnoliopsida; order Poales; family Poaceae; genus Triticum; species Triticum dicoccoides. Next base: position 449,911,505 of record NC_041391.1, on the reverse strand, counting down.
TTTTTATGCATTTCATAGGGTGAGGATACTCATGAGTTGAGTGTCTCGCCCTAAATATATGCCTACATCAAGACAAGACATTAATTTCATTCATGAATGGGTACTAGATTTTACATAATATTGTCAAGCTCCAAGATACCAAGTTCATGCCTAAGTCTACAAAACCTTGCTTCATCCAATGGTTTGGTGAAAATATCCACTAGTTGCAAATCTGTACCAACATGATCAATGTTAATATCACCCTTTTCCACATGATCTCTCAAGAAGTGATACCTAATATCAGTGTGCTTGGCGTGGGTATGATCCTTGGGGTTCTTAGCAATATTGATGGCACTTTCATTATCACATAGGAGAGGCACGTGTCTATAGGTGATACCGTAATCCTTCAAGGTTTGTCTCATCCATAGTAATTGAGTTGCACAACTTGCGGTTGCAATGTATTCAGCTTCTGCGGTAGAGAGGGCAATACAATTTTGTTTCTTCGAGGACCAACTTACCAAGGAGCGTCCAAGAAACTGACACGCGCCGGAGGTGGACTTACGATCCACTTTGTCTCCAGCCCAATCTGCATCCGTGTACACAATGAGATCGAACTTAGCATCCTTGGGGTACCATAAACCCAAGGTATCTAAGAATATCCTTAACCGCCTTATGATGACTTTCCCTAAGGGAAGCTTGAAATCTAGCACACATGCATACACTGAACATGATGTTTGGTCTAGATGCACAAAGGTAAAGCAATGAACCAATCATAGAGCGGTAAATAGATGGGTCGAAAGGAATACCATTTGTGTCTTTAGTGAGTGCAATTTTGGTTGGCATGGGTGTCTTGCATGGACTAGAATCAGATATGCAAAACTTCTCTAGGATATCCTTGAGGCATTTTTCTTGAGACAAGAAAATTCCTTCTTGAAATTGTTGAATTTGAAATCCGAGAAAGAACTTCAAATCCGCATTGAGTGACATTTCAAAATTCTTGGTCATTGAAGCCGCAAACTTCTTGCACAAATGAATGTTAGGTGAACCAAAAATGATATCATCTACATAGATTTGGGATAAGATCAAATCACCCTTGTCCCTCTTAGTAAAAATAGTGGGATCAATCACCCCTCTCACAAAACCATCATCGAGTAAAAACTTCTTAAAATGATCATACCAAGCACGAGGTGCTTGTTTGAGGCCATACAAAGCCTTATGAAGTTTGTACACATAGTCTTTGTGATCGGGATGAACGAACCCAGGTGGTTGTGACACATATACTTCTTCTTGTAGAGGACCATTAAGGAAAGCACTCTTCACACCCATTTGGTGTAAAGTAAAATCATTGAAAGCGGCATAAGCAAGTAAGATGCGAATGGATTCAAGACGGGCAACGGGGGCAAAGGTCTCACCAAAGTCCAAACATTCAACTTGTGAGTACCCTTGTGCCACCAACCTTGCCTTGTTACAAATGATTACACCATTCTCATCTTGCTTGTTCTTGAAAATCCATTTTGTTCCAATGACGTGCTCGGTAGGTGGCCTCTTGACTAATGACCACACTAGGTTGCGTTCAAAACTATTCAACTCTTCTTGCATAGCAACGAGCCAATCGTTGTCCATCAATGCATCTTGGACCTTGAGGGGCTCAACACTAGAAACAAACAAGAAGTGAGCACAAAAGTTTGTCAAATGTTTACGAGTGACTCTACCTTCTGATGTGCCTGTGAGAATTTTGTCAACATCAACACGACCGGCGACTCGAGGCATGATGGAGGTTAGGGTTTCTTGAAGTTCAACTTCATGTACATCATCCACGTCCTCAACATATGGATCATTAATGTTTGGTGGAAGATCTTCTTGTTCATATTGCATTTGTTGAGGTTCATCATCAATAATTGGAATTTCTTGTTCTTGCCCTTGATGATGATCATGTTCTTGAAGATTATCATGAAGAGAAACTTGATCATCTTCTTGTACTTGGACTAAGGGAATTGGTTGAACAATAGGAGTCTGTGGTGGTATGGGTGTTGAAGTAGTTTGATGATGTGTGAAACTTCCATCTTCTTCTTCATCATCATGAGGTTCTTGTTCCATTGGAAGAAGTACACCAACACCCATGGTCAAAATATCTTGAGAGGATCTTCTTCAGTTACATCACTTAGATCAACTTGCTCCCCATGGGAGCCATTAAATTCATCAAACACCACGTCACAAGTTTCTACAACACATCCATTGGATTTGTTGTAGGCTCTATAGGCGTGAGAGTTTGATCCATAGCCAACAAATATGCCCTCAATTGTTTTGGATTGAAATTTTCCTAACCGTTCTCTTTTGTTAAGGATGAAACATTTGCACCCAAATACATGAAAGTACTTGACATTTGGCTTGTTCCCAGTTAGGAGCTCATATGGAGTCTTTTTCAATATAGTGCGGAGAAAGAGCCGATTTGATGCATGGCATGCAGTGTTGACAGCTTCAGCCCAAAAACTATGTGGTGACTTGTATTCATCCAACATGGACCTTGCCATCTCCACAAGTGTACGGTTCTTCCTTTCGGCTACACCATTTTGCTAAGGAGTGTATGGAGATGAATATTGATGCTCAATCCCTTCATCGCTAAGGAATTCTTCCAAGGTATAGTTCTTGAACTCAGATCCATTGTCACTTCTTATTGCCAAGATTTCTTTGTCAAACTTGCGTTGTGCTTGCTTGGCAAAATCAATGAAGGTGATCTTCGTCTCGTCCTTGGACTTGAGGAAAAACACCCATGTATATCTTGAGTAATCATCAACAATGACAAGTCCATACTTTTTCCCACCAAGACTATCCCATGAAGGAGGCCCAAAAAGATCCACATGAAGGAGCTCCAAAGGCCTTGAAGTAGACACAATGTTCTTGGGTGGGTGCTTTGATTGATGTTGCTTCCCGGCTATGCATGCACTACACACACGATCTTTCTCAAAAGAGACATTGGTTAGTCCAAGGATGTGATTTCCCTTTAAGAGATCTTGAAGATTTCTCATTCCGACATGGGCTAGCCGGCGATGCCAAAGCCACCCCTTGTCGGCCTTGGCCATTAGACAAGTTTCATGGAATGTGCTCTCTTTCGAGAAATCAACCGTGTAAAGGTTGCCATCCAACTCTCCAACAAAGGCCACTTCGAAAGTATCTCTCTTAAAGACTTTCACATCCGTTAGTCCAAAGAGTATATCATAACCAACAGAAGCCAATTGGCGAACAGAAAGCAAATGGTATTTAAGGGATTGGACAAGCATGGCATTTGCAAGAGACATGTCATTTGTGATAGCCACCTTTCCCAAACCGAGTACCTGTCCTTTTGAACCTCCACCAAACATAATACTCATGAATGGTTGAATAGCTTCCATGAAATCGTAGAGCAATTTTCTATCTCCGGTCATATGATTGGTACATCCACTATCAATCACCCATTTTACTCCACCGGAGAAGGCAACCTACACATAATTATGACTTGGTTAGAGGCACCCATTTTGCAATGGGACCTCTCAAGTTAGTCACAAGGGTCTTAGGGGCCCAAATAGCATAGAATGGGAATGAATTTCGAGGACCAACAAATTTTGCATAAACTTCTCCATCCTTAGTCTTACGAAGAACATAGGATGGAGGCATGAACTCTTTTGGCTTGTTGAGAGTGGGCATGCCCCTTGTGTCCTTCCCACTAACAACCTTACCTTTATCCTTGTGCCCTTCTCGCACAAATGTTTCCTTTAGAGGGGTTGTGCACTTTTGAGAGGATGTCTTCTTCTTGCTTGTGCTTGGGTCAAACCCGGGTCCCTATTCGGCAAACACCTCACTGTGTTGGCTCAATATCTCATTAAGGTTCTTTTGCCCTTGAGCACATGTCATGAGACCTTTCTCGATTTGAGCCTTGAGGAAGCGATTTTCCTCAAGAATAGATGCTAGATCACTACTAGAGTTAGTAGTACAAGCATCAACATTGATAATAGGATAAGAGTAAGTCTTGGCTAGAGTTTCAAGATAAGTAAGTTTGAGCGTCTCAAAACTCTTTGTAAGAAGGGTGAGCTCTTCTTCCTTAGTCTTGAGGGACACAGATAGAAGCTCACAATCCTTAGAGAGAGAAGCATGAGACTTCACAAGCTTACTTTTATCATTCATCAACTCTTCGCAAGAGTCAATAGCCTTTTTCAAGGAGGCAAGATCTTTAGTATGAACATCAATGTTTGCACCAATTTTTAAGCATAGTTCATCATTTCGTGCTTCCTCATATTGGACTTTCCGCTCAATGATTTCACATTTTTTCTTTTCCTCGGTGACGAGGGTTTCGAGTTCCTTAATGGTGATGGTGTGCTTACTCACCATCTTCACAAGCATACGAAAGATAGTGAGTTTCTTTCCTTTGAGGGAGCACATGAACTTATTAAGTTTAGCAAGCATAGGATCATCTAGATCCTCATCCTCATAACTATCCTCCGCATCAAGATACTCATCATTAGGAGTAGAAAGCATGGAAAGAGGAGGATTTGATCATGGGGTTACCTTGTTCTTATCAGGAGAGCTTTGGTCCTCTCCATCTTCTACCACGACCTTTGCCATTAGGCACTTGTGAGCGTTGCCCTTGTAGTATTTCCGGTAGTTTTAGGTAACCACATCACCACTCTTGTTCACTAACCTCAAAGTGTTTTGAGGGTCTTGAGCAACTCCGGCAACACCACTAACATCATCTGGATCGGATTCTTCTTGAGAAACCATTGCTTTCCCATCTCTCTTATTGAGCTTGGAGTTCAAAGGATTTGGCAACTTCTTCTTTGGAAAGGTCTTGGGAAACCTTGATTTGTCCTCTCTCTTCTCATAAGGGCACTCATTGGAGAAGTGGTTGGTTTCTTCAGTTGTAGCATTTTCTTACTTTCTTCTTTTGAAATCTTCCCTTGAATTTTCCCGTGCTAAACTTCTTAATAAAGAGAGCCATGTCTTCATATGAAGGGCCCTCATCGGATTCAATCTCATCACCATCTTCATCATCATCATCTTCTTCTTCTTCTTCACTTTGCTCATCTTCACATACATGCTTGGCCTTCAATGCAAGATTGATCTTTGATGTTGGGGTACCATGTATGGCAAGATGTTTTGTGGCATTTGCCTTTGACTCTTCAAATAGTTGGAAGGTGGATATGATGTCATCTGTAGTCATTTCCTTGAAGGCATGGTCTTGTCTTATGTCCCACACCATTTGATGGTGATATGGGGCAAGAGCATGAAGCAACTTGTCTACAAGGAATCGCTTAGTCATGTTGAATCCATCTTGTGTCTTGTCACACTCACATGACTCAATGTCAGCAGTGAGAGTCATGAGATGCTCAAGGAGTTGATTGGGGGTTTCACCTTTCTCCATACAAAAGTTTTGCAATTGCCCCTTGGCAATTTCATATTAAGCACTCCGGAGGGTGGAGGTGTCGGTCTTGGATCTTATAATACTTTCCCATAGTTCCTTGGCACTTGTGATGTGTATGAACGGTCTCCTGGACATGGAGTTATTGAGCCCGAGCTCAAATGAGCTCTTTATCCTGGACGCTGATTTCTGCATGAGGATATGTGCCATTTATTTATACAGTTGGTGGTGGGATGAAAGAAAAGGGGCACTGTTCAGTAATACGTCCGTGGTTACGGACGGCCGTTCGACTAAGACGAGGTGAGCCGTGGACCAGAATCTCTGTGCACGTCTGATCCGTGGACCAGGACGTTACCTTTTCCGGTCGGTGGGGTCAGGGGTCAAATGAATGCACCGTCTAGTGTCGTCTCCAATTTGGGTGTTGATGAAGACCGAGTCGTGGAGAGGAGGCGCGCCGGCGGCGACAAGCCATGGAGTTTCTGATGCAGCCGATACGCGTGTTGGTAAATCCTCCCTTTCTCTCGTGGTTGGCTTCCTGGATTAGTTACCTCAATTAAGTGGTTGAAAGGGACTTTGTTCGTCATCTATGAGATCTATACTTTACTGAAGGAGGTAGGGGAGAGTATGGTGCCGCCTCCTATGGCAGAGCAGGGGGTGGTGGAGCACGCACGGGCGATGGGAATGGCATGGTGGCGGAGCACCAAGTGCCGGAACCAGGTGTGGTGGAGCAGGCACGGGCGATGGGGGGTGGGGGATGTCATGGTAGTGGAGCAGGGTGCGGGGGATCTGGCGGCGGCGGCGGGCAGCGCGGACGCTCAGATCTGATAGGCCGGCGAAGCGGCAGCAGAAGGAGAGAGAGCACTCCCCCGGCTTCGGAGCTGTCAACTGTGAAGAGGAACTCCCGGGCCCCTGGATGGAACAAAAGGTTAGTGCTTGACTTGATCATGCAGTTAATTTTGGGCAGTATAAATCTGTTATAGTTGTGCTCAATTAGTGTGTGTATTATGGCATGATAGTACTTTTATGCCTAGTTAGTGAAGGATTTGTTGTTACCATCAATAGTCTACTGGGACTTAAAAAAATGATTCCCTGGATTAGCACAACTATGGAATTAGATGTACTTACTTATTGTAAAATGATGCTCGCAAACCAGGGAATTACGTGCACCTAGGGTAGTGTAAATGATGCTTGTTGAACCCTTGTGAGCTAATATGATAGTTGCCTGTTTCACAAGGCTAAGGATTGGAGCTGCAGCACCTAGCAGACCACCTTGCCCGAACCGCGTCAGTGCGTTTGAGAAGGCTGTTAGGAGTTTTGCTGAGAACCCAGCTGAGAATGTGATTACACCAGTTATTGGCACTACATTCGACTCGGAGGGTGAGGCATACGACTTCTACAATTTGTACTTGTGGGAGAAGGGCTTTGGTATTCGATATGGCAAAAGCCCTGAATGTGGAGAGGACAAAATGCATGCAAAAAATAGTTTGTGGGTGCTCGATGAGTACGAATTTATGCTACTGGTACTGCTTGAACAATCCAGTTTAGTTGATCGGGTTGCGAAGACCTAGTGACTAAAATTGGTAAACATTTTGCAGGGGAAAGCTGGTGTCGAGAACACAAGGTCTTACCGATGCAAATGTCTTGCTGTCATAAGGCTTCTACGAGCAGAAGACAGTGGTTGGTATATTGCCGAGTATAGAGGACAAAATGCATGCAAAAAAATCTTCCGTTCACAAACAGGTCTTTGTGTATTCTGCGTGGCAAGATAAACAGGGACCATGCAGATGATGATGTAAAGAAGAGCGATGGATGTGTTTGCAGAGATTGGAGCTAAAGATCCGCAGTTCACATAAAGGGTTCAAGCTCACAGTGAGGGGAGGATCAAGAATCTGATGTGAGCAACTGGGAACAGCAGGCTGCATTACAACTTCTTTGGCGATGTCATAACATTCGACACGACCTATAGGACCAACCTATATGACATGCCTTTCGGCCTTTTTGTTGGGTTAACAGTCACTTTCAGAGTCTGATTCTGGCTGGTGTTCTTGTTCGCGACTGATTCTGGCTGGAGTTCTTGTTCGTGACGAGACCCAAGACAGTTTCGAGTGGGTTTTTTCAGAATTCCTAAGAATTATGGGTGATTCTCCACCAATGACTATACTTACAGGTATTATCTCTATTTGTAAAATTGATCAATACTTTGTACGGCGGATAGCTGATGTATATTTTGTCATGCTAAGGAGTGATGATTGTTTACCTGTTTGTTCAACTATTTTGTAGATCAAAACCGTGCCATGGAGCCGGCTATCAAAAAGATTATGCCGGGAGCAGCACACAGATGGTGCAAATGGCACATTTTGAAGAAGGCAAAGGATTCATTGGGTGCTCTGTACAAAAAAAAAGTGATTTCAGGCTGAATTTAATAAAGTGATAAACCATATGCTGACAGAAGATGAATTTGAGGAAGGTGGGAAATGCTGCTACACAAATACAAGCTGAGGGCACACCCATACATGACTAAGTTCATGGAGGGGTTGCCTGCCTGGATGTCGTCATTTAGCCTCCTAACACCAGCAAGCAGGCTCTGAATGACATACACACTGGTTGAACTGTTCGATCATCTCAGTATTAGCCAATGCTCCCCAGAAATCAATAGTGGCATACTCATGCTTGGTGGTCGGCGCCAGCACATGACCCATGACAAAAATCACAAAGGCAATTTGGAAGCAGTCCTTCTCAATCTTGCTTGATGACTCTGAAATGTCCCTCATAAGAAAATCTTCAGGTGCTTGCAGGCTGTGAACCCCTTTTTTTCCATCCCCAAAGTGGACTTTATAAACCTAATGGCCTCAGGCTTGATGTGGCTGTCACGACCCCTTATGTTGTGATGCCCACATGGGATGCTGAATACTTTGTGAACATCCTATGGCCAGAATTTTAGTATCTTGTTCTCAGCGAGGATAATGGCGCGACGGGTGGTGCTGACCTTACTCATTGACCAGGCACTGAATTTCAGGTTTAGCTTTTGCAACATTTGAAGGTCAAGCATGCCACCAAAACCGATGCTCGTAACTAGAAATTGCTTCTACTCATTGAATGTCTGTATGACATTGGCAATGTGCTTGATAGACGTGCGAGATGTCGGAGCTGGGAGCGCAACAGGGTTACCGCTTTGTCCTGAATCCTGGCTAGCTGGCAGCAGGTTCTCATCGCCAACCTCCCCCTCACAACTGCCTTCATCCGACATTTTGCCTGCATCATTGGTGGGCATATGTAAAAATGGGATTCAGGACTCCATCAGAATACCTGTTGCCTTTACACTGTTAATTACACTTATCAAAGATGAATACTGCATATAATTACACTTATCAAAGATGAATACTGCATAAAAATGCTGGTGCTTTCCAGACATAAATCCAATACAGTATGCATGTAGATAGTGTGTGATTAGAGAAGTTGATGAACTTCTTGTTCTCATTGGCTGAAACTAATAAGTAGTTCTGAACTGAAGTTTCATACATAATCTATGTAGCCGTATGCATGTCAGGGTAAAATCGATCCTACAGGACAGTGTAAAAACCCTGCTGCATTGCAAAAAATTGAAGTAATATATATACTTTGAAACAGTAAAACACTGAATCTGTACTGAATTTCAAGCATTGGGTTCTTATAAAACATGAATGAATGCATGCACTTTTTGTTGGCAGAAAGAAAAATCAAACATGTGAACCTATGAAACTATAAAACACTATTCATCTAAAAACTGGACCTTTCAAATGTACTATGAAGCTATTTGGTCGGCAAAAAAAGTGCATCTGCGAAAATTGCATGAACGGAAATCACCGTGGAGAGGTGAATTGAAAAAAAAGGATGGAGATAGGGGAGACCTGCGAGGCGGGCATCTCTGGGTGCGCCAAGAAGAGTGGCCGCCGGCAGATCGGAGTTGAGGAGCTGATGAGGAAGAGTACCTGGATCCGAGTGTGCTGAGAGGGAGAAAGGACAGTGAAGACCGGGGGAAGATAGCTGGAACTCATCTGAGCATGGGAGGAAAATTGGAAAATGGTCATTTGGATCTGAAAAAAAAAGAAGAAAAATGGTCATTTGGGGTCGGGGCCACTGATGTGCCCACTGCAGACGTGACTGCACATAGTGCGTAAAAAGAACGATAGACGAAAATGACGACAGGTGGCTAGCATGTGTGTTTACCAACCAAAGAGGCGCCTAAGCTAATGGGGAGAGAGAATCTTACTACAAAAATTCATAGATAAAACATGATTGCCCACAAAATCGACTGACAACAGATTAACAAAGATCAGATAGTTGGATTAATACACAAAACAGAACACTAGTACGTCGGCACAGTGATTGCCAGGTTACAGGCCACTCCGGATTACAAACTGGGATTACAAAATTAACTAGTACACCACACTAGAGGATATCCCCATTTACAACCATCCCGCACAGGAAACTAGCTGCTGCGCTGCATGAAGATCAAGTAGAGCATGCCCAGGACAAGGATAAAGTTGGTTCTGGCCAACAGCAGCGCCGTGCGATGTCTATCTATCGGCGGAGCAGCAGTGCGGTGCGGCGCTGGGAGGGCTCGCCACAAGCTGGGCAAGGAATCAGCGGAGCACCTTGTCGGGCTGTGAGGAAGAGGAGGAGGCCGCCATCGTTTCCGATCTGGTTCTTCCCGGCGAGGATGAAGGGGATAAGGGAAGGGGGCGAGCAGGGGTGGCAGAGGAATCTTTGAGTGGAAGGATGCAGTAGCTAAATTAATAAATTAATGGGAGCTGTGAGACGAGGGACGACGTCCGTTTGCCTGACGACTGAGCCGTGGTCTACGACGCAACGCCCCATCTGAGCCGTGGCTGCGAGGATGACGTTGTTACATTGAATGCGATGGTTGGGTGGGCCACATGTTATGAAAAAGCTGCGCATACTGCTCCAAATACAGACTAAAATACTAGCAGGAATCTTGGCGCTAGACAACGGCTGAGATAAAGGGCACATCTGAGCTCGAGCTCAGAATAGCACTTTCGCGGTCTCCTTTGCTTTTCAACCATACCTCTCCTTATACACATGGTTGCAGTGTCATTGAGATTCTTGTCATAAATTTCTCTTGGCGTAGGATTCTTTGGATCAACCACATGGTAACCATACTCCAAGATCTCCAGCATCTCATCGTTTCCATGTTGAAGATGATCCTGCATAGCAACTCTCCACAAAGCAAAATCGGAAGTGGCATCAAGTAAAGGAGGTTTGCCTTGAGGATTATATTTCGGTTTCTCAACCTGAGGTCTTGCATAAAGCCAAGGAACACTGGAGTGTTAATTGCTAGGAGGCTGTTGCTACGTCTTGAGCTTTCGTTGGTTTTCCTTGAAGAGGAAAGGGTGATGCATCGATGGTAGCGTAAGTATTTCCCTCAGTTTTTGATAACCAAGGTATCAATCCAGTAGGAGGCTCCTCAAAAGTCCCACACACCTACACAAACAAACAAAGAACTCGCAACCAACGCAATAAAGGGGTTGTCAAGCCCTTCATGGCCACTTGCGAAAGTGAGATCTAATAGAGATAGTATGATAAGGTAAATATATTTTTGATATTTTATAGTATACATGCAAAAAGTAAAGATACAAATAAAAGTAGATTGGAAGCAAATATGATAAGAGATAGACCCGGGGGCCATAGGTTTCACTAGAGGCTTCTCTCAAGATAGAATAAGTATTACGGTGGGTGAACAAATTACTGTCGAGCAATCGATAGAAAAACGAATAATTATGAGATTATCTAGGCATGATCATGTATATAGGCATCACGTCCGCAACAAGTAGACCGACTCCTGCCTGCATCTACTACTATTACTCCACACATCGACCAACTCCTGCCTGCATCTAGAGTATTAAGTTCATAAGAACAGAGTAACGCATTAAGCAAGATGACATGATGTAGAGGGATAAACTCATGCAATATGATATAAACCCCATCCTTTTATCCTCGATGGCAACAATACAATACGTGCCTTGCAACCCCTATTGTCACTGGGTAAGGACACTGCAAGATTGAACCCAAAGCTAAGCACTTCTCCCATGGCAAGAAAGATCAATCTAGTAGGCCAAACCAAACTGATAATTCGAAGAGACTTGCAAAGATAACCCAATCACACATAAAAGAATTTAGAGGAGATTCAAATATTTCTCATAGATAAACTTGATCATAAACCCACAATTCATCGGATCTCAACAAACACACCGCAAAAAGAGTTTACATCGAATAGATCTCCATAAGAGAGGGGAAGAACATTGTATTGAGATCCAAAAAGAGAGAAGAAGCCATCTAGCTAATAACTATGGACCCAAAGGTCTGTGGTAAACTACTCACAACTCATCGGAGGGGCTATGGTGTTGATGTAGAAGCCCTCCGTGATCGATTCCCCCTCCGGCAGAGTGTCGGCGAAGGCTCCAAGATGGGATCTCGCGGATACATAAGGTTACGGCGGTGGAAATTGTGTTTTGTTGGCTCCCCCGATGTTTTTGTGGTACGTAGGCTTATATAGGAGGAAGAAGTACATCGGTGGCCGCCC
>NC_041391.1:449868837-449899163 GCF_002162155.2 Triticum dicoccoides | reverse complement strand
CTACTTCTTGACTTGCACTCCAAGTCCTCTAGATCACGTTCATTCCAAAAATCACGCTCCCGAAGGATTCATTCCGTTTGGACTCCGTTTGATATTCCTTTTCTTCGAAATACTGAAATAGGCAAGAAAACAGCAATATGGGTTGGGCCTCCGGTTAGTAGGTTAGTCCCAAAAAATGATATAAATGTGTAAAATAAAGCCCATAAACATCCAAAAGGGGTAATATAATAGTATGAAACAATCAAAAATTATAGATATGTTGGAGACGTATCAAGCATCCCCAAGCTTAATTACTGCTCGTCCTCGAGTAGGTAAATGATAAAAAAAGAAATTTTTGATGTGGAATGCTACCTAGCATAATTCTCAATGTAATTTTCTTTATTGTGGCATGAATGTTCAGATCCAAATGATTCAAAATAAAAGTTCATATTGATAAAAGAAATAGTAACACTTCAAGCATACTAATCAAAGTAATCATGTCTTCTCAAAATAACATGGCAAAAGAAAGTTCATCCCTACAAAATCATATAGTTAGGCTAAGCTTCATTTTCGTCACACAAAGATGTTCCCAACTTCTATACCCCCGATGACAAGCCAAGCAATTGTTTAATACTTAAATAATCTCAAACTTTTTCAACCTTCATGCAATACATGAGCGTGAGCCATGGATATAGCACTATGGGTGGAATAGAATATGATGATAGGGATTGTGTGGAGAAGACAAAAAAGGAGAAAGTCTCACATTGACGAGGATAATCAACGGGCTATGGAGATGCCCATCAATTGATGTCAAAATGAGGAGTAGGGATTGCCATGCAACAGATGCACTAGAGCTAAAAATGAATGCTCAACAAAAGAAAACTAGTGGGTGTGCATCCAACTTGCTTGCTCACGAAGACCTAGGGCATTTGAGGAAGCCCATCGTAGGAATATACAAGCCAAGTTCTATAATGAAAAATTCCCACTAGTATGAAAAAGATAACTTATGAGACTCACTATATGAAAAACATGGTGCTACTTTGAAGCACACTATATGACACTCACTACATGAAGAACAAGGTGCTACTTTGAAGCACAAGTGTGGAAAAAGAGATAGTAACATTGCCCCTTTTATTTATTTTCTTTCTTTTTTTCTTTTCTTTTTCTTTTCTTTTTTCTCCTCCCCCCCTTTTTTTTCTTTGGCCTTTTTTTTCTTTTGGCCTTTCTTTTTTTCTTTGGGCAATGCTCTAATAATGATGATCATCACACTTTCATTGATTACAACATATGAATTACAACTCGAAACTAGAACAAGATATGACTCTACATGAATGCCTCCGGCGGTGTACCGGGATGGTGCAATGAATCAAGAGTGACATGTATGAAAAATTATGCATGGTGGCTTTGCCACAAATACGATGTCAACTACATGATCATGCGGCAATATGACAAAAGTAAAGTATGTCATAATGATGATGAACGGAACGGTGGAAAGTTGCATGGCAATATATCTCGGAATGGCTATGGAAATGCCATAATAGGTAGGTATGGTGGCTGTTTTGAGGAAGATATAAGGAGGTTTATGTGTGATAGAGCGTATCGTATCACGGGGTTTGGATGCACCGGCGAAGTTTGGACCAACTCTCAAGGTGAGAAAGGGCAATGCACGGTACCGAAGAGGCTAGCAATGGTGGAAAGGTAAAAGTGCGTATAATGCATGGACTCAACATTAGTCAAAAGAACTCATATACTTATTGCAAAAATTTAGAAGTTATAAAAAATCAAGCACTACACGCATGGTCCTAGGGGGATAGATTGGTAGGAAAAGACCATCGCTCGTCCCCGACCGCCACTCATAAGGATGCACAAGCCAGGTACACTTCATGTTTCAAATTTGTTACACAACTTTAACCATACGTGCATGCTACGGGACTTGCTCAAGCATTATTTAAATTCATAATCACCCAACTAGCATGACTTTAATATCACTACCTCCATATCTCAAAACAATTATCAAGTATCAAATTGATCATAGCATCCAATTCACTTCCTATGATAGTTTTTATTATACCCAACTTGGATGCCTACAAAAATATTTATAACCAAAGCAAATACCATGCTGTTCTAAAAGACTCTCAAAAAGATATAAGTGAAGCATGATAGGCTAGCAATTTCTACAAAAATAAGCCACCGTCGCGCTCTAAAAGATAAAAGTGAAGCACTAGAGCAAAAACTATCAAGCTCAAAATATATACATGAAGCATATAGAGTATTCTAGAAAATTCAATCAAGTGGGCTTCTCCCAAAAGGTGTGTACAACAAAGATGACTGTGGTAAACTAAAAAGCAAAGACTAATATAATACACGACGCTCCAAGCAAAACACATATCATGTGGCGAACAAAAATATAGCTCCAAGTAAAGTTACCAATGAACGAAGACGAAAGAGGGGATGCCTTCCTGGGGCATCCCCAAGCTTAGGCTTTTGGCTATCCTTGAATATCTTGGGGTGCTATGGGCATCCCCAAGCTTAGGCTCTTGCCACTCCTTATTCCATAGTCCATAAAAGCTTTACCCAAAACTTGAAAACTTCACAACACAAAACCAACAGGAAATCTTATAAGCTCCGTTAGTGAAAGAAAACAAAACCACCACATAAGGTACTTTAATGAACTCATTCTTTATTTATTTTGATGTTAAACCTACTCTATTCCAACTTCTCTATGGTTTATAAACTATTTTACTAGCCATAGATGCATCAAAATAAGCAAACAACACACGAAAAACAGAATCTGTCAAAAACAGAACAGTCTGTAGCAATCTGTAACCAACGCAAACTTCTGGAACTCTAAAAATCCTACCAAAATATAAGGTCCTGGACAATTTGTCTATTGATCAGCATAAAAAAGAATAAACGCAAAAGCACGTTTCTGTGATTTAACAAAACTAAATTCGTGCTCGCAAAGTTTCTGTTTTTCAGCAGAATCAAATCAACTATCATCATAGGTTATCCTATAGGTTCTACTTGGCACAAACACTAATTAAAAGATAAAGCACATCTAAACATAAGGTAGATGCAAGATTTATTACTAAACAGGAACAAAAACAAAAAACACAAAGAAAATTGGGTTGCTTCCCAACTAGCGCTATCGTTTAACGCCCTTAGCTAGGCATAAAAGCGAAGATAGATCTAAGTAGTGCCATCTTTGGCACTAAATTCATAAGTAGCCCGCATGATAGATTCATAAGTTAATTTGACTTTCTTTCTTGTAAAGTGCTCCATGCCTTTCTTTAATGGAAATTGGAATCTAATATTCCCTTCCTTCATATCAATAATCGCGCCAATCGTTCTAAGGAAAGGTCTACCAAGAATAATAGGGCAAGAAAGATTGCAATCTATATCAAGAACGATAAAATCTACGGGTACCAAATTTCTATTTGCAACAATGAGAACATAATTGATCCTTCCCATTGGCTTTTTAATGGTGGAATCCGCAAGGTTCAAATTTAAAGAGCAATCATCAAGATCATGGAAACCTAGAATATCACATAAAGTTTTCGGAATCGTGGAAACACTAGCACCCAAATCACACAAAGCAAAACACTCATGATCTTTAATTCTAATCTTTATAGTAGGTTCCCACTCATCATTAAGTTTTCTAGGTATAGAAACTTCCAAATGAAGT
Source organism: Triticum dicoccoides (assembly GCF_002162155.2). NCBI lineage: Eukaryota > Viridiplantae > Streptophyta > Magnoliopsida > Poales > Poaceae > Triticum > Triticum dicoccoides. The sequence continues at coordinate 449,895,499 of NC_041391.1, read as the reverse complement.
TTTTCATCATAAGATTGCATCAAGGCATCAACGATATGTTTGGTAAAAGCTTTATTTTGACTATAAGCATGAGGAGAATTAACAACGGATTGCAACAAGGAAATACAACCTTCTAAAGAACAATTATCATAATCAAATTCCTTGAAATCCGAGATAGTGGGTTCAATACTATTAAAGTCGTGACCTCTCCAATCCCACTTTTACCAAATTTAGTATCAAGATCTAAAAACTCTGAATTCCTGGGACGCCTTCTAGGTAAAGTTGACTCATCTTTAGTCCCATAATTATCAAGATTCATATTGCAAAACAAAGATCTAATAGGAGACGCATCAATAACTTTAAGATTTTCATCATTATTTTCATGGAAACTAGAAGAACACGCTTTTATAAAGCAATCTTTCTTAGCACGCAATCTAGCGGTTCTTTCCTTGCACTCATCAATGGAAATTCTCATTGCTTTGAGAGACTCATTGATATTATGCTTAGGAGGAGAAGATCTAAGTTTAATAGAGTCAACATCAAGCGAAAGTCTATCAACGTTCCTAGCCAAATCATCAACTTTGAGCAATTTTTCTTCAAGCAAAGCATTAAAATTCTTTTGAGAGATCATAAATTCTTTCATACTATTCTCAAAATCAGAGGGCATCTTATTAAAATTACCATAAGAATTACTGTAGGAATTTCCATAATTATTAGAGGGATTACTAGGGAACGGTCTAGCATTAAAGTTTCCTCTATAAGCATTATTTACAAAACTATTCCTACCAACAAAATTCACATCCATAGATTCATTATTATTCTCAATCAAAGTAGAAAACATTGATTTCTTCATTGGGATCAAGAGGAGTTTTTTTACTAGCAAACAACTTCATAAGTTCATCCATCTTTCCACTCAAAACATAGATTTCTTCTATAGCATGCACTTTTTTACTAGAAGATCTTTCGGTGTGCCCGAGGGAGTTTCGGACTAGGGGGTGTCCGGATAGCCGAACTATCATCATCGGCCGGACTCCAAGACTATGAAGATACAAGATTGAAGACTTCGTCCCGTGTCCGGATGGGACTTTCCTTGGCGTGGAAGGCAAGCTTGGCGATACGGATATGTAGATCTCCTACCATTGTAACCGACTTTGTGTAACCCTAGCCCTCTCCAGTGTCTATATAAACCGGATGGCTTTAGTCCGGATGGGACTTTCCTTGGCGTGGAAGGCAAGCTTGGCGATACGGATATGTAGATCTCCTACCATTGTAACCGACTTTGTGTAACCCTAGCCTTCTCCAGTGTCTATATAAACCGGATGGCTTTAGTCCTTAGGACGAACAACAATCATACCATAGGCTAGCTTCTAGGGTTTAGCCTCCTTGATCTTGTGGTAGGTCCACTCTTGTAACACACATCATCAATATTAATCAAGCAGGACGTAGGGTTTTACCTCCATCAAGAGGGCCCGAACCTGGGTAAAACATCGTGTCCCTTGTCTCCTGTTACCATCCGCCTAGACGCATAGTTCGGGACCCCCTACCCGAGATCCGCCGGTTTTGACACCGACATTGGTGCTTTCATTCAGAGTTCCTCTGTGTCGTCACCGATAGGCTCGATGGCTTCTTCGACCATCATCAACGACGCAGTCTAGGGTGAGACCTTTCTCCCCGGACAGATCTTCGTATTCGGCGGCTTCGCACTGCGGGCCAATTCGCTTGGCCATCTGGAGCAGATCGAAAGCTACGCCCCTGGCCATCAGGTCAGGTTTGGAAGTTTGAACTTCACGGCTGACATCCGCGGGGACTTGATCCTTGATGGATTCGAGCCACAGCCGAGCGTGCCGCACTGTCACGGCGAGCATGATTTAGCTCTGCAGCCGGACAGTACCCTGGAGGCCGCACTCGAACTCGCTCCGATCTTCAATTTGGAGCCGGCTGCGCAGATCGAGGACGGGTGGCTAGACACCGCCTCGGGGGTTGCAACCTCTACGGCGATAGAGCCGAACACTGACCTTGTCCCTCATAAAGCTCGTGACTCCGAGGTGCCGGACTCCCTGCCAGACTCTGAACCTCCCGCGCCCCCTCCGATCGAATCCAATTGGGCGCCGATCATGGAGTTCACCGCAGAGGACATCTTTCAACACTCACCTTTCGGCGACATCCTGAGTTTGCTAAAGTGTCTCTCGTTATCAGGAGAGCCCTGGCCGGACTGCGGCCAGGACGGTTGGGATGCGGACGACGAAGAACTTCAAAGCCCATCCACCACCCACTTGGTAGCCGCTGTCGACGATCTAACCGACATGCTAGACTACGACTCCGAAGACATCGACGGTATGGACGACGATGCCGGAGACGAATAAGAACCAACGCCTACCGGGCACTGGAAAGCCACCTCATCATATGACATATACATGGTGGATATCCCAAAGGATGGGAATGGCGAAGGAATAGAGGAGGATGACCCCTCCAAGAAACAGCCCAAGCGCCGGCGTCAGCGGCGCCGCTCTAAATCCTGCCACAACAAGAATGAAGATTCCGGTACCAGAGATAACAATACACCGGACAGTGACGAAGACAACCCACTCCAGCAAGATCCAGCGCAGGAGGATGGATACACCAGCCCTCATGAGAGAGCGGCAGAAGAAGAGGTAGAGGATTATATGCCTCCCTCCAGAGACGAAGCAAGCCTCAACGACGATGAATTCGTCGTGCCTGAGGATCCCGTCGAACAAGAGCGTTTTAAACGCAGGCTTATGGCCACGACGAACAGCCTCAAGAAAAAGTAGCAACAGCTTAGAGCTGATCAAGATCTGCTAGCCGACAGATGGACTGAAGTCCTCGCGGCCGAAGAGCATGAGCTCGAACGCCCCTCCAAAAGCTACCCTAAACGCAAGCTGCTCCCCCGATTAGAGGAGGAAGCGTATGAACCCACATCACCAAGAGACAATACGGCTGACCGACCACCCCGTGGTCGCGACAGAGAGGCCTCTAGGCCCTTCACTAGACCCGTATCCTGGCACCGCTCGAAAAGCACAAGACCACAGGGGAACGCTCCGGACTTGCGAGATATATTGGAGGATAAGGCAAGACAATCAAGATCGATCTATGGATCGCGTGGGCGCCCCACGGTACGTGACGACAACTGTCGCGCCGGACACAGTAAGGCCGGCCGGGCCAAACAAAATAGACAAAGCTCTTTTGAGCTCCATCATGATATCGCCCAGTATAGAGGCGCCGCACACCCACTATGCTTCACAGATGAAGTAATGGATCATCAAATCCCTGAAGGGCTTAAACCCGTGAATATCGAATCTTATGATGGCACAACAGACCCCGCAGTTTGGATCGAAGACTATCTTCTTCACATCCACAAGGCCCGCGGTGACGATCTTTACGCCATCAAATATCCCCCCTCAAGCTTAAAGGACCAGCCCGGCATTGGCTTAACAGCTTGCCAGCAGAGTCAATTGGGAGTTGGGAAGACCTGGAAGCCGCATTCCTCAATAACTTTCAAGACACATATGTGCGACCACCAGACGCTGATGACCTAAGCCACATAATTCAGCAGCCAGACGAATCGGCCAAACAATTCCGGACACGGTTCTTAACCAAGAAAAACCAAATAGTCGACTGTCCGGATGCGGAGGCCCTCGCAGCCTTCAAGCATAACATCCGCGATGAGTGCCTTGCCCGGCACCTGGGACAGGAAAAGCCAAAATCCATGGCAGCCCTTACATCACTCATGACCCGCTTTTGCGCGGGTGAGGACAGCTGGCTAGCACGCAGCAACAACCTCAGCAAAAATTCCGGCAGTCCGGATTTCAAGGACCGGAATGGCAGGTTGCCTCGTAACAAAAGCAAATGCCGCATCAACAACGACAATAGTGAGGAGACGTCAGTCAATGCCGGATTCAGAGGCTCCAAACCCGGTCAGCGGAAAAAGCCATTCAAAAGAACTACTCCGGGTCCGTCCAATTTGGACCGAATACTCGACCGCTTGTGCCAGATACACGGCACCCCCGAAAAGCCAGCTAACCACACCAATAGGGACTGTTGGGTATTCAAGCAGGCAGGCAAGTTAATTGCCGAAAACAATGACAAGGGGCTGCATAGCGATGACGAGGAAGAGACCCGACCGCCGAACAATAGAGGGCAGAAGGGTTTCCCCCCACAGGTGCGGACGGTGAACATGATATACGCAACGCACATACCCAAAAGGGAGCGGAAGCATGCACTCAGGGATGTATATGCGATGGAGCCAGTCGCCCCGAAGTTTAATCCATGGTCTTCCTGCCCGACCACTTTTGACCGAAGGGACCACCCCACCAGCATCCGCCACGGCGGATTCGCCGCATTGGTCTTAGACCCAATCGTCGATGGATTTCACCTCACCACAGTCCTGATGGACGGCGGCAGCAGCCTGAACCTGCTCTATCAGGATACAGTGCACGAAATGGGCATAGACCCCTCAAGGATTAAACCTACCAAGACGACCTTTAAAGGCATCATACCAGGTGTAGAAGCCAATTGTACAGGCTCAGTTACACTGGAAGTGGTCTTTGGATCCCCGGATAACTTCCGAAGCGAGGAGTTAATCTTCGACATAGTCCCGTTCCGCAGCGGCTATCATGCCTTGCTCGGACGTACCACGTTTGCAAAATTCAACGCGGTGCCGCACTACGCATACCTCAAGCTCAAGATGCCAGGCCCTAGAGGAGTCATCACGGTCAACGGAAACACTGAACGTTCTCTCCGAACGGAGGAACATACAGCGGCTCTCGCGGCAGAAGTACAATGCAGCCTCTTAAGGCAATTCTCGAGTCCGGCCGTGAAGCGGCCGGACATAGCTAAGCGCGCCCGGAGTAACCTACAACAAGACCACCTGGCACGTTCCGAGCACGCGTAGCAGTGCGGCCCCAACCCCAGCCCCTGCAAAACGTCCAAACAGGTCCTTCGCGTACACCATTACGCTCTGAAGAAACCATGGGCATGGGGAGAGGGGCACGACCACAATAAGCCCCGACTGCGGCTCAACCACACCAGGGGCTCTCAAGTGTGTCGTTCTTTTTTTTCTTTTTACCTTCTATTTTTTACCCACAGGACTCCGTTCGTTAGAGGCCCTGTCCGGCAGCAGACCTGCCGAACTCACGATGCAACAGCCAGGGAAGGATAAAGGCTACAACGAATATACAGGTGGTCTCCATTACGAGCATTTTTATACACCAATCTGCAGCCTACCCCTGGAGGGGGATATGTTTAACAGTCCCATCCCTCGCTTATCGCACTATTTGTATCGTTCTGCATTCATAGCAGCACTTATTGAATAAAACAATGCAGCACCTTTTTGCTTATAATTGCATTTCTTTTTCATACATATGTTCATTTACGACATGTCGCATCCGTACACTTTGGTATAGCTAAAAACACACCAGGGGCTTATGTTTCCCGCAGCATGGTGTGATAAGTCCGAACACTTTCACAAGTGCGGCACCCTGAACTTATAGCATTATATGCATCGGCTCCGAATCATGTCTTGGGTCAATAGTTGGGTTTTCCCGGCTCCCATGTTTTGGTACCTTACGTTCCGTTGTATCGGCTAAGGTAGCACTGGGAGAACCATTGCGATTGCGCCCCAGTTGAGCTGGGTTAACGCCTCAGTGGAGAAAGCTAAAACTGAGCGTCATGATGAGGCGAGAGTCGGTCGCTGTTCGAGAGGTTTTTGCGAGTCCTTAAAGACTTATGCCGCTTAGAGCGAGGAGCCGGATCTTATCCGGCCCAGGCGTGGATAGCGCCCCAAATTCGGCCTTCCGAAGACTAGGGGCTTCGCCGAAATTTAAAAGTATAGAATTCTATGGCCAAGTGAGAGTGTTCAAGCATTATAAGTCCGGTTGCCTTGTTCGCTGTGTTGAGCGCCTCCCTAGCTGGACCCAAAAATGGGAACAAGAGTGCTCAAGTTTATCCCGAACACCCCAGCACTCGTGGCATGGGGGCTGAAGCCGACGACTTGCCATCTCTCAGATTTGATAAACAGCCGCACAAAAGGTAATATTTTAAATTAACAAGCGTTGCTTAGCGCATATGAACCAAGTTTTCAGCGCACAGGATAACAAAATGCGATTCTACTTAAAAATTACATCTTTGGAGCACTCCCCCGCAATAGTGCAGGCGCCCTTCAGCACACTCTTATAATACATCTCGGGCGTGCGATGCTCCTTGCCCTCTGGTGGCGGGTCCGTCACAAGCTTCTGGGCATCCATCTTGCCCCATTGCACCTTTGCGCGGGCAAGGGCCCGACGGGCACCCTCAATACAGGCGGAGTGCTTGATGACTTCAACCCACGGGCACGCATCCACCAGCCACCGCACCAGGCCGAAGTAGCTCCCAGGCATGGCCTCCTTAGGCCACAGCCAAACTATGAGGCCCTTCATGGCCTGTTCGGCTGCCTTATGGATCTTGACCAGCTGCTTCAGCTGGTCGCTAAGGGGCACCGGATGTCCGGCCTCAGCATACTGAGACCAGAAGACCTTCTCCGTCGAGCTCCCCTCCTCGGCCCGGTAGAATGCGGCAGCATCGGACACGCTGCGAGGAAGATCTGCGAATGCTCCTAGAGAGCTCCGAATTCGGGTAAGCAACAGGTAATTAACACTCACATGCTTACTTTGCATGAAAAATGCCTTACCCGCTGCTATTTTCCTCACTGCCTCAATCTCCTGGAGGGCCTTGTAGGCTTCGGCCTTAGCGGCTTTGGCATTCTCAAGAGCCATTGCAAGCTTAGACTCTCGAGTCTTCGAGTCATGCTCCAGGCTCTCATGTTTTTTCACGAGATCCTGGAGCTCTTGCTGTACCTCCGCCACCCACGCCTCCTGCTTCTCTCGCTCGATGCGCTCCGCGGCCGCATTGCATTCGGCCGCGGCCACAGCCTCTTTCAGGGTCGCCACCTCGTTAGTGGCCCCTGTAATACCCATGTTATCCTTGTCATTCTTTCCGCAACCAAAATCCTTTTTTGTAAGGTACAATTTTAATAAGGTGTTACTCACCTTCCTTATCCTCGAGCTGCTTCTTGGCACGGCTGAGCTCGTTCTCGGACCGCTTGAGGTTTTCCTTTAAAGTATTGACCTCCGCAGTCAGTGCGACAGAGGTCAGCAGCGCAGCCTACAATCCCATATTGACATATTTTTTAGGACTCCTGCGTATATCTTTTTAGATCCTCAGTCCGGCTTTTCTTCCCGAACGCCGAACCGAGCATCAGGGGTACTGTCTATGCGGTACCATTTTATACATATTGATATTCTTACCTCAAAGCCTGTTAGAAGGCTTCTGCAGGCTTCGGTCAGCCCGCTCTTGGTGAGCTGCACCTTCCGAATCACCGCACTCATAACACTGCGGTGTTCCTCTTTGATGGAGGCACTGTTGAGCGCCTCCAGCAAATTATCCGGCACCTCCGGTTGGACGGAGGCAACCGGCGTCATGGTCTTGCCCTTCTTGCGAAGGGGTCGCCCGCCGGACTCCGGAGCCACTGTGGGTTCCGGGGCCGAGTCCGGTGCAAAGTCCGGGAGGTTGTCCCGTGACACCTCCGGGGCCTCCGCCTCCTGGTGGGTCCCTTCCTGGGATCCCACCTCGGCATCGTCCGCGGCGCGGGGGGTGGAGGCAGTCGAAAGGGAATCCATATCCGATGCACCTAAGGACCCGCTCGACGAAGCGGGAAGATCATCCTTGGGCGGACTGCAGGGTTGTATGCGGCATTAAAAAGACATTATGTGGCGAAAAGGAAAAACCTTGAAGTTATTCGGGAGTCCGGATACTTACGATCTCGCCAGGGGCTTGGCCCTTGGAGGCCAGTCCTCGTCGTCGTCACTGGCGTTGATGGAGCAGTCCGAGGGAAGAGTTTTTCCCTTCTTGGACCCCTCGACCTCCCTTGTTGGGGAGGCCTTCCTTTTCTTCCCTCCCCCCGCTAGGGGAGAGGCTTTCTTCTTCTCCTACTCACCTTGGTGGGAGGAGTCGGCCTCGGATTCATCATCCGATAGCACTTGAAAACGGGAACTCTTCCGAGTCCCCGTGGCCTTCTTCTTGGCCTTCTTCTCCGGCACCACGTGGGGTGCCGGAGCCAGCAACCCCGTTAGGCGGGCGTCCGTTGGGTCCTCTGGCAATGGGGCCGGACAGATAGTCCGTTCGGCCTTCGCTAGCCAGTCCTGTCAAAGGTAAAGGGAGTTTAGATCCCGCATAGAGTCAAACTATGGAAAACAAGTGGCAAAATCACTTACCTCGTCAGCTGGACGCTGCGAGCGGAATCCGCGATCTTCGGTAGTGGATGCGGGAGCCTCGGCGCCTTTGAACATCACCTTCCAGACATCTTCGTACGTAGTGTCGAAGAGCCCGCTCAGAGTCTGGTGCTGCGCCGGATCGAACTCCCACATGTTGAAGCCCCGTCGCTGACACTGGAGAATCCGGCGGATGAGCATGACCTGGACTATGTTGACAAGCTTGAGCTTCTTGTCCACCAGCTTCTGGATACAGGCTTGGAGTCCGGTCAGCTCCTCCGAATCCCCCCAGATCCAGCCACTCTCTTTCCAGGAGGTGAGCCGTGTAGGGATGCCGGATCTGAATTCGGGGGCCGCTGCCGAATCAGGGTCACGCGGCTCGGTGATATAGAACCACCCCGATTGCCACCCCTTAATGGTTTCCACGAAAGTGCCCTCCAGCCACGTAACGTGGGACATCCTGCCCACCATGGTGCCTCCGCACTCCGCTTGGCTGCCCTTCACAACCTTTGGCTTGACACTGAAGGTCTTGAGCCACAAGCCGAAGTGGGGCTGGATGCAGAGGAAGGCCTCGCACACGACGATAAACGCCGAGATGTTGAGGATGAAATTCGGGGCCAGATCATGGAAATCTAGGCCGTAGTAGAACATGAGGCCCCGGACAAAGGGATGAAGTGGGAAGCCCAGTCCGCGGAGGAAATGGGGAAGAAATACTACCCTCTCATGGGGCCTGGGGGTGGAAATGAGCTCTCCCTCGTCGGGGAGCCGATGCGCGATGTCGCTGAAAAATATCCGGCGTCGCGCAACTTATGGATCTGCCCCTCCGTGACGGAGGAGGCCATCCACTTGCCTCCCGCTTCGGACATAGTTGGAGAAGGTTGAGGTGAGAAGTGCGGACTTGGGCGCTGGAGCTCGATTTCACGGAGATAGATAAGCCAAGGAGGAAGAAGGCGCAGGTAAAGGGGTTGGATCTTTATCCCCTTATATGGGCGGACAAAAACATGTGTCCCCACCGGCCTGGTAAAACTCGCTTATCTCGCAAGCGTCACAATCAATGGCGCGGTTGGGTTGCCCACGTCCGTATTGATGGGAATCCCGGAATAAGGGGAACATGATCTCTGCTTCGACAAGACGTGCCAAGGAAACCGCCTCGCTAAACGCGCGGAGGTGGAACAATAAAAACAATTCGAGTAAAGGCTTGGTAATGGTGTGACGTCACGCCACAAAATACGCCAGCAGATTGAACTTGTGTAATATTATTCTCTCTACGGTGGTATGTGGAATTTATTTTGCAGAGCCGGACACTATCCTGGTGTTCACAATCTTCTATAAATTATTCGGAGGAAGAACCCGCCTTGCAATGCCGAAGACAACATGCGCGCCGGACTCGTCGTCATTGAAGCCTGGTTCAGGGGCTACTGGGGGAGTTCTGGACTAGGGGGTGTCCGGATAGCCGAACTATCATCATCGGCCGGACTCCAAGACTATGAAGATACAAGATTGAAGACTTCGTCCTGTGTCCGGATGGGACTTTCCTTGGCGTGGAAGGCAAGCTTGGCGATACGGATATGTAGATCTCCTACCATTGTAACCGACTTTGTGTAACCCTAGCCCTCTCCGGTGTCTATATAAACCGGATGGCTTTAGTCCTTAGGACGAACAACAATCATACCATAGGCTAGCTTCTAGGGTTTAGCCTCCTTGATCTCGTGGTAGATCCACTCTTGTAACACACATCATCAATATTAATCAAGCATGACATAGGGTTTTACCTCCATCAAGAGGGCCCGAACCTGGGTAAAACATCGTGTCCCTTGTCTCCTGTTACCATCCGCCTAGACGCACAGTTCGGGACCCCCTACCCGAGATCCGCCGCTTTTGACACCGACAGTGCCATTGAGAATAATTAGCCATAATATTATCAAGAAGTTTTATAGCATCTCCTAACGTGATTTCCATAAACGTGCCTCCTGCGGCCGAATCTAAGAGATTTCTAGAAGCAAAGTTCAAACTGGCATAAATTTTTTGTATGATCATCCATAAATTCAAACCATGATTAGGGCAACTGCGAATAATCAATTTCATTCTTTCCCAGGATTGGGCAACATGCTCATGATCAAGTTGTTTAAAATTCATAATACCGTTCCTAATAATGATGATCTTAGCGGGAGGAAAATACTTAGAGATAAAAGCATCTTTGCACTTATTCCACGAATCAATACTATTCTTAGACAAAGATGAAAACCAAACTTTAGCACGATCTCTAAGTGAAAACGGAAATAACTTCAATTTAACAATATCATTATCCGTACCTTTCTTCTTTTGCATCTCACACAAATCAACAAAGTTGTTTAGATGAGTAGCGGCATCTTCACTAGGAAGGCCGGCGAATTGATCTTTCATAACAAGATTCAGCAAAGCGGTATTGATTTCACAAGACTCAACATCATTAGGAGGAGCAATCAGAGTACTAAGGAAATCATTATTATTGGTATTCGAGAAATCACACAATTTGGTATTATCTTGTGCCATGGCAACAAGTAATCCAACACACAAGCAAACAGAAAAAGGCAGGCGGAAAAAAGGAGGAGATTGGGAAAGAGAGGGCGAATAAAACGGCAAGGGTGAAGTGGGGGAGAGGAAAACGAGAGGCAAATGGCAAATAATGTAAATGCGAGGGAGATGAGTTTGTGATGGGTACTTGGTATGTCTTGACTTGAACGAAGACCTCCCCGGCAACAGCGCCAGAAATCCTTCTTGCTACATCTTGACCTTGTGTTGGTTTTCCTTGAAGAGGAAAGGGTGATGCAGCGATAGTAGCGTAAGTATTTCCCTTAGTTTTTGAGAACCAAGGTATCAATCCAGTAGGAGGCTCCTCAAAAGTCCCACGCACCTACACAAACAAACAAAGAACTCGCAACCAACACAATAAAGGGGTTGTCAATCCCTTCACGGCCACTTGTGAAAGTGAGATCTAATAGAGATAGTATGATAAGATAAATATTTTTTTGATATTTTATAATATAGATGCAAAAAGTAAAGATGCAAATAAAAGTAGATTGGAAGCAAATATGATAAGAGATAGACCCGGGGGCCATAGGTTTCACTAGAGGCTTCTCTCAACATAGCATAAGTATTACGGTGGGTGAACAAATTACTGTCGAGCAATTGATAGAAAAGCGAATAATTATGAGATTATCTAGGCATGATCATGTATATAGGCATCACGTCCGCAACAAGTAGACCGACTCCTGCCTGCATCTACTACTATTACTCCACACATCGACCGACTCCTGCCTGCATCTAGAGTATTAAGTTCATAAGAACAGAGTAACTCATTAAGCAAGATGACATGATGTAGAGGGATAAACTCATGCAATATGATATAAACCCCATCTTTTTATCCTCGATGGCAACAATACAATACGTGCCTTGCAACCCCTGCTGTCACTGGGTAAGGACACCGCAAGATTGAACCCAAAGCTAAGCACTTCTCCCATGGCAAGAAAGATCAATCTAGTAGGCCAAACCAAACTGATAATTCGAAGAGACTTGCAAAGATAACTCAATCATACATAAAAGAATTCAGAGGAGATTCAAATATTTCTCATAGATAAACTTGATCATAAACCGACAATTCATCGGATCTCAACAAACACACCGCAAAAAAGATTTTACATCGAATAGATCTCCACAAGAGAGGGGGAGAACATTGTATTGAGATCCAGAAAGAGAGAAGAAGCCATCTAGCTAATAACTATGGACTCGAAGGTCTGTGGTAAACTACTCACAACTCACCGGAGGGGCTATGGTGTTGACGTAGAAGCCCTCCGTGATCGATTCCCCCTCCGGCAGAGTCCCGGTGAAGGCTCCAAGATGGGATCTCGCCGATACAGAAGGTTACGGTGGTGGAAATTGTGTTTTGTTGGCTCCCCTGATATTTTCGGGATACGTAGGCTTATATAGGAGGAAGAAGTACGTCAGTAGCCGCTCGAGGGGCCCACGAGACAGGGGCGCACCCTATAGGGGGGTGCGCCCTACCCTCTCGTGGCTGCCTTGGCTGCTTCTTGACTTGCACTCCAAGTCCTTGGATCATGTTCGTTCCAAAAATCACGCTCCCGAAGGTTTCATTCCGTTTGGACTCCGTTTGATATTCCTTTTCTTCGAAATATTGAAATAGGCAAAAAAAACAACAATACGGGCTGGGCCTCCGGTTAGTAGGTTAGTCCCAAAAAATGATATAAATGTGTAAAATAAAGCCCATAAACATCCAAAAGGGGTAATATAATAGCATGGAACAATCAAAAATTATAGATACGTTGGAGACGTATCAGTTGTTGACCAAGTGACGGAGCAGGCACAGTTGGCCTCGAAGCCGCACCACCCGAGAGTGGTGCAAGCACCGTGGACAATGTGGCTAATCTCATTTGGACCAAGGCCTCAAGAGAAGCATCATGCTCCTCTTTTTGCTTAGCAAGGGCCCGTTCCAGATCCTCAGACGTAAAGGACTTGACTTCAGAAGAAGCCTCTCCTTTATCCTTCGGATCTGCAACCAGAGGAGTCCGATCAGGGTTCATCTCGCTCTAGGGCGGTTAAGCCACAAGAATAGAGCACAAGGCTCTGATACCAATTGAAAGGATCGAGATGGACCTCGAAGGGGGGGGGGTGAATAGGTACAATAGCAATTTTAGTTATTACTGCGGAATATGAAGGTGAGCCTAACACTTGCAAGTGTAGTACTAAGTACTAAGCAAGTAACACGAGTATGTAAGTAAGCAAGCACAATATGATATAAGTAAGTGCTAAGAGACAAGTAACCACAAGTAGAAAGTTAGGGTTAGGAATAATCGCAACTCCGGGATACGAGGATGTATGCCGATGTTCACTTCCTTGGAGGGAAGCTAGTCACCGTTAGAGAGGTGGATGTTACGACGAAGGCACACCAACGCCACAAAGGCTCACCCTATTCTCCCTTTGAGAAAACACCACGGAGGCGTTTCTCAACCACTAGTGGTAGACCTTGGGGTGGTCTCCAAACCCTCACAAACTTTTCCGGGGGTAATCACAAAGGTCGATTCCTCTCCGAAAGACTCCTACCGCCTAGGAGTCTCCAACCTCCAAGAGTAATAAGAACGATGGGGAAAAGCTCAAGACTTTCTCAAATCACAAATTCCTTTGGTGCAAAGAAGGGGAAGGAGTGGATCTATCACTTGATTGGAGAACTTCTCTCAAATGTTCTTAAATCACTTGGGGATCTAGGATTTGGTGTAGAGGATTGAGAGAGAGAGAGAGAGAGAGAAAAGTGTTCTTGGCAAGCTCAAAGTGAATGGTCGACCTCGTCCTGTGCAAGGGGGAAGCCTATATATAGTGGGTGTGGAAAAAGTAACCATTTGAGCCACTAAAGTGCACAGAAGAGTTTGGACATCCGGACAACATCGGACGTCCGATGGCACAAATATGTCTGGACGTCCGACCGTATCGGTCGTCCGACTGCTGGGAACACATAAGCCACGAATCGGCACACAGAACACAAACGTCCGAGATGTGCCGATCGTCCGCAGACCGGATTTCCGGAGAGGCCCGGAAATCCGTAAATGTTGTTCTGTGGAGGAAATACCGGACGTCCAAGACGTGCCGGTCGTCCGGAGACCGGACGTCCGGAGAGGTTCGGAAATCCGTGAATATCATTTTGTGACAGAAACACTGGACAACCGTATAGAGCCGAACGTCCGGACAGCTGAGATGGATCGGACGACCGTAGAGTACCGGACGTCCGGAGAGGCAAGCTAGAGTTGGTGGGTTTGAGCAAATCTTTCACTAGATCCAACGATCCCCTCTTAATAGTGCGGGATCCCTATACTCAAGAACAACCCGTAAACAAAGCCAAGGCTAATGTCTTGTATCTCCGATCTTGAGTCATATGCATTTGTCCCTAGTCATGATCCACACACGGCCTTTGAGACATAATCCTGAGATATACTTGATAAACATGATTAGTCCCAACATGCATGTTGTCATCAACATCAAAATATGATTAAGGGCATGATTGCACTTTCACTTGCCCCCGTTTCTCGTTCCCCTAGTGGGTTCCCAATTGGCGGAGGTGAGGATTGCAGGCACCTGAGACAAAGACCTTGAACCAATCATGGCGACAGAAGGCCTGGGTAGCAGTTCGGGTACCCAGGGACAGGAAGATGACACAAGAAGATTATTGGAGAGATTGAATCTGGAGGAGGACGAAGCAGATGATCTTGTTTGGGAAGATGAGATTGATGTGGATGAGATTAAACCGAAGTGGCTTGCCCTAGGGCGAATAATGACGACAGAAAACTTCAGCCAGAGTGCTTTGATTGCGGAGATGAGGGCGGCATGGAACCCTTCCCAGGAGGTGGTGTGGAGAAGGATCAAGGCAAACCTATTTTCAATTAAGTTCAATTGTCTTGCAGATTGGAACAAGGCCATGCACCAAGGGCCGTGGGACTTCCATGGCATGGCTCTCATTATGTCAGCGTATGACAGATTTACAGATCCAGAGAAAATCAAACTGGATAGCTAGAAACATGGTGCCAGATTCATAGACTACCGGATGAAGTGTTGAAGAGTAAGAACGCGTTACGTAACTTAGCCAATAGAATTGGCATAGTGGAGGAAGTACAGATTACACTACCAAATGGTTTCATTGGTGAGTTTATCAGGGCTAGAGTGAAGCTCGATGTAAACAAAAAGTTAACCAGGGCTATTGGAATCACTAAAGGAGGTGAAACAGAGAAATACCTGGTGAAGTTTGAGAAGCTCACAACTTTTTGTAACGCGTGTGGTTTTATGGGTCATTGGCATGAAGAATGCGGTTCATGGGAACATGATCAATCCAAATTCAAACGGGGAAGTTTTTTGTTGGCAAGTAGGAGACGAAGGGGCGGTGACCGAGGGAGCAAAGGCCCTGTTGATCGGCAAAAAAATAGAGAATAGAACCAAGATGGCCGTGGGAGAGGTTTTGGGCGAAGAGTAGGACATGGCCGGGGCACCAACATGCAGTATAACCCGACAGCTCAAAACAATAATGGCATAAACCCAATGGCCTGGCGCCACAATTATGTTCATACTGAAGGGACAGAGAATGGAGGAAGGTCAGGGAAAGAGGTTGTTTCAGCGCCTCCGAATCAGGTTGCAAGAATTAGTTCAGAATCTGGGAACATCCTGGGGAAGAGAGTAGCGGAGGACAGTAACTCAGAGGCTAAATTGGATGGGAAAACGCTGGTGGTGACAAACCCAAACACAACTTTAGTTCCCTTGGCTAAAGGTATGGAAGAGAAGGGTCCGGAGGCAGCCACTTTTGCACAAAAAGTTAACCGTTTTGAAGGAGAGACAACCGATGTAGAGAAGGATCTGACGCTCCAGAATACACCACAAAAGAACATGAACAGGAAGAAGTTTAAGGACAATGCTGGGCAAGCGGTGGATAGTAACACACATCATGAATCAGAATCAAGATTAGCGACGTCCCTCGAGGACGATCGCCGGATGCAATGAAACTCTTAGCTTGGAACTGCCGGGGACTCGGGAATGAACCGACAGTTCGAGCTTTGCTGGATGTCCAGTGAAGCACTAGTCCTGATGTGATGTTTCTTTTGGAGACTCACATGGATAGTTATCCTGCAGAATGTTTGAGGAAATGACTAAAGATGGATCAGAAAATGGTATGTACCAGCAATGGTAGGAGTGGAGGTTTGATTTTGATGTGGCGTAATGGAGTAACGGTCCAAAGGCTTGGGCCAGACCCAATGTTCATAGATGTCTAGATCACGTGTGAGAATAATACATGGCGATTTACGGGTATGTATGGAGAGTTCCGTTGGGCATATAAACACCTGACTTAGAGTCGAATGCGAGATCTGTTTCAAAGAGACAATAACTCCCCTTGGTTGATGTTGGGGGATTTAAACGAGATCCTCTTCCTGCATGAAAAGGAGGGGGTAATCCACGGCCTCAACAATATATGTTCGCCTTTCAACAGGCGATTGAGACTGCAATTTACATGACATGGGATATGTGGGTGAATATTTAGATGGAGAAGAGGAAGAATAGGAGAAAGGTTAGATAGAGGACCGATAAACAACGAATGGGCTAGTTTATTCCCTAATGCTGGCCTAGAGCATTGTAATTTTAACCATTATGACCACCAACCTCTTTTGTTAAACACTGATTTTTATGGGAACCAAGTAGCGACCCAAGGCGGCCCGAAAAGGTTTGAAGCAAGGTGGTTAAGAGAGGAACAATTTCCGGATATAGTTCGGGACACTTGGGAAAAACTCAAAAGTGACCCGAATTATGCGGGTTTTTTTGAGAAGCTTACAAAGATGCACTTGGTCTTTCACGACTGGGATCAATGTGTAATGAAAAAAACCAAAAAAGAGACTGAAGAAAGCTCAGCTTGAGTTGGAGAAAGTAATGTCAGGCCCTATGACGGATGAGAATGAAGAGAAGATGAAGGAATTGGCAGAACTGGTCAAATACTTACTGGAGTTGGAGAAAATTCAGAGCAAACAAAGATCTCGAGTTGATTGGCTACAATTTGGGGACAGGAACACAACCTTTTTCCAAGCGTTTGCAAAGGCGCGATGGAAAAAGAATTACATCAAAAAATTGAAGGATGATAGTGGTGATATAATTGAAAATGTGGACGAACTAAATACTCATATCCGGAGCTACTTTGATGGCCTTTTCACATCAGAGGTGCATGACACGGACCCAATATTGTTGCAAAAGGTACAACCCAAGGTAACGCATCAGATGAATAATATGTTGTTGGCCCCTTTTTCTGTTGATGATGTTCGTAAATCAGTTCATAGTATTGGAGATTTGAAGGCACCGGGTCCCGATGGCTTACATGCAATCTTCTTCAAAAAATACTGGCATGTTATTGGAGAGGAAATTACAGCTATTGTTCTTCATGCTATCAATTCAAAGCATATACCACAAGAATGGAATGACACTTCCATAGTTTTGATTCCGAAGGTGGACTCTCCAGAAGGTATCACTCAATACCGACCAATTAGTTTGTGCAATGTTTTGTATAAGATAATCTCTAAGATGCTTTATATTCGTCTTAAAAGCATTTTACCAGATATTATTTCTCCCACACAAAGTGCCTTCATGCCGGGTAGAATGATAACTCACAATATTCTTGTGGCCTATGAGTGGATCCATAAAATCAAAAATACCAGGAATTCCCAGTATGGGTTATGTGCAGTAAAACTTGACATGCATAAAGCATACGATAGAGTTGAGTGGGTATTCTTAAGAAACATGATGAATATATTGGGCTTTGCTGAACAGTGGATTGAACTTATAATGGCATGTGTGAGCTCAGTAAGATATAGAGTTTGATTTAATTCCCAAGAAACAGAGACTACGCCTTCAAGGGGGATTCGGCAAGGTGACCCTTTATCACCTTACCTGTTTCTGATTTGTGCAGCGTGTCTTTCTAGCATGTTGCAGTATGAAGGAGAAGTTGGTTGCATTGATGGGATAAGAGTGTGCAGAAATGCACCGCCAGTTTCACACCTTTTATTTGCTGACGATTCTCTGATTCTCATGCGGGCAGATATATTAAATGCAGCTTCCTTACAGCAAGTGTTGGAGACTTATTGTGTCAATTCGGGACAGATGGTAAGTGTTGGGAAATCAAGCATATTCTTTAGCCCAAATACTTTGGTGCAAACTAGAGATGAAATATGTCATGAGTTAAACATCAGAAACCAGACTCTCTCAGATAAATATCTTGGTCTACCTGCAATGGTTGGAGCAGACTTGTCACATCCCTAGCTGCTGGTAGTGCTCTAGGCTAGCTCATGTGTGCATCATGTTTAAATTCTGAAAATTTGAACTGAGGGAATTTTGGAAGCCTCAAAAACTTAAATAAAAGAGGGGCAAAAACCCTAGAAATCTCATTCATTGCTCCAAAATGCTCTTCTTAAATGTTTGATAATTTTTGGTAAGGGTTCTGGTCCCAACCAAAATATTGAACATTTTTAAGGAATTATTTTTGGGACTTTGGATTTAATTCATTAGCTATTTGAATTTGGATTATATTCATATAATTAGAATATAATTTCAAATACCCCTGATATATTTTATAAGCTTTTGGAAAAGTCCATTTAGCAATATAAAATATTCAGAGGAGTTTTTGGCATTGTTTGAATTATTTTAAATTCAAAACAGTGGCAAAATATATTAAATAAAACAAAACAGAAGAAAAAAAAAAGAACAGAAGCCTACCTGGGCCACTTACCTGTAGCCGGCCCAGCTGGCCAGCTCCTCCCGCTGGCCCAGCCCACCGCCGCCTCCCTCCCCTGTCGCCTTCCTCCTCTGCCAGGAGGACGGGCACGCGCCCGGCGCGCGCGGCCATGCGCCCCGGCCACCTCCTCCCTGCCTGGCTGCCTCCTCCTCCCCTGGTTCCCTCCCGCGACGCCACGCAGCCCCCGACCCCCTCTCACTTCTCCCTTGCTCTCTGGACCCCCTCCTCCTCCTCTGTTCTCCTCACCGAGCGGAGCCCGTCGCCGCCGCTCGCCATAACCACGGCCACCGGGCCTCCCTCGCTCCCCCGACTAGCCCAGAGGCTCCGCCTCGACCCCCTCTTCTCTCTCCACCGACCCACGGCCCTTCGGAAGCCCTGCAACGCCGCCACCATCGCCGTTCCGTCGCCGGCCACCGAAGCTCACCGCTGGCGATTCGCCGCCTCCGACGCCTCCCCGAGCTCCCCGAGGCCACCGTCGCAACCCCTGTGAGCTCCGCCACCGTTTCCCCCTCTTTCCCTCTTCGTTTGGTTGCCGTAGCCGTCGCCCCCTTGATGACCGAAACCCGCCGCCGTCTGTGATCGCTGCCGATGTGCCTCCGGCCACCTAGTGGCCCGGCTGTCGTGCTCAGCTTCCTCCCCGCGCTGCCTGGAACACGTAGGTGCCTCGCACGAGCCTCCCCGGCCACCGTAGCGTCAACCCCGAGCTCGCCCGAGCTCCGGCGACCGCCACGGTCGACGCCGGTGACGACTCCGGCCATCTTAGGCCCAGCCGCTGCCACTACTCGACGCGGACGAGCGCCCGCGTCACGTAGACGCTCTCCGCCGGCCATTTGGTCGCCGGAGGAGGAAACCCGCACCCCTCCGCCGTCTCTGGCTCCGCCGGCGACGAGCCGCGGGTCAACTCCTGCGAGTTGACCCAGGTTTGACCTTCCCCGTGTGCCACTGACGTGTGGGCCACCCCCCCTGACATTTTAGTTAGTATTAGTTTAACACTAATTAACCTAGGTTAGTTAGCTGATTAGTCGCTGACCAGTGGGCCCGGCCCCACAAACAGTTTAGTTAGAATTAACTTAAGGCTAATTAACTTGGTTAATTAGTTGTGTCACTGACCAGTGGACCCCACTAGTCAGGTTTGACCTGAATCTGCCCCGTTGACCTGATGACGTCAAGGTGAGGTCATGCTGACGCAATATTCATTTTCTGGAATTTAGTTTATTTTATAATAATCAGAAAATCCAGAAAATTGTATAAACTTCTAAAATTCATAGAAATTCAACCGTAACTCCAAATTAAATAATTTATATATGAAAAATTATCAGAAAAATTCAAGGAATCCATCTGTACCATTTTCATGCATGTTAGAACAACTTATAGCTGCTGTTTAGCACAAATCATATAAAGGGCATTTATTTAATCACATATGGAGTTTGAATTTGAATTTTATATTCAAACCAACTTCATTTAATCTGTTGCTAGTTGCATTAGCTCAAAACACATTCATATTGCCATGTCATTAGCATGCATCATATTGTGCATTGCATTGATTGTGTTCCTTTCTGTGTTGCCGGTATTTGTCCCCTCTCGATAGACGCGATACCGATGATGTGATCGTTGACACTGATGAAGACTCAATGTTATCTTCAGAAGTGCCAGGCAAGCAAAAACCCCCTTGTTCATTCCGATACAATCCTACTCTCTCGCTCCTGCTCTCTTTTACTGCATTAGGACAACACCGATTCATCTGTTACTTGCTGCGGTAGCTGAACCCCTTTATCCTTTGCATGACCTGTCATTGCCACAGTAAATAGATGAAACCCACTAGCATGAGTAGGAGTTTTTTGAGCCCTGTTGTGCCTACTCATTCATGCTTGTTTGTCATGCCTGCTACTGCTTAGAGTTGAGTCAGGTCTGATTCATCAGGGATGAATCAGAGGTGTGTGAACATGTTCTACTGTGTGTGAGCTAAGTGTGTGAACACGATTTGGTAAAGGTAGCGGTGAGAGGCCATGTAGGAGTACATGGTGGGTTGTCTCATTGCAGCCGTCCTCAGGAACTGAGTTCTGTGTTTGTGATCCATGATTCAGCTACTACCATACATTGGGCCCTGAAATATGACCCCGCTCGACTTCTTATTCACCCTAGTCCTCTGTCCAGGAGTTGCAAGTAGTTTCTGGTGTTTGTAGCTTACTGGAGGCCGTGGACAGCGCTGACCGTAGGGGTGGGCTGTGATGCGGTAGGTACGTGGCACGGTGTACCGGATGCCCGTTTGGTATCTCGGGAACCCTGTTCACATCGTTTGGGGCTGTGAGCGAAACTCCGGCCGGATCTCCTCATGGATGGAACCCGAATAGGCGATAAACCTGGACTAGAGACTTGAGTGTTTAGGTAGGTCGTGGTCTACACCCACGTCGGCTTTCGCTTGAAGTCTGCCGAGCACGTGTCGTGTGCAGACGCTAAGTGGTGGAAACATGTATGAAGAAGTACACCCCTGCAGGGTTAACATCATCTATTCGAATAGCCGTGTCCGCGGAAAAGGACTTCTGGGTTGCTTATATCAGTTCATAGACAAGTGAAAGTGGATACTCTAAAATACACAAGATAAGCGTGAGTGCTATGGATGGCGTTCTCGTAGGGAGACGGGAGCGGTTCCATAGTGGTGTATTGGTTGGTGAATATGTGGACTCGTGTGCGCCACCTCAAAAGAGTCGCTTGCAGTCGTAGTTTAGGATAGCCACCGAGTCAAAGCTGGCTTGCTGGAGTTAAACCCCACCATCCCTTTGTTGATAATGATGCATATGTAGTTAGTTCTGATGTAAGTCTTGCTGGGTACATTTGTACTCACGTTTGCCTATTTTATGTTTTGCAGAGAGATTTCGGTCTCACTAGTAGTTCCACGTGGACTTCGACGTTTAGCTTGTTACCTCAGCTACGATCTTGTGCCCTCGGCAGGATCTGATAGATAGTCAGGCTTCTCAGCCTTTTTCATTTATAGATGTCTGTACTCAGACATGATAGCTTCCGCTTGTGCTTTGACTTGTATGCTCTGATTGTTGGGTCATGAGACCCATGTTTGTAATATCTCGCTCCTCGGAGCCTATTGAATAAATTACTTGAGTCGTAGAGTCATGTTGTGATGCCATGTTGTAGTTGCACATATCGAGCATATTGTGTGTATGTTATTGAAATGCTTGGTATGTGTGGGATCTGACCATCTAGTTGTTTATCTTTAGTAGCCTCTCTTACGGGGAAATGTCTCCTAGTGTTTCCACCGAGCCATGGTAGCTTGCTACTGCTCCGGAACACTTAGGCTGGCCGGCATGTGTCCTTCTTCGTTCCTGTGTCTGTCCCTTCGGGGAAATGTCACGCGATGAATACCGGAGTCCTGTTAGCCGCTACAGCCCGGTTCACCGGAGTCCTGCTAGCCCAGTGCTACAGCCTGGATTCACTCGCTGATGACCGACACGTTCGATGCTGGGTCATGGATGCCTGTCCCTGTAAGTCTGTGCCACTTTGGGTTTACGACTAGCCATGTCAGCCCGGGCTCCTTATCATATGGATGCTAGCGACACTGTCATATACGTGTGCCAAAAGGCGCAAACGGTCCCGGGCTAAGGTAAGGCGACACCCGTGGGAATACCGTGCGTGAGGCCGCAAAGTGATATGAGGTGTTACATGCTAGATCGATGTGGCATTGAGTCGGGGTCCTGACAGCGTTGGTATCAGAGCTTGACTGCCTGTAGGATTACCAAGCCAAACTGGTCGAAGTTGAGTCTAGAAATTCTTTAGTTATATAAGGGAATTGATTGTGGGATGGAACGTAAGGCTCTTTTTACTCCTTATACCTCGTGGCCTTCTGATCTGAGTCATCATCTTCTCTTCTACGGGGATTAAGAACTAGGCTATCTCTTCTTTCTATCAGGATCACGTGTTACTAATCCGTAGACTTATGAGATTGTTGGACTTAAGCCTCGTTTCAGTTCCTACTACTTCTGTATGTTAATTGTTGATCTCGAAACCTTGATATTGTGCTTCTGAGTGGTTATGCCACCCTTTTTGTGAATGTCTCAAGTCTTTTCTGAGCATTTACAGCCGTTATGCTGTCCGAGTCATCCCAGGTTTCTAAGTAGTCTGATGCATTTGCAAATCCTTTCTTCCCGTTTCAATGTTCCCATAGGCCAGATTAACCACACTAATCAGTGAGTTGAGGTACTCCGTTACCTTGACATATATGTTGGAGATATTATCATGACCCTAGGTGTCTTAGGGGATCATCTAGTAATTTAGCCATGATTTGTGTTCCCAGTGTGATGATTCTGGCCATCATTCTCGAAAGCATCCCGTGATGCTACTTAGTAATAGGTATTCTATTCCTGGGTTTTGAACCCGAGATTCACTCTACTTACCTCATGTTGATAGTGTTTGCTAGTTCCTTTAGGATATTAGTAACCTTTGCGATAGTTCTCGAGGTTCGTGGTACATCCTTCTTTCAATTACCATGAACCATTCTTGGCAGGAGTTCTTCTGAACCAAAAGATGACAACAAGAGTGCTCTCGATGAGTTCTCCATGCTATGTTGTGACTCTGCCAGCTCAACCTTTCTGCATGGGTTATCTGGAAGAATTATGTTGAACTTGGTTCAACATACTAATCTATGCATCCACAACTCAGGAAGTTATATGTTCCTTTGAGTTGTCCCTTTTTAGTTGTCTACTGACCTTCGTCTATCAATTGATAGTCAAGAGTATGCGTGCGTTCGTTTATCGATGCCTATTACTCTTGTGGTCCGTCAAGCCATTCTATCGCGGAATGACTAGGAGAAACAAACTCCAGTACCTCTTCCATATTCAGGATTGGGTCAAAGCAGTTGTACTCCGCAGATCAAATACTAATCCAGTTTTTGTTCTGTTCCACCCTGGAGTGTTACCATCTTTACATTAAGATTATCATGGGAATGGCACACCATCCTATGAATTCTTGATTTAGTGATACTCTCGCCATCATTATTCATTCCTCGGTTTCGTGTTGTCGCAACTGGAATGCCAACAAGTGAATCGTGATGTGTGAAATCAATACTGCTAGCAACTCTATTGCTTGGTAGTAAACGGACAATATTCTCATTCTTAGCCTGTTGGTTATTGAATCACCATTCTAAGATTGATCGTGCTACCTAGTCCTTATTTCCTGGTGCACTCTTTGATTGATGAGTTAGGATTTTGTCAAGTCCTCGCTCATTTGATCATATCATCTTGCCCTGAAAAGCAAGATTGTTCTCGAGCTTAGTAACATATCGGTGGTTCGTGATTTTCCGAAGATCTTCTCGGAAGTATTACCAGGTTGTCACCTGACCGCTATGTTGAGCTCGTGATCAAGTTGGTTTCTTGTGAACCACCCTTTCCCCAAGAATCTGTGTTGGATATCCCGGAGCTAGTTGGTTAAGCTAGACAACAACTTGGAGAGTTGGAAGATAAAAGCTTGCCTAACTTAGTTCGTTCCAAAGGGATATTCTAGTGTAGTGTGTGTTGGAGAACGATGATATCTTCCTCGATTGGTCCCTATGATCAGTTGCTGGACCTATTGTCTTATCAATCCTTTGATTTGAGTGTGGGCTATCGTCAAATCAAATCAGTACCAACGATGCTCGTAATGTTGTCTTATTCGTGGTTGATCCCTCGAGCATACACCATTACATCTTTGGTCTGACCAATGCTATCACCGTGTTCACTTAACTATGGAATTCCTTTTAAAAGGAAACCCGGATGAATTGTTGTTGAGTCCATTGACAACATCTTTATCTCCTCCATGATTTTGTTGGACAATAAGTTAGTGTTGGAAACTTTTGAAGCATTTGTTCATGCTAGCTCATGAAGCATATGTTCGGATGTAAGTAGTGACTTCCTTTAATTCATGTGCATCTGATGCAAGTTGCCGCCGTGGATTCGAGAAAGTCAATGTTGTTTCCTTTGGAATCATCCCAAATCAGTCATGCATACGTGCGAAGTATTCGGTGGTTCGGAGACTTGCAACCTCCATTCCATATGTATACCCTAGCACACCAAGCCACTGATTGTTTTGTTCACGGAAAAGGAGTTGATGTGCTAATCCTAGGTCATGCACAAGACTTCCATATCCTCGATTATGGTTCCCAACCAGAACTCGGTAGTGTTTTATTATAAGACTACCACGTGGTCATGTTTGTCTGGGACAGCGTGTTCACATGTTTGTAGCAGAACCAGCTCATGTTTTGGAGCTTACTATCGTAGTTCATTCCCCGAGAATCTCGCAGCGCTGTCTCGTCGAATTGTGATGCAAACTTTCATTTTTCTTCCTAGACTCGATGAGTCTGGAATATCCTGACACCAACCAGATCTGAATCTCAGGCAGATATGATGGTTTGGAACATTTCCCAAGAACTATAATATCGGTCCCTCGAAAACCAGTAAAGTGGATGTCGTGGCCAACACACCCAGCCGGAAGACCTGTTATTATAATATCTTGATTGAGGAAGTTGGCCACCTTCCCATAGGGATTTCGTAGGATTTACTCCCTAGTTGCCCCTATGGATTTTTGTGTTCCTGAAGTCTGACCTTTTACTTGATGCTTTAGATATCAAACCATATCTATGAATGGGTTACACTAGCACATCAAGGAGAACATTAGAAGCGGAGTGCTAAATGTCTCTCGGTCGATCATCTAGATTTTATTTCCTTGTCCCTGCCAAGGGTGAAATCTGAGAAGGTGTTATCTTCCTTTGCATCTGCATCCTCCATCATCATTCATCATGGTAGCAAGTTGTGTTGCCGGACCCTTGACACGGATGTTGGTAAAACCTTGATGATTATGGAAATGCTCAAGTTCTTGAGAGCACGCACAAGTGCTAGGTGTTTTCATCGGCACTAACTGGGTTTGCTCTCAGTTTCCTCGGCAATGCTATGATCTTTTCAAACGGTGAATTCACTCTCTGTTGTTGGGTTCTTCCCCAGTTACCAGAATCATTCCCAGCATTTGCATTTTGTTCCCAGCTTACACCGCCAATGTGCCATTCTACCATGGGTCTCTTCCATTTCCGGTGATAAGCAAAAATCATACATTGCGTTGTCTTCAACAAGGTAGTCCACATCATCCAAGTCCGAGTATGCCACTCTACCGACCCCGCCAAATGATCGCTTGTGATTGCCTTAGGCTGGTATAAAGGGTTTCAATGATCTTTGAATCAAAGGTAATTCTTTTTGCCACTTAAGGCAATAATCTACGAATCACCCTCCTCCAGGATGTTTCGTCGTGGTATCATGGCAACTCAACTCCTCGCTACGTGGGCAATCGTTTACCACCTTCTTAAGCGTGAAATTGTTGTCCACCTAGTGAACCTTCGTCATCCGTTTCTTTCCACCCCTCTTGATGTGTATCTCGTGTCTCAACCCGAGAGATGGCTCTATGTCTCATTCCGTGAGTTGTTCGGTCTTCTAGAAGATCGATCCTGCTAGAGTTTCCCTTTCCTCTCATTGTCATGTCAATTGGAGTTCTCAGAACAAGACGACAAGACAAAGATGGTGATCGAAACAACGTTCATTTGAAGTGCAACCTGGATCGTGAAGATTGTACTAGTTTGCGTTTTCCCTTCATCCTACCCTACGCTTGAATCTCGAGACGAGATTCTTGTTTAGTGGGGGTGAGTTGTCACATCCCTAGCTGCTGGTAGTGCTCTAGGCTAGCTCATGTGTGCATCATGTTTAAATTCTGAAAATTTGAACTGAGGGAATTTTGGAAGCCTCAAAAACTTAAATAAAAGAGGGGCAAAAACCCTAGAAATCTCATTCATTGCTCCAAAATGCTCTTCTTAAATGTTTGATAATTTTTGGTAAGGGTTCTGGTCCCAACCAAAATATTGAACATTTTTAAGGAATTATTTTTGGGACTTTGGATTTAATTCATTAGCTATTTGAATTTGGATTATATTCATATAATTAGAATATAATTTCAAATACCCCTGATATATTTTATAAGCTTTTGGAAAAGTCCATTTAGCAATATAAAATATTCAGAGGAGTTTTTGGCATTGTTTGAATTATTTTAAATTCAAAACAGTGGCAAAATATATTAAATAAAACAAAACAGAAGAAAAAAAAAA
>NC_041391.1:449784563-449868202 GCF_002162155.2 Triticum dicoccoides | reverse complement strand
CCTTGCTCTCTGGACCCCCTCCTCCTCCTCTGTTCTCCTCACCGAGCGGAGCCCGTCGCCGCCGCTCGCCATAACCACGGCCACCGGGCCTCCCTCGCTCCCCCGACTAGCCCAGAGGCTCCGCCTCGACCCCCTCTTCTCTCTCCACCGACCCACGGCCCTCCGGAAGCCCTGCAACGCCGCCACCATCGCCGTTCCGTCGCCGGCCACCGAAGCTCACCGCTGGCGATTCGCCGCCTCCGACGCCTCCCCGAGCTCCCCGAGGCCACCGTCGCAACCCCTGTGAGCTCCGCCACCGTTTCCCCCTCTTTCCCTCTTCGTTTGGTTGCCGTAGCCGTCGCCCCCTTGATGACCGAAACCCGCCGCCGTCTGTGATCGCCGCCGATGTGCCTCCGGCCACCTAGTGGCCCGGCTGTCGTGCTCAGCTTCCTCCCCGCGCTGCCTGGAACACGTAGGTGCCTCGCACGAGCCTCCCCGGCCACCGTAGCGTCAACCCCGAGCTCGCCCGAGCTCCGGCGACCGCCACGGTCGACGCCGGTGACGACTCCGGCCATCTTAGGCCCAGCCGCTGCCACTACTCGACGCGGACGAGCGCCCGCGTCACGTAGACGCTCTCCGCCGGCCATTTGGTCGCCGGAGGAGGAAACCCGCACCCCTCCGCCGTCTCTGGCTCCGCCGGCGACGAGCCGCGGGTCAACTCCGGCGAGTTGACCCAGGTTTGACCTTCCCCGTGTGCCACTGACGTGTGGGCCACCCCCCCTGACATTTTAGTTAGTATTAGTTTAACACTAATTAACCTAGGTTAGTTAGCTGATTAGTCGCTGACCAGTGGGCCCCGGCCCCACAAACAGTTTAGTTAGAATTAACTTAAGGCTAATTAACTTGGTTAATTAGTTGTGTCACTGACCAGTGGACCCCACTGGTCAGGTTTGACCTGAATCTGCCCCGTTGACCTGATGACGTCAAGGTGAGGTCATGCTGACGCAATATTCATTTTCTGGAATTTAGTTTATTTTATAATAATCAGAAAATCCAGAAAATTGTATAAACTTCTAAAATTCATAGAAATTCAACCGTAACTCCAAATTAAATAATTTATATATGAAAAATTATCAGAAAAATTCACGGAATCCATCTGTACCATTTTCATGCATGTTAGAACAACTTATAGCTGCTGTTTAGCACAAATCATATAAAGGGCATTTATTTAATCACATATGGAGTTTGAATTTGAATTTTATATTCAAACCAACTTCATTTAATCTGTTGCTAGTTGCATTAGCTCAAAACACATTCATATTGCCATGTCATTAGCATGCATCATATTGTGCATTGCATTGATTGTGTTCCTTTCTGTGTTGCCGGTATTTGTCCCCTCTCGATAGACGCGATACCGATGATGTGATCGTTGACACTGATGAAGACTCAATGTTATCTTCAGAAGTGCCAGGCAAGCAAAAACCCCCTTGTTCATTCCGATACAATCCTACTCTCTCGCTCCTGCTCTCTTTTACTGCATTAGGACAACACCGATTCATCTGTTACTTGCTGCGGTAGCTGAACCCCTTTATCCTTTGCATGACCTGTCATTGCCACAGTAAATAGATGAAACCCACTAGCATGAGTAGGAGTTGTTTGAGCCCTATTGTGCCTACTCATTCATGCTTGTTTGTCATGCCTGCTACTGCTTAGAGTTGAGTCAGGTCTGATTCATCAGGGATGAATCAGAGGTGTGTGAACATGTTCTACTGTGTGTGAGCTAAGTGTGTGAACACGATTTGGTAAAGGTAGCGGTGAGAGGCCATGTAGGAGTACATGGTGGGTTGTCTCATTGCAGCCGTCCTCAGGAACTGAGTTCTGTGTTTGTGATCCATGATTCAGCTACTACCATACATTGGGCCCTGAAATATGACCCCGCTCGACTTCTTATTCACCCTAGTCCTCTGTCCAGGAGTTGCAAGTAGTTTCTGGTGTTTGTAGCTTACTGGAGGCCGTGGACAGCGCTGACCGTAGGGGTGGGCTGTGATGCGGTAGGTACGTGGCACGGTGTACCGGATGCCCGTTTGGTATCTCGGGAACCCTGTTCACATTGTTTGGGGCTGTGAGCGAAACTCCGGCCGGATCTCCTCATGGATGGAACCCGAATAGGCGATAAACCTGGACTAGAGACTTGAGTGTTTAGGTAGGTCGTGGTCTACACCCACGTCGGCTTTCGCTTGAAGTCTGCCGAGCACATGTCGTGTGCAGACGCTAAGTGGTGGAAACATGTATGAAGAAGTACACCCCTGCAGGGTTAACATCATCTATTCGAATAGCCGTGTCCGCGGAAAAGGACTTCTGGGTTGCTTATATCAGTTCATAGACAAGTGAAAGTGGATACTTTAAAATGCGCAAGATAAGCGTGAGTGCTATGGATGGCGTTCTCGTAGGGAGACGGGAGCGGATCCATAGTGGTGTGTTGATATGGTGAATATGTGGACTCGTGTGCGCCACCTCAAAAGAGTCGCTTGCAGTCTTAGTTTAGGATAGCCACCGAGTCAAAGCTGGCCTGCTGCAGTTAAACCCCACCATCCCTTTGTTGAAAATGATGCATATGTAGTTAGTTCTGATGTAAGTCTTGCTGGGTACATTTGTACTCACGTTTGCCTATTTTATGTTTTTGCAGAGAGACTTCAGTCTCACTAGTAGTTCCACGTGGACTTCGACGTTTAGCTTGTTACCTCAGCTACGATCTTGTGCCCTCGGCAGGATCTGATAGATAGTCAGGCTTCTCGGCCTTTTTCATTTATAGATGTCTGTACCCAGACATGATAGCTTCCGCTTGTGCTTTGACTTGTATGCTCTGATTGTTGGGTCATGAGACCCATGATTGTAATATCGCGCTCCTCGGAGCCTATTGAATAAATTACTTGAGTCGTAGAGTCATGTTGTGATACCATGTTGTATTTGCACATATCGAGCATATTGTGTGTATGTTATTGAAATGCTTGGTATGTGTGGGATCTGACCATCTAGTTGTTTATCTTTAGTAGCCTCTCTTACGGGGAAATGTCTCCTAGTGTTTCCACCGAGCCATGGTAGCTTGCTACTGCTCCGGAACACTTAGGCTGGCCGGCATGTGTCCTTCTTCGTTCCTGTGTCTGTCCCTTCGGGGAAATGTCACGCGATGAATACCGGAGTCCTGTTAGCCGCTACAGCCCGGTTCACCGGAGTCCTGCTAGCCCAGTGCTACAGCCTGGATTCACTCGCTGATGACCGACACGTTCGATGCTGGGTCATGGATGCCTGTCCCTGTAAGTCTGTGCCACTTTGGGTTTACGACTAGCCATGTCAGCCCGGGCTCCTTATCATATGGATGCTAGCGACACTGTCATATACGTGTGCCAAAAGGCGCAAACGGTCCCGGGCTAAGGTAAGGCGACACCCGTGGGAATACCGTGCGTGAGGCCGCAAAGTGATATGAGGTGTTACATGCTAGATCGATGTGGCATTGAGTCGGGGTCCTGACAAGACTGAAGTGATTGCTTTGAACATTTTTGCTAGAAAATCAAAAAACTCCTCAAGGGATGGATGGAGAAACAATTGTCAACAAGAGGTTAAGAAATTTTGCTAAAAGCAGTAGCTCAATCTATTCACGCGTTTGCTATGTCTGTCTTTTGTCTGCCCAAGGGAGTGTGTGAAGATATTATGGATGTAATTGCTCAATATTGGTGGGGAGATGATGAGAAAACAAGAAAATGCATTGATTCTCGTGGTGGAAGCTATGTATACCAAAGTGTGATAGTGGCTTGGGTTTTCGGGATTTACACTCTTTTAACTTGGCACTGCTTGCGAAGCAGTGCTGGAGGTTGATCACAAATCCGGAGTCCTTTTGTGCTTGCATTTTGAAGGCAAAATATTTCCACATACAGATCTACTCCATGATGGACCAAAAATGGGTCTTCATTTACATGGCAGAGTTTGATAGCAGGTTTGACTACATTTAAAAGGGGATATATTTGGCGAATTGGTTCAGGAGAAGATGTTAACATATGGAATGATCCTTCGATGCCCTCCAGCCCGGACAGAAAAGTGATAACACCTAGGGGCATATACTAATTTTGAGAGTGGTGGAGCTTATTGATCCAGTTACTTCTCAGTGGGATGAGCAACTGATACGGGACATCTTTTACCTTGTTGATGCAATGAGAATACTGCAGATACTACTAAACTTCGAAGCCTTTGATGATTTTGTTGCATGGCACCTAACAAAGCATGGAAGATTATCGGTGAAGAGTGCTTATAATGAGCAATGGTCACATAAATACAGGGTCAATATCTCTCAAATACAGCTTCCACCAGTAATGTGCAAGTAGCAATTTGGAAGAAGCTTTGGGAATTACAAGTGCCACGGAAGATTCAGATTTTTTGTTGGTGGGCCTTGCGGGGAATTATCCCGTTGAAATCCATCCTTGCTAACAAGCATATACCAGTTGATGGCGCATGCCCAGTGTGTCACAAGGGACCCGAAGATATGAGGCATATGTTGTTTCAGTGTGACTTGGCGAAGAAACTATGGACTAGTTTGGGCCTGTCAGATCGGATTAATTTTGCAGTGCAAGTGGACACATCAGGCTCCGCCATTTTAGAGTTTCTATTGCTGGAACCGGAGGAACCTTTAGTGGTCATGCCAAGCTTAAAGGAAAAGGAGGTGATCGCGGTTGGATGCTGGTACATCTGGTGGCTCCACCGTCAACACCCACCATGAATCGGCCCCCCCTTATTTCAGATGGCATATTTCCATCCTAGTTGTAGTGAGAAATTACATTAAAACGGTGATAAAGAAGAGAGAGCCAGTGGAACAAAAGTGGAAAAAACCGGAAGCACGGTTTATAAAACTTAATATAGATGCTTCATTCTACAATGATGAGGGGGCTGGATCTATTGCAGGTATATTGCATGATGAGAAAGGAAGTTTTATTGTAGGGTTTTGCAAATTCATACCTTTGGTAGCGGATGTAGTTACAATCGAAGCAATGGCAATGCGAGATGGATTATGTTTGGTGAACTCCTTGGGTTTCAACAGAGTAGAAGAAGAGTCGGACTCGCTAAGTGTTATCAATTGTTGTCGAGGACAAGACCTATGGTTGGATGCCGCTGCAGCCATTTTTGCTGAGTGCATAGACTCAGATACTTCTATAGGAAAGGTCATCTTTACTCATTGTTTGAAGCGAATTCAGTTGCTCATGAGCTAGCAAAGTTTAGTTTTTGTAATAAGCTTGATAAAAGTTGGACTAACGAACCTCCTAAGTTCTTAGTTAGCCAATTGGTAAATGATGTAACTATTATTTGAGGTTAATAAAGCTAGACATGATGGCCTTTCCCCAAAACAAACTAACGTGGTTGTTTCTCGTCTATTGTGAGAGCTATGGTAGCCTCGAGTATGTTGGCTGGTTAAATCAGTTTTAGAAAAGGTTCTATAGATTGGTTTGGACTGGTTTCTTTATTTATTATGTTTTTGTTTCTTACTTTCTTCTTCATTTTTTGGTTTTCTATGTTGGTTTTTAATGGTTTTCTTTTGGGTTTCTTTACTAGTTTCTTTGGGGTTTTGTTTCTTTTTATTTTTTATGTCAACACATGTCTACTTTTTATCATACATATTTAATACTTTTTGTATACATCAAAATAATTTTTAACACACATTTAACTTCTTTTCAAATACATTTGATTATTCATTTATAGGATTTATTAGCAGAACCACTGCCCACTTTCTTCCTTAACTAACGAACAATAAATTTTAATTGTTACACCGTGTGGGCTTGCAAGGGTGGTGTCGATGGTGCATTTTAGGAAATACGCCTTCTGAAGGAAACATGCATTCGTGTAAAAGATATAGTGATCGAGCCCATGATACGTCTCCATCGTATCTACTTTTCCAAACTCTTTTGCCCTTGTTTTGGGCTCTAATTTGCATAATTTGAATGAAACTAACCCAGATTGACGATGTTTTTAGCAGAATTGCCATGGTGTTGTTTTTGTGCAGAAATCAAATTTCTTGGATTGACCTGAAAATTTACAGAGAATTTTTGTGGAATATATAAAAAATACTGGCGAAAAAATATACCAGAAGGGGGCCACCCAGGAGCCACAAGCTCTGGGGGCGCACCTCCCAGGCTTGTGGGCCCCCTGGACCTCCAGCAAAGCTAACTCCAACTCTATATATACCCATTCTTCGAGGAAAAAAAAGAGAGAAGGATTCATCGTGTTTTACGATACGGAGCCGCCACCACCTCGCGTTCTTCATCAGGAGGGCTGATTTGGAGTCTGTTCGGGGCTCCGGAGGGTGGAATCCATCGCCATCGTCATCATCAACTTCCTCCATCACCAATTTCATGATGCTCACCATCGGGAGTGAGTAATTCCTTCGTAGACTTACTAGACGGTGATGGGTTGGATGAGATTTATCATTTAATCGAGTTATTTTTGTTAGGGCTTGATCCCTAGTATCCACTATGTTTTGAGATGATGTTGCTATGACTTTGCTATGCTTAATGCTTGTCACTAGGGCACGAGTGCCATGATTTCAGATCTGAACCTATTATGTTTTCATGAATATATTTGTGTTCTTGATCCTATCTTGCAAGTTATGCGCACCCATTACGAGTTTTGATCCGCATACCCAAGGTGACAATAAGTGGGTTCTTTCCGATGATTACCATAGTTTGAGGAGTTCATGTATTCACTAAGTGCTAATGCTTTGTTCCGGTTCTCTATTAAAATGAGGTCTTAATATCCCTTAGTTTCCTTATGGACCCTGCTGCCACGAGAGGGTAGGGGAAAAGATGGTATGCAAGTTCTTTTCCATAATTAAGCACGTATGACTATATACGGAATACATGCCCACATTACATAGATGAATTGGACCTAGTTCTGTATCACCCTAGGCTATGACTGCTACATGATGAATATTATCCAACACAATTATCCATCATTGATCCAATGCCTACGAGCTTTTCACATATTGATCTTTGCTAAGTTACTTTCGTTGTTGCTACTGTTACAATCACAACAAAACTGCTACTGCTACTATTGCCAATTTTACCGTTACTATCATACTACTTTGCTACTAAATACTTTGCTGTAGATATTAAGTCTTTCAGGTGTGGTTGAGATGACAACTCAACTGCTAATACTCGTGAATATTCTTTGGCTCCCTTTGTGTCGAATCAAAAAATTTGGTTGAATACTCTACCCTCCAAAACTGTTGTGGTCCCCTATACTTGTGCGTTAACAAGACCTTTTTCTAGCTCCATTGCCGGGGAGCATAGCTCTATTTCCTAAGTCATTTGGGATTTATATCTGTTGATCACTATGAAGAATCTGAAAGATACCAGAACCAAGATTGTTGCCTCTAGAACGAGGGGAGGTAAGGAACTGCCATCACACTCTGCACTTGATTCACCTTATGTTTTGAGTAAGCTTGCGACACCTACACCTGCTATTAATCCTGATATATCGCAAGTAATTGAGGATGCTACTTCTGCCATTAATGATACTTATGATGATGCTAGTACTATGCTTGATAAAACTGTGCCACTATGTGAATTTCTTGTTGAACAACTTGCTAGAGCTAAAGATATTAAGAATGATGAAACCAATGAGATTATTGAAATTAATGAAGTATTT
This sequence comes from Triticum dicoccoides, assembly GCF_002162155.2. Classification (NCBI taxonomy): domain Eukaryota; kingdom Viridiplantae; phylum Streptophyta; class Magnoliopsida; order Poales; family Poaceae; genus Triticum; species Triticum dicoccoides. The sequence goes on along the minus strand of NC_041391.1, from coordinate 449,860,537 downwards.
GAACCTGAACACGTTGAAACACCTATTAGACCTAGCACTCCTATATATGAATTGCCTGATATACCTAAGGGTTATGTTATGGATGGAGAGGTAGCTAGGGACTTTCTTGCTTGTAAGGATAGAGAGGATCTTAAGAAACTACTAGCCAAGTTGAAAGAAAAATCTTTGAATGCTAGAAAGAAATATGATCCTAAATTTGCTAATTCACCTATCTTTGTTACTGTTGTGGAATTAACACGTCAGATGTCCTCATGAAAGGACTTAGTCGTGGAGCCATCGCAACGGGTTAGCTTGAAGGGGTTAAACCGGACAAGGGACACGGGAGTTTTATACTAGTTCGGCCCCTTCGATGAAGGTAAAAGCCTACGTCTAGTTGTGATGGGATTGATTGGGTTTCGATGACCGGGGAGCAAATACGCTGGCCTGAGTCTCGAGTTGTTGTTTTTTATTCCTGAACCGCCGCCGGGTCATCCCTTTATATACATAGGTTGACGCCCGGCCGGTCTACAGAGCCCCGAGGCCGACTCATAAAAAGTGTCTGGCTCGGTCGCTCCTTTCCTAACTTACATTACAAGTTACATGGTCATGGCGGTTTACCACTACGGGCCCTAATCCGCCTTTGGGCTCCAGGCCTCTAAGCTTCATTAGTAAAGTGCCATCTTCTGGATCTTCATGGGCTTCAACATAGCCGAGGGTGAACCGGGCCCTCCCGGCCGGTTTACACTTAGTAGTCATATCCCCAACATTAGGCCCCAGATTGATTTGAACCTGTTCATGTCAGTCTTCAATACTTTAAATAAGTCTTGTAAACGTCTTCTTATATTCTCGTAAACCTCCATGTGGTCTTCTCCTGTAAACCTTGTTAAACCGCCGTGACGTCATCCTCTGGACACAGCAATGACCCATCATGACATCATCTCTGTATAAAAAGATTTAAAAAGATTCCCCTCATTAATGGCGTCCCGAAAATTGAGGCGACAGGCACGCCTACTCTGCCGCTTCCAGCCTCCTTGATTCTCGCGCCTGCCCTTTATCCTTTCCTCCTTATAAATAAAGCCTGAGGGTCCTTGTCGGTTTCAAAACCGGCGGATCTCGGGTAGGGGGTCCCGAACTATGCGTCTAGGCGGATGGTAACAGGAGACGAGGGACACGATGTTTTACCCAGGTTTGGGCCCTCTTGATGGAGGTAAAACCCTACGTCCTGCTTGATTAATATTGATGATGTGTGTTACAAGAGTGGATCTACCACGAGATCAAGGAGGCTAAACCCTAGAAGCTAGCCTATGGTATGATTGTTGTTCGTCCTATGGACTAGGGCCATCTGGTTTATATAGACACCGGAGAGGGCTAGGGTTACACAGAGTCGGTTACAAAGGTAGGCGATCTACATATCCGTATCGCCAAGGTTGCCTTCCACGCCAAGGAAAGTCCCATCCGGACACGGGACGAAGTCTTCAATCTTGTATCTTCATAGTCTTGGAGTCCGGCCGATGATGATAGTTCGGCTATCCGGACACCCCCTAGTCCGGAACTCCCTCAGTATCCCCTGAACCAGGCTTCAATGACGACGAGTCCGGCGCGCATGTTGTCTTCGGCATTGCAAGGCGGGTTCCTCCTCCGAATAATTTATAGAAGATTGTGAACACCAGGATAGTGTCCGGCTCTGCAAAAATAAATTCCACATACCACCGTAGAGAGAATCATATTACACAAGATCAATTTGCTGACGTATTCTATGGCGTGACGTCACACCACTTCCAAGCCTTTACTCGAATTGTTTTTATTGTTCCACCTCAGCGCGTTTAGCGAGGCGGTTTCCTTGGCACGTCTTGTCGAAGCAGAGATCGTGTTCCCCTTATTCCGGGATTCCCATCAATACGGACGTGGGTAACCCAACCGCGTCATTGATTGCGGCGCTTGGGCGATAAGCGCGTTTTATCAGGCCGGTGGGGACGCATGTTTCCGTCCGCCCATATAAGGGGATAAAGATCCAACCTTTTTACCTGTGCCTTCTTCCTCCTTGGCTTATCCATCTCTGCGAACTCGAGCTCCAGCGCCCAAGCCCGCACATCTCACCTCAACCTTCTCCAACTATGTCCGGAGCAGGAGGCAAGTGGATGGCCTCCTCCATCACGGAGGGGCAGATCCAGAAGCTGCGCAACGCCGGATACTTGTCCAGCGACATCGTGCACCGGCTCCCCATTGAGGGAGAGCTCATCCCCACCCCCAAGCCCCATGAGAGGGTAGTATTCCTTCCCCATTTCCTCCGCTTCCCGCTCCATCCCTTTGTGCGGGGCTCATGTTCTACTACGGCCTGGATTTCCATGAACTGGCCCCGAATTTCATCCTCAACATCTCGGTGTTTATCGTCGTGTGCGAGGCCTTCCTCTGCATCCAGCCCCACTTCGGCTTGTGGCTCAAGACCTTCAGTGTCAAGCCGAAGGTTGTGAAGGGCAACCAAGCGGAGTGCGGAGGCGCCATGGTGGGCAGGATGTCCCACGTTACGTGGCTGGAAGGCACTTTCGTGGAAACCATCAAGGGGTGGCAATCGGGGTGGTTCTACATCACCGAGCCGCGTGACCCCAAATGGGTAGCAGCCCCCGAATTCAGATCCGGCATCCCCACACGGCTCACCTCCTAGAAAGAGAGCAACCGGATTTGGGGCGATTCGGAGGAGCTGACCGGACTCCAAGCCTGCGTCCAAAAGCTGGTGGACAAGAAGCTCAAGCTTGTCAACGTAGTCCAGGTCATGCTCATCCGCCAGATTCTCCCTTGCCAACGACGGGGCTTCAATATGTGGGAGTTCGATCCGGCGCAGCACCAGACTTTGAATGGGCTCTTCTACACTACGTACGAAGAGGTCTGGAAGGTGCTGTTCAAGGGCGCCGAGGCTCCCGCATCCACTACCGAAGATCGTGGATTCAGCTTGGAGCGTCCAACTGATGAAGTAAGTTATTCTGTCCTTTAAGGGACGCTTGTTTTCCATAGTTTGACGCTATGCGGGATCTAAACTCCCTTTCCTTTGACAGGACTGGCTGAAGAAGGCCGCACAGGCTATCTGTCCGGCCCCATTGCCAGAGGACCCAGCCGACGCCCGCCTAACAGGGCTGCTGGCTCCAGCACCCCACGTGGTGCCGGAGAAGAAGGCCAAGAAGAAGGCCAGGGGGACTCGGAAGAGTTCCCGTTTTCAGGTGCTATCGGATGATGAATCCGAGGCCGACTCCTCCCACCAGGGCGAGGAGGAGAAGAAGAAAGCCTCTCCCCCAGCGGGGGGAGGGAAGAAAAGGAAGGCCTCCCCAACAAGGGAGGCCGAAGGGTCCAAGAAGGGAAAAACTCTTCCCCCGGACTGTTCCGCCAACGCCCGTGACGACGACGAGGACTGGCCTCCAAGGGCCAAGCCTCTGGCGAGATTGTAAGTATCCGGACTCCCGAATAACTTCAAGGTTTTCATTTTCCGCCACATTATGTCTTTCTAATGCCGCATACAACCCTGCAGTCCGCCTAAGGATGATCTCCCCACTTCGTCGAGCGGGTCCTTAGGGGCGTCGGATATGGATTCTCTTCCGACTACCTCCACCCCCCGTGATGCGGACGATGCCGAGGCGGGATCCCAGGAAGGGACCCACCAGGAGGAGAGGGCCCCGGAGGTGTCGCAGGACAACCTCCCGGACTTTGCACCGGACTCAGCCCCGGAACCCACAGTGGCTCCGGAGTCCGGCAGGCGACCCCTTTGTAAGAAGGGCAAGACTGCGACGCCGGCTGCCTCCGTCCAATCAGAGGTGCCAGATAATTTGCTGGAGGCGCTCAACGGCGCCTCCATCGAAGAGGAACACCGCACTGTTATGAGTGCGGTGATTCAGAAGGTTCAGCTCGCCAAGAGCGGGCTGACCGAAGCCTGCAGCAGCCTTCTAACAGGCTTTGAGGTAAGAATTTCAATATATGTAAAATGGTACCGCATAGACAGTAGCCCCTGATGCTCGGTTCGGTGTTCAGAAAGAAAAGCTGGACTGAGGATCTTTAGAAAGATAAACGCAGGAGTCATGAAAATATGTCAATATGGGATTGCACGCTGTGCTGCTGACCTCCGCCGCACTGACTGCGGAGGTCAATACTTTGAAGGAAAACCTCGAGCGGTCCAAGAATGAGCTCGGCCGTGCCAAAAAGCAGCTCAAGGAAAAAGAAGGTGAGTAATACCTTATGAAAATTGTACCTTACAGAAAAGGATTTAGTTGCAAGAAAAATGACAAGGATAACTTGGGTATTGTAGGGGCCACTAACGAGGTGGCGACCCTGAAAGAGGCGGTGGCCGCGGCCGAACGCAATGCGACTGCGGAGCGCACCGAGCGAGAGAGACAGGAGGCACGGGTGGCGGAGGTACAACAAGAGCTCCAGGATCTCGTGAAGAAACATGAGAGCCTGGAGCGTGACTCGAAGACTCGAGAGTCTGAGCTTGCAACGACTCTTGAGAGTGCCAAAGCCTCTAAGGCCGAAGCCTACAAGGCCCTCCAAGAGATCGAGGCGGTAAAGAAAATAGCAGCGGGTAAGGCATTTTTCATGCAAAGTAAGCATGTGAGTGTTAATTACCTACCGCTTACCCGAATTCGGAGCTCTCCAGGAGCGTTCGCAGATCTTCCTCGCAGCATGTTCGATGCTGCTACATTCTACCGGGCCGAGGAGGGGAGCTCGACGGAGAAGGTCTTCTGGTCTCAGTATGCTGAGACGGACATCCGGTGCCCCTTAGCGACCAGCTGAAACAACTGGTCGAGCTCCACAAGGCGGCCGAACAGGCCATGAAGGGCCTCATAGTTCGGCTGTGGCCGAAGGAGGCCATGCCTGGGAGCTACTTCGACCTAGTGCGGCGGCTGGTGGATGCGTGCCCGTGGGTTGAGGTCATCAAGCATTCTGCCTGTATTGAGGGTGCCCGTCGGGCCCTTGCCCGCGCAAAGGTGCACTGGGGCAAGATGGATGCCCAGAAGCTTGTGACGGACCCCCCCACCAGAGGGCAAGGAGCATCGCACGCCCGAGATGTATTATAAGAGTGTGTTGAAGGGCGCCCACACTATTGCGGGTGAGTGCTCCAAAGATGTAATATTTGAGTAGACTCGCATTTTGTTATCCTGTGCGCTGAAAACTTGGTTCATATGCGCTAAGCAATGCTTGTTAATTTAAAATATTACCTTCTGTGCGGCTGTTTATCAAATCTGAGAGATGGCAAGTCGTCGGCTTCAGCCCCCATGCCACGAGTGCTAGGGTGTTCGGGATAAACTCGAGCGCTCTTGTTCCCATTTTTGGGTCCAGCTAGGGAGGCGCTCGACACAACGAACAAGGCAACCGGACTTATAATGCTTGAACACTCTCACTTAGCCATAGAATTCTATAATTTTAAATTTCGGCGAAGCCCCTAGTCTTCGGAAGGCCGAATTTGGGGCGCTATCCACGCCTTGGCCGGACAGTATCCGGCTCCTCGCTCTAAGCGACATAAGTCTTTAAGGACTCGCAAAAAACCTCTCGAACAGCGACCGGCTCTCGCCTCATCATGACGGTCAGTTTTAGCTTTCTCCACTGAGGCGTTAACCCAGCTCAACTGGGGCGCAATCGCAGTGGTTCTCCCAGTGCTACCTTTGCCGATATAACGGAACGTAAGGTACCAAAACATGGGAGCCGGGCAAACCCAACTATTGACCCAAGACATGATTTGGAGCCGATGCATATAGTGCTATAAGTTCGGGGTGCCGCACTTGTGAAAGTGTTCGGACTCATCACACCATAATGCGGGGAACATAAGCCCCTAGTGTCTATTAGCCGTACCAAAGTATATGGATGCAATATGCCATGGATGAACATGTGTATGAAAAGGAAATGCAATTATAAGCAAGAAGGTGCTGCATTGATTTATTCAATAAGTGCTACTACGAATGCATAACGATACAAATAGTGCGATGAGCAAAGTATGGGACTGTTAAACATGTCCCCCTCCAGGGGTAGGCTGCAGATTGGTGTATAAAAATGCTCGTAACGGAGACCACCTGTATATTCGTTGTAGCCTTTATCCTTTCCTGGCTGTTGCATTGTGAGTTCGGCAGATCTGCTGCCGGACAGGGCCTCTGACAAACGGAGTCCTGTAGGTAAAAAATAAAAGGTAAAAAGAAAAGAAAAAAGAACGACACACTTGAGAGCCCCTGGTGCGGTTGAGCCGCAGTCTGGGTTTATCGTGGTCGTGCCCCTCTCCCCATGCCCATGGTATCTTCAGAGCGTAATGGCGTACGCGAAGGATCTGCTTTAACGTTTCGCAGGAGCTGAGGTTGGGGCCGCACTGCTACGCGTGCTCGGAACATGCCAGGTGGTCTTGTTGTAAGTTACTCCGGGCGCGCTTAGCTGTGTCCGGCCGCTTAAAGGCCGGACTCGAGAATTGCCTTAAGAGGCTGCATTGCACTTCTACCGCGAGAGCCGCTGTATGTTCCTCCGTGCGGAGAGAACGTTCAGTGTTTCCATTTACCGTGATGACTCCTCGAGGGCCTGGCATCTTGAGCTTGAGGTATGCGTAGTGCGGCACCGCGTTGAACTTTGCAAACGCAGTACGTCCGAGCAAGGCATGATAGCCGTTGCGGAACGGGACTATGTCGAAGATTAACTCCTCGCTTCGGAAGTTATCCGGGGATCCGAAGACCACTTCCAGTGTAATTGAGCCTGTACAGTTGGCTTCTACACCTGGTATGTCGCCTTTAAAGGTCGTTTTGGTAGGTTTAAGCCTTGAGGGGTCTATGCCCATTTTGTGCACTGTATCCTGGTAAAGCAGGTTCAAGCTGCTGCCGCCGTCCATCAGGACTCTGGTTAGGTGATATCCATCGACGATTGGGTCTAAGACCAGTGCGGCGAATCCGCCGTGGCGAATGCTGGTGGGGTGGTCCCTTCGGTCAAAAGTGATCGGGCAGGAGGACCATGGATTGAACTTCGGGGCAACTGGCTCCATCGCGTAGACATCCCTGAGTGCACGCTTCCGCTCCCTTTTGGGTATGTGCATTGCGTATATCATGTTCACCGTCCGCACCTGTGGGGGGAAACCCTTCTGTCCTCTATTGTTCAACGGTTGGGTCTCGTCCTCGTCATCGCTATGTAGCCCCTTGTCATTGTTTTCGGCAATTAACTTGCCCGCCTGCTTGAATACCCAACAGTCCCTATTTGTGTGGTTAGCTGGCTTTTTGGGGGTGCCGTGTATCTGGCACAGGCGGTCGAGTATTCGGTCCAAATTGGACGGACCCGGAGTAGTTCTTTTGAATGGCTTTTTCCGCTGACCGGGTTTAGAGCCTCTGAATCCGGCATTGACTGCCATATCCTCAATATGATCGCCGTTAATGCGGCGTTTGTTTTTGTTGCAACGTGGCCTGCCATTTCGGTCCTTGAAGTCCGGACTGCCAGAATTTTTGCTGAGGTTGTTGCTGCGTGCTAGCCAGCTGTCCTCACCCGCGCAGAAGCGGGTCATGAGTGATGTGAGGGCTGCCATGGATTTCGGCTTTTCCTGTCCCAGGTGCCGGGCAAGCCACTCGTCGCGGATGTTATGCTTGAAGGCCGCGAGGGCCTCCGCATCCGGACAGTCGACGATTTGGTTTTTCTTGGTTAAGAACCGTGTCCAGAATTGCCTGGCCGATTCGTGTGGCTGCTGAATTATGTGGCTTAGGTCATCAGCGTCTGGTGGTCGCACACAAGTGCCCTGGAAGTTATCGAGGAATGCGGCTTCCAGGTCCTCCCAACTCCCAATTGACTCTGCTGGCAAGCTGTTGAGCCAATGCCGGGCTGGTCCTTTAAGCTTGAGGGGGAGGTATTTGATGGCGTGAAGATCTTCACCGCGGGCCATGTGGATGTCAAGGAGATAGTCTTCAATCCAAACCGTGGGGTCTGTTGTGCCATCGTAGGATTCAATATTGACGGGTTTAAACCCTTCGAGGATTTGATGATCCATTACTTCATCTGTGAAGCATAGTGGGTGTGCGGCGCCTCTGTACTGGGCGATATCATGACGGAGCTCAAGGGAGCTTGGTCTACTTTGTTCGGCCCGGCCGGACTTACTGTGTCCGGCGTGACGACTGTTGTCACGTATCGTGGGACGCCCACACAATCCGTAGATCGATCTTGATTGTCTTGCCTTATCCTCCAATATATCTCGCAAGTCCGGAGTGTTCCCCTGTGGCCGTGTGCTTTTCGAGCGATGCCGGGGTACGGGTCTGGTGAAGGGCCTAGAGGCCACTCTGTCGCGACCACGGGGTGTTCGGTCAGCCATATTGTCTCCTGGTGATGCGGGTTCGTAAGCCTGCTCCTCTAATCGGGGGAGCAGCTTGTGTTGAGGGTAGCTTTTGGAGGGGCGTTCGAGCTCATGCTCTTCGGCCGCGAAGACTTCAGTCCATCTGTCGGCTAGCAGATCCTGATCAGCTCTAAGCTGTTGCTGCTTTTTCTTGAGGCTGTTCGCCGTGGCCATAAGCCTGCATTTAAAACGCTCTTGTTCGACGGGATCCTCAGGCACGGTGAATTCGTCATCGTCGAGGCTCGCTTCGTCTCCGGAGGGAGGCGTATAATCCTCTGCCTCTTCTCCTGCCGCTCCTTCATAAGGGCTGGCGTCTCCGTCCTCCTGCACTGCATCTTGCTGGAGCGGGTTGTCTTCGGCACTGTCCGGTGTATTATTGTCTCCGGTGCCGGAGTCTTCATTCTTGTTGTGGCGGGATTTAGAGCGGCGCCGCTGACGCCGACGCTTGGGCTGCTTTTTGGAGGGGTCATCTTCCTCTGTTCCTTCGCCATTCCCGTCTTTTGGGATATCCACCATGTATATGTCATATGATGAGGTGGTTGTCCAGTGCCCAGTGGGCGCTGGTTCTTGGTCGTCTCCGGCATCGTCGTCCATACCGTCGATGTCCCCGGAGTCATAGTCTAGCATGTCGGTTAAATCATCGATAGCGGCTACCAAGTGGGTGGTGGGTGGGCTTTGAATTTCTTCGCCGTCCGTGTCCCAACCGTCCTGACCGCAGTCCGGCCAGGGCTCTCCTGGTAACGAGAGATATTTTAGCAAACTCAAGATGTCGCCGAAAGGTGAGTGTTGAAAGACGTCCGCTGCGGTGAACTCCATGATCGGCGCCCAATCGGATTCGATCAGGGCGGGCGCGGGAGGTTCGGAGTCCGGCAAGGAGTCCGGCACCTTGGAGTCACGAGCTTTATGAGGGACAAAGTCAGTGTTCGACTCTATCGCCGTAGAGGTTGCAGCCCCCGAGGCGGTGTCTAGGCATCCATCCTCGATCTGCGCGGCCGGCTCCGAATTGAGGATCGGAGCGGGCTCGAGTGCGGCCTCCAGGGTACTGTCCGGCAGCAGACCTAAATCATGCCCGACGTGACAGTGCAGCACGCTCGGCTGTGGCTCGAATCCGTCGAAGATCAAGTCCCCGCGGATGTCAGCCATGAAGTTCAAACTTCCAAATCTGACCTGACGGCCAGGGGCGTAGCTTTCGATCTGCTCCAGTTGGCCAAGCGAATTGGCCCGCCGTGCAAAGCCGCCGAATACGAAGATCTGTCCGGGGAGGAAGGTCTCCCCCTGGACTGCATCATTGATGATGATCGAAGAAGCCATCGAGCCTATCGGTGACGACACAAAGGAACTCTCAATGAAAGCACCAATGTCGGTGTCAAAACCGGTGGATCTCGGGTAGGGGATCCCGAACTGTGCGTCTAGGCGGATGGTAACAGGAGACGAGGGACACGATGTTTTACCCAGGTTCGGGCCCTCTTGATGGAGGTAAAACCCTACGTCCTGCTTGATTAATATTGATGATGTGTGTTACAAGAGTGGATCTACCACGAGATCAAGGAGGCTAAACCCTAGAAGCTAGCCTATGGTATGATTGTTGTTCGTCCTATGGACTAGGGCCATCCGGTTTATATAGACACCGGAGAGGGCTAGTGTTACACAGAGTCGGTTACAAAGGTAGGAGATCTACATATCCGTATCGCCAAGCTTGCCTTCCACGCCAAGGAAAGTCCCATCCGGACACGGGACGAAGTCTTCAATCTTGTATCTTCATAGTCTTGGAGTCCGGCCGATGATGATAGTTCGGCTATCCGGACACCCCCTAGTCCGGAACTCCCTCAGTCCTTTCCTTTCTTCCCCTTCCATGCCTTCTTCTTCCTCGCGACACCCAAGCTCTGAAGCTCCGCCGTCGCCCTCGACCTTTGAGAACTGCATCGACAAAGGCCGCTGCATCAACCTGAAACGGACCAGAGTTCGCCGCATCCCTCCGCAGTAGATCTGCACTGGTAAGTTTCCTCTTTCCCGCATCTTTAGATCTATGCTAGGGTTCACGAGTTTGTCTGTATAGTTCTTCATTTGTCCTTCTCAGTTCTTCGTTCTGCCGTGGTTGCTTTGATCCAATAGCAGCACAAATCTCGTGCGGTAGTTACTCTGCATCCATTTTTAGTACTAGTAAATCTTCCCTTTCTTTTATAAAGCGCACGACCTTCTCTGTTCTTGCTTAACGCCATTATAAATTGCAGTAACTTTTCTTTACTGAAGTATGGTAGATCCAAAGAAATTTCATCCTTGTGTGGAACCTGTTTCTGCCAAAACTTAGCAAATTTTCATTTCAGTACCCTCCACCTAAGGGCGGTTTAAACTATCAGCAGTTGGTAATCCGCCACCTATCATTAGCCCTCGCTTTAAACCGCCAGTTTGATCTGAATAGCCACTTCCGGTTTATCTCGCACATATGCCTTGATCAAATTTTCCAGTTTAACTCCAACTAATACTTCCTGAACCGTCAATCGTAAACCGGCCTTCATTTTACCTTTACAGTTTGCTGTTCAAGATGACCAAGCAATTCGCCGCTTGCAACTGGGTTCCGTCCCGGATCACAGAAACGCAGATCAATGGATATGTAGTGACGGGCGCTTTAGCATCAAAAAGTGTCCTTCACTGGCGAGTTCCTGGCCCTGAGTGCCCTCCTGAACCGCAGGATGGAGAAGTCATCGTTTTTATGCAGCACTTAGACCGGGGCTTCAGCCCTCCCGGTTCAAAAAATTTCTGGGATGTCCTTGCCAGCTTTCAACTCCATCCACAAGACATTGGCCCAAACTCTATATCAAATATATGCAACTTTCAAGTTTTTTGTGAAGTTTACCTTCAAGAGGAGCCATCTGTTGAGTTGTTCCGGGACTTCTTCCACTTAAACTGCCGAACCGAGTTTTCTGATGGCCCTAACACAGAACTTGGCGGGGTATCAATCTAGAAGAGGAAGGAGGTTGATTTCCCACATGCATCACACCACAGTCATCCGAAAGACTGGAACCAAACTTGGTTTTACTGTCAGAACACAGCCCCTGCTGAAGAGAATCCCTTGCCGGGTTACCGCCCTCATCGGCTTAGTAATGTCCACCCGTTACCTAAGCGATTAACTGCCAGAGAGAGGCAAACTTATGCTCCTCAACTCGCCAAGCTCCGGGCTCTCATGTCCAACGGATTAACTGGCGTTGATCTTGTTCGCTGCTGGGTCAAATGGCACATCTTGCCCTTAAGTCGCCGCTCTGGATTAATACATGAGTATTCCGGCAACTCCAACGATCCTCAACGGTTTACTGAGATAGAGGTGACTGATGACGAAGTCACTGAATCAGTAAAGAATATGTTAGACGAACCCATCGCCATATGTAGTCAAACCTGGCTGGCTCCCTTTTACGCCGCCAACAAACCACCAACAGTAAGTTTTTGACTTTGTACTTTGTTGATCCGCCTCCGCTTTAACATTTGCTCTAATAATCTTTTTTTAATCTTTTCAGCCCATCAGTGCCTTTTGGAAGAAGAAGACTTCAGAGAAAATGGCCAGAGCTCCTCGTGCCAAGAGCAAAGCTATCAAGAAATCAACCAAGAATAAAACCGGCGAAGTTGCTGATCCGCCCGAAGATGTTGAAGATTCGGATCAAGAGGTAGAACTTGATTCCCTTGGCTCCTTTTTCATACATCTTATTAACAACGACTATCATCAGGATGATGTGGAGGTCAGCCGTGCAGACCATGTTGAGGTAATCTCTCTTTTCTCAGGTTCAGATCTTGTGCCGGTTCAAAGATTTCGCCGTGCAGTTCGGAAAGTGAAACGCTCTCACCCTCTTGCTTATTTGGACCAAAATTTTCTTTAAAGAAACAACAACCTGAAGAGCGTCGCACAACCTGACACAGTGGCCAGCAAGTCACTTCTTCCGGTTTACCGGACACTCCAATCCGGAAGCATCGTCCAGAGGTTATTTGTTCTCCCGAAAAACGTTATCCTTTGAAGGGTTTCTTCCAATACCCACTTAATCCGTCTGATCCAAATTACCAGGCGTCTTCTAACTCTTTTGGTGGTTCATCAACCACACAGCTGCCTCCCCTCAAGACCGTCGCTGGGTAAGTATATTGCTTTTCGATCTGCTTCTTCATGCATCGGTTTATCATATATATCTTTATTTTGACGTGCAGTGCTAAGGCTCGATTGAGCAAGAAAGCCAAGACCAGCGGTCCCTCTGACGACGTTGAACCGGAGAAGACCCTGGATAATGCTGGTGAAGATCCTGATAATATCATGGATGACTTTGCTCCACAAGATCCAGCTGCTGATGCCAATCCGCCGGAGGCTGATCCGAAACACATGTTGAAACATCAATTCCACATGCCACGCCTCCAAGTCCAATTGCTAATCCGCTGGGTTTAGCTGCGAATCCGCCAAGTCCTTCTGCCCATCCACCAAGCCCTGCTATCAAACCGCCAAGCCCGGCCAAAGACAAGGTCAATCCACCGAGCCCAGCCAAGGATGATGATGATGTTGTTGTTAGTGGTACAGTTTATACCGCCCCTGGCAATCCAGTCACTTTATCAAAACACACTACCAAGGACGAATTTGCTGCTATGAGCAAGGGGAAGGGGAAAACCGATTTGTCAGACTATGTTGATCTTTCTGCTCAAGACCTTCATTCCGGATTCTTGAACCGGCTTTACACCAGCCGAGATTATGAAGCCGGTTTGGTGAATCTGATGAAGGAACGCTATGAGGTAACTTTCAAAACACCATCTTTATTCTGTCCATTCCTTGTATTGTAGCCCCCAAGGGCCGGTTTATCTTTGAAAGATAAACGGGGTCTTTAAAGATAAAGAGCAGTTTTGACTTCATAGCTCCCAAGGGCCGGTTTGTCTTGCAAAGACAAACCGGGACTTTTATATTCCACACTGTACCTTGTTGGCTTTCCTTGTGTTTTTGTTGGATCAAACACACATTAGCCCCCTAGTGCCAAGATTAAAACTTGTATTGATCCTTGGGACTTTAAACACTTAGTAGTAAAGAAGCAATCCGCATTAGCCCCCAAGTGCCGAGTGTATAACTTGTTATATCCTTGGGTCTTCGATAATATTTACATGCTCCTCCTCTGTTTGTGACAGGCTAACATAAATCGCCAAGGCACTCAAATTGCCGATCTCCAAGAGAACATCAAAACCCAACAAGCAGAAACGTCCAAGGGAAAAGATGAGCTTAAAGATGCTTTGGCCACTATGGAGCAACTCAAAGAAGGGTTCCAGACGGAGCGTGCCAACTGGGAGACAAAGAAAAATGCATTGCTGAAGCGGGCGGAAGACGCCGAATCAACTCTTAAACCGGTGGCGGAAGAGCTAACTGGGTTGAAGCGCCAAGTGAATGCAATGACCTTTGCAGCATTTGGTAAGTAGCTTTGCCAAGACTTCTTTGAATGACTATGTTTGTAATTTGCCGGTTTAACATAAAATTCTTAAACCGTTGTAGGTGGCCGTATTGCTCATCTGGGTTCTGATATGCAGATGAAGCTTAAGGCAGCGTACACTCTGATTGAACAACTATATACCGGTGCCCAACGGGTTATCTGTGCAGCTTCATACAACAATCCGGCCCCCACTTTGATCAAGGATACTCTAGCAAAGTTATCTGTAACACCAGCATAGATAGAAGAGATGTACCGATCTGCTGCCCGGGCCGGCGCTTTATTGGCACTTACCTGAGCCAAAGCAGCGATAGCTAACCTTGACCGGTGGACATTGCCAAGGGCTTCCTCAGTGAACAAGAGAATGGGGCAGAGTTTGACAACGACGCCCTCAAAGCTGTGACAAGGGAGATGCATCCTCTAGCGAGTCAACTGGCAGAAGAAGCTAACTTGATGGTTGACCGGTCTTTCTACGATGCCAACAACAAACGGGTTGACACTGTCATACCGGAAGTGCAAAATCTTATTCCGCCAATCCATAAGCACACTTACGCCCCTGATGTTGATCCGGCTGAACTTATAAGTGAAGAGGCTGTCTTTCCGGCTTTAACCCAGATTGACTGGACCACCATGGACTTCCAGCTACTGGATGAAGAAGAGGAGGCTGAACTGACGCTAGATGATCCATCAACATCACGTCAACATGGTGATGAACCCTGATCCGGCAACCTGAGTGATATGTCATGAACTTTGAACTGTGGAAAGAACAAGTCCATATTTTGGGCCTTGAAGCGCCTTGTAATAGGCTAGTTAAAATACTGTGGTCTGCTGCCATCGTGCACTGTGATATACTTTGCTTGCTCCGCCATGCTGATTTCAATGCTTGCTCATATATCTTTATAATATTTATGCAATCCCTGTGTCTGCATGTAAAAGAGCTGTCCTGGCGGTTTACCGCTGGACGGGTCATAGTGCCCAAGATAAAGCTTGGTTAATAAAAGCGGAATAAATATGAAATAACTCATACCTGTGATACGGATTTACTTAATAAGGGTGGAAACCCACATTTTTGAGCTTTCAAAACCCTTATCCAATAATGATAGGATGAATAAGTCATGCCGGGTTATAATGAATACCAGACGACATATAGTCAAAGCCAGGCTGGGTTAACAAACACCGGTTTAGTGAGATGGTCTGTACATATAGCTGAAAACCAAGCCGGGTTAACAAACACCAGGTGAACCATATGACTGAAAAGCCACACCTGGTCGAAAGACATCGGTTTAAGATAAAGTCATCAAAAAGGTGAAAACTTAGAAAAAAAAGGCAAATAAGAAACCATGTAGTCAAGGCTTTTCAAGGGCGGCCAAGCCCAAATTTGAGGCTTTTCATGGGCTGCCAGGCCACTGAGTTAAACCATTTTGCAAAGCCTTTTAAGATGGGCCTCCAACCGACCAATCGTTGTTTTAACTTTGACAAGTTCAGGGTCTGTATAAGATTGACTTGTCAAACGTTCAGCGGGTCGTGCCAGGATTACCTGGATAGGAGTGGCTTACTTGATGAAGGCAGGTTAACCCGGGGTTTTAGGTGAATACACCAGGCTTCCAAGCCGTGGGTCGATACCCAATTACAAGGGTCCCTTCAAACTCTTTGTGGCTTTTGCACAAAAGAGCCCCCAAGTAACTTGGTGAGCTGTGCTCAATGGGTGCCTATGTTTGAGCTGTGTATAACATCCAGACTCTGTTTGGCCCCTTGGGTGTGAAGCTCCCAAGCTATGTTGTGGCATGATAGCCGTCTTATTGGATAAGGTGAGTCATCGCTTTGAGAGCAGAAGACCCCTTGTAACCAAGAAATTTTGGAAAAACGGCAGAGGCCCTGCTTTTAGCAAGGCTGCCGGTTTATTATGTTGATCATAATATATACATTGTCATAATATGTACATAAGGAAAGCCTATGGCTTAGGTGTAGTAAGGCCGAAGGAGAGCTATGTTCCATGGCCGCCGGGTCTCCTCCTCAAAACTGCGTGAGTCTTCTCGAGCATCGATGAGGTAGTAAGATCCGTTGTGCAGATTTTTGCTGACCACAAAGGGTCCTTCACAAGGTGGGTATAACTTGTGCATATCGGTCTGATCCTGGATGAGCCGAAGCACTAAGTCGCCTTCTTGAAAGGTTCGCGTTTTAACCCGGCGGCTATGATAACGCCGCAGGTCTTGTTGATAAACCGCCAACCGAGCCAAAGCCATGTCCCGTTTCTCATCTAATAGGTCCAATGCCTCTTGACGTGCTTGCTCATTGTCCACTTCAACATAATTGGCAACCCGGGGTAAGTCATGACGAATATCACTTGGGAGGATAGCCTCAGCCCCGTAAACCATGAAGAAAGGTGTATAACCCGTGGATTGGTTTGGGGTGGTGTTTATACTCCATAACACAGATGGTAATTCTTCCACCCAAAAACCCAGCGTCCGCTTTACAGGAACCATAAGCCTGGGCTTAATACCCTTCAAGATCTTTTGATTTGCCCTCTCAGCTTGACCATTGGACTGGGGATGAGCCACGGACGCTACATCAAGCCGGATGTGCTCTCATTGGCAGAACTCCTCCATCTCACCTTTAGAAAGGTTTGTTCCATTATCTGTGATGATGCTATGTGGAAACCCAAAATGGAAAATGATATTTTTGAGAAATTGAACCGCCGTGGCTGCATCACACTTACTAACAGGCTCCGCTTCAACCCACTTAGTGAACTTGTCAACCGCCACCAACAGGTGGGTCTTCTTATCCCGGGAGCGCTTAAAAGGTCCCACCATATCAAGCCCCCAAGTGGCAAACGGCCAAGTGATAGGAATCATCCGTAGCTCCTGAGCCGGAACATGAGCTCGACATGAAAATTTCTGACAAGCGTCACACCGCTTTACCAGATCCTCCGCATCAGCATGAGCTGTTAACCAATAGAACCCATGACGAAAAGCTTTAGCCACCAGGGATTTTGAACCAGCATGGTGACCACAATCCCCTTCATGGATTTCATGTAGAATCTCTTGCCCTTCTTCAGGGGAAATACAGCATTGAAAAACGCTTGAAACACTGCAACGGTGTAACTCGCCATTGTGAATAACCATGGACTTGGACCGCCGGATTATGTGTCTAGCGAAAACCTCATCATCTAGTAACTCGCCCCGGTTTAGATACGCCAAATATGGAACCGTCCAATCCGTAGTAGTATGTAAAGCGGCCACCAACTGGGCCTCCGGATTAGGAACAGCTAAATCCTCCTCTATAGGCAACTTAACAGACGGGTTATGCAAGATATCTAAAAAGGTATTGGGTGGTACCAGTTTACGATGAGATCCCAGCTGGCTTAAAGCATCTGCTGCCTCGTTTTTGCGCCGGTCAATGTGCTCCACCTGATAACCCTTAAAATGACCTACCAAAATATCCACCTCGCGTCTGTAAGCCGCCATTAGTGGGTCCTTAGAATCCCAAGTACCAGAAACTTGCTGAGCCACCAGATCAGAGTCACCAAAACAGTGAACCCGGCTTAAGTTCATCTCCTTAGCCACTTGGAGACCATGGAGTAAGGCCTCGTACTCAGCTGCATTGTTAGTACAAGGAAACATTAAGCGGAGAACATGACAAATTTATCACCTCGAGGGGAAGTAAGAACAACTCCAGCCCCCGAGCCCTCCCGTTGCCTGGATCCATCAAAGTGAATGGTCCAATATGTATTATCCGATTTGTCCTCTGGTGCTTGTAACTCGGTCCAATCATTGATGAAGTCAACAAGTGCCTGTGACTTGATTGATGTCCGAGGCATATACTTCAATCCGTGCGGGCCAAGCTCAATTGCCCACTTTGCAACCCGGCCAGTTGCCTCCCTGTTCTGAATTATATCACCTAAAGGAGCTGAACTGACCACTGTAATGGGATGGCCTTGAAAGTACTATTTGAGCTTCCGACTTGCCATAAAAACCCCATAAACCAGCTTCTGCCAATGCGGATATCGTTGCTTTGACTCGATAAGCACTTCACTGATGTAGTAAACCGGCCATTGAACCAGGTATTCCTTACCAGCCTCCTTGCGCTCCACCACAATCGCCACGCTGACAGCACGGGCATTAGCAGCCACGTACAATAACAAGGGCTCGTTGTCAACCGGAGAAGCAAGAACCGGCGGTTCAACTAACTGTCGCTTTAAGTCCTCAAACGCCACATCAGCTGCATCACTCCATACGAAATTGTCTGTCTTTTTCAACATATGATAGAAAGGAATCGCTTTTTCTCCCAAATGGCTGATAAACCGGCTGAGGGCTGCAATTCGACCTGCCAAACGTTGAACATTATTGATACACTTCAGTTTAGCCAAAGATGTAATCGTTTTGATTTTTTCCGGATTAGCTTCAATTCCTCTGTTGGACACCAGAAAGCCTAAGAGCTTGCCTGCCGGAACACCAAAAACACACTTGTCCGGATTAAGCATCATTTTGTAGACCCGAAGATTGTCAAATGTTTCCTTGAGGTCATCTATCAAGGTTTCCTTCTTCCTGGATTTTACCACAATGTCATCCACATAGGCATGAACATTACGCCCAATCTACGTGTGAAGACAATTTTGCACACAACGCTAATAAGTAGCCTGGGCACTTTTGAGCCCAAAGGGCATAGAAACATAGCAGAAGGCTCCAAATGGAGTGATGAAAGCAGTCTTCTCCTGATCCTTAACTGCCATCTTAATCTGATGATAACCTGAATAAGCATCCAAAAAACTCAGGCGCTCACAACCCGCCGTCACATCAATAATCTGATCAATACGCGGGAGAGCAAAAGGATCTGCCGGACAAGCCTTGTTCAAATCTGTGTAATCCACACACATACGCCAAGTGCTGTTTTTCTTAAGAACAAGCACCGGATTAGCCAACCACTCGGGGTGAAACACTTCAATGATAAACCCAGCAGCCAACAGCCGGGCTACCTCTTCACCAATGGCCTTGCGTCTTTCTTCGTTAAACCGCCAAAGAAATTGCTTGACCGGTTTAAACTTGGGATCAATTTTGAGAGTGTGCTCAGCGAGTTCCCTCGGTACACCTGGCATGTCAGAAGGCTTCCATGCAAAAATGTCCCGGTTCTCACGGATGAACTCGATGAGCGTGCTTTCCTATTTGGGATCCAGATTGGTGCTGATGCTAAACTGTTTGGCTGAATCGCCAGGAACAAAGTCAACAAGTTTAGTCTCATCAGCCGGTTTGAATTTCAGGGTCGGGTCATGCTCAGTGGTGGGCTTCTTCAAAGGAGTCATGTCTGCCAGATCAACATTGTCCTTATAAAACTTCAGGTCCTCCGTAGCGCAAACCGATTCAGCGTAAGCTGCATAACCCTCTTCACAATCCAAAGCAATCTTTAGACTTCCATGTACTGTTATAGTTCCCTTGTGACATGGCATTTTGAGCTGTAAATAGATATAGAAGGGCCTTGCCATGAATTTTGCGTAAGCCAGCCGTCCAAACAGTGCGTGATATGGGCTCTGGATCTTCACCACTTCAAAGGTCAATTTTTCAGACCTGGAATCATGCTCGTCGCCAAACACAACCTCCAAAGATATCTTGCCAACTGGATATGCCGATTTACCTGGTACCACACCATGAAATATAGTGTTGGACGGTCTAAGACTTTTGTCTGTCAACCCCATACGACGAAAAGTCTCATAGTACAGGATGTTGATACTACTCCCTCCATCCATCAGGACTTTGGTAAACTTGTAACCTCCCACCTGAGGCGCTACTACCAAAGCCAGTTGACCTGGATTGTCAACCCGGGGTGGATGATCCTCTCTGCTCCACACAATGGGCTGTTCGGACCACCGTAAGTAACGTGGCACTGCCGGTTCAATAGCACTAACTGCCCTTTTGTGAAGCTTCTGATCTCGCTTACACAGGCTAGTAGTGAACACATGATACTGCCCACCATTCAACTGCTTGGGGTGACTTTGATAACCTGATTGCTGCTGATTCCCTTGATTACTCTGTTGGCCATTGCCACCTTGGTTATACTGGTTGCCCTGATTATTCTGAAATCCAGAGCTTGAACCGCCACCACCATGAAAACCTGGACCTGATCCGCCCGACGGACCCTGATCATACCGGAAGACATCAGAATTCTTAAACTCCTTCATGATATAACAATGTTTCCACAGATGCGTGGAAGGGGCCTCCTTGGTCCCATGCTTTGGGCAGGGCTGGTTCATCAAACGTTCCAGATTCATCCCTCCACCACGCTGGGGCGGTTTACCTTTACGACACTGCATATTGGTGTTAGCCACAAGATCTGAATTATCTGCCTTATGCTTACCATTATTCCCATGGCCTCCTTGGTTGTGGTGCTGTCCTTTTGCACCACCGTTCTTCTTTCCCTTCTCCGGTTTCTCATCATCAGAATTGGGATCCTTGGTATTATCAGAATCGACATACTTGACCAAGGCTGCCATGAGGGTTCCCATGTAATTGCAGTGGCGCTTGAGCCGTCCCAACTTCATCTTCAGTGACTTAAACTGGCAATTACGCTCCAACATTATGATCGCTTGACCAACGTTAATCCGGTCAGACGAATGCAAAACTTCTGAAACCCGGTGCACCCAATGAGTTGTTGACTTGTTTTCCCCTTGGACACAAGCATCCAGATCTACAATGGACATATGCTGTTTGCACGTGTCTTTGAAATTGGCTATAAACCGGGCCTTAAACTGATCCCATGACTCGATGGAGTTAGCTGGCAAGTTTTTCAACCAAGTACGGGCTGTACCTTCCAACATCATCGTGAAGTACTTTGCACAGGCCGCTTCATCCACATCTAGCATCTCCATTGCCATCTCATAACTCTCAACCCATGCTTCAGGCGGCTGATCCGCAGTATAATTAGGCACTTTACATGGACCCTTGAAATCCTTGGGCAGACGCACATTACGGAGAGCCGGAATAAGACACGGCACGCCCCAAGAACTGAAGGCAAGCCCGGTGCCTCGATCTACCGACACCGCTGGCTGAACCGGGGCGGGGTGATGACGACCCAAAGCGGCCTCCCTTCGTGCTCTGCCATTATCCACCATGTCTTGGGCATTACGACGCCACGCACTGCTAGACACTTCCGGTTCATCTATGTGCCTGCTATAGCTCGGTCTCGGATGAGGGGTTGAATGAATTCTACCCCGGCTATAGGAATAAGCCTGCTGTTGCACAACGGCGGTTTGAAGAAGGTCCCTAGCCCGCTGCATTTCAATTGCTGCTAGTGAATCGCCCTCCATCGGAATGGATGCTAGGCGCGATGCTGCGGCAATCATGTTATCCACGGGACTCGAGAAGTGCCCGGCGGTGTAGACACGTATTGCGGCGGGTTATCTGTTCGTCAGGGTGGTTCCGTTATCCGTAGTTGATCCGGAGCTATCCTAGGCGCATCAGTTTGGTTTGCAGCTGCCGGATTGCTCGGCCCAGCACCTGGTGTTCGAAAGAGGTTCAGTCCTTCATAGACCGACGGCAGACGAGACCGGTACTTCCTTCGCATTACATCTTCCGATGCGGTCCGATCCAGGATGAGCCGATAATTTTGCGCCTGTATCTGCTGTGATTGGGCATCTAAAGCGGCCCGCTCTTCAGCCATCCTAGCATCCTCGGTTGCCAGGTCCTCCTTCGCCTATGTTATCTGGTCCTTTAGGTTCGCAATGTCCGCGTTGTGCTGATCCTGCGTCTCCAGGGTGACTGCCGTGGTTAACAAGGTCGCCCAGGCATCTATCAAACCGGAGAGGACTTGAGCCGGTCGGCGCGCCGGGGCTCCTGCTGCGGCTGCTGATCCAGTATTCATTGCCGCTGTAGATTAAGACTGCAAAGTGGGCTGTGTTCCGGCCATGTAAATAGCAACCCGACTTGGCGGTTCAAGGAGGTCCGGAATACTGTTACCATCGGAATATCCTTCGAACACACCATCATGAATCTGGTATAAGGACTCGGTTTCGCCAGTGGATGACTCACCATCAGAATAAACAACCGTCTCGCCTTCAGACACCGGTTCAGATCCGATCCCATGGACACATCCTACGAACGCACGCTTCACGGCCGGCTTAAACCGGGATGGACTCGCACGCTGAGCCCTCTCGACGAGGTCGGTGCAGATGTCCGGCTCAGGGCCTGGTTCGCCTATCTTGCCGATGAAGACATGAATGCCAATAAGGATTATTAATTCTTTGTCGATCCCGAGTTAATTATTTTGGTTGAATCTGATCCTTTCCATGATTATGATACTGAAACTGCTGTGGCACATCTTACTAAACTAAATGACATAGCCACCCTATTTGCTCATGAGGAAAAAATTCGCTACTACTATATTCTTAAGTTGTTTCCTTTCTTATTAAAGGGTGATGCTAAGATATGGTTTAATTCTCTTGCTCCTGGTTGTGTGTGTAGTCCCGAGGATATGATATATTACTTCTCTGGAAAATATTTTCCTGCACATAAGGAACAAACTGCTTTATAGGAAATATTTAACTTTGTGCAAATTGAAGAAAAGAGGCTCCCACAAGCTTGGGGGAGGCTTCTCCAATTACTTAATGCTTTGCCTGATCACCCTCTCAAGAAAAATGAAATACTCGATATCTTTTATAATGGACTAATCGATGCTTCTAGGGACCACCTAGATAGTTGTGCTGGTTGTGCTTTCAAGGAACGTACTGTTGAACAAGCTGAAGAATTATTGAATAATGATAATGATTGAACTCTTACTGAACCACCGCACAAGCCAACTCCAAAGAGAGGGGTATTCTATTTCTCAGTCCTGAAGATATGCAAGAGGCAAAGAAATCTATGAAAGAAAAATGTAGTAAAGCTGAGGATGTTAAGAATTTACCAGCGATTGAAGAAATGCATGGTCTCAATACCCCGACACAGGTAGTAGAGGTAAATTCTCTCTATAGATTTGATGAAGCTAGTCAATGCTTGATGAATTTGATAACTTTATTGTTAAACAAGTAAACTTCAATGCGTATGTCAGTAGACAACTGAAACAAAATGCTGATATGATTGAACACTTGAGTGACTATATGTTTAGAACTGTTAATGATCTCAAGGGTATGAGTAAACATGCTTCCATGATAAAAACTCAAGTAGAACAAGTTCTCAAGGCAAGAAGTGATTTGCTTAATGAGATGAACAATAAGATGAATGATCATGTTGTTAGAGTTATGACTAGGGGTGGTAAAATGACTTAGGAACCTTTGTATCCTGAAGGCCATCCTAAAAGAATTGAACAAGATTCTCAAGAATTAATGCTGATGCACCTAGTCCATCTCAAAAGAAAAAGAAAGATGATAGGACTTTGCATGCTTCTAGTGAACCTACTATAGACACACTTGAGAATCCAAATGATATTTCTATTTCTGATGCTAAAACAAAATCTGGTGATGAACATGAACCTAGTAATAATGATAATAATAATGTTCATGTAGATGCTCAACCTAGTAATAATGATAATGATGTGGAGATAGAACCTATTGTTGATCTTGATAACCCACAATCTAAGAATAGAAAATATGATAAGAGAGACTTCATTGCTAGGAAACATGGTAAAGAAAGAGAACCATGGGTTTAGAAACCCATGCCTTTTCCTCCTAAAGCTTCAAAGAATAAAGATGATGAAGAATTTGAGTGCTTTGTTGAAATGCTTAGACCTGTCTTTTTGCGTCTTCGTTTGACTAATATTCTGAAAATGTCTCCTTATGCTAAGTATATGAAAGATATTGTTACAAATAAAAGAAAGATATCGGAAGCTTAAATTTCCACCATGCTTGCTAATTACACATTTAAGGGTGGAATACAAAAGAAACTAGGAGATCCAGGAATACCAACTATACCATGCTCCATTAAAAGAAACTATGTTAAAACTACTTTATGTGATCTAGGAGCCGGTGTTAGTGTTATGCATTTCTCTTTGTATCAAAAACTTGATTTGAATAAGTTGACACCAACTGAAATATCTTTGCAAATGGCTGATAAATCAACTGCTATGCCCATCGGTATTTGCGAGGATGTGCCTGTCGTAGTTGCAAATGTAACTATCTTAACGGACTTTGTTATTCTTGATATACCTGAGGACGATAGTATGTTGATCATCCTTGGAAGACCCTTTTTGGATACTGCACGGGCTATTATTGATTGCAATAAAGGCAATGTCACTTTTCATGTTAATCGTAATGAGCATATAGTACACTTTCCGAAGAAACAACCTCATGTGAATAGTATCAATTCTATTGGAAAATTTTCAATGATTACTATTGGAGGTTTTAAATTCCCTATTCCTACTATTAAAAAGAAATATGAAATTATTATGGTTGGGGACATGCATATCCCCGTTGAGGTAACTTGGTGCTATACGAAGATTCTTCAGTTTCATGTCATTTTGAAGAAGCTCATTAATAAGACTTGATCAACCTTATTAATGGATTCCTTTTGACAGGCATGTGATGGATGAATTTAGTAAACAAAACTTTCTATACCCACTTTTTACTTTTTGTTATTTAGAATTAATAAAGTAGAAATGCTATGATTATGTTGTTTTCTAAATTTTCTGTGCAATAAAAAATGACCAGGAAATAAAGATTCTCCAAATGCCCAGAAAATTTTATATGTTTTTTTCTGTATTATTTGAATTTTTTTGGCACTTAACACACCCCAAGGGGTGCACCTGTGAGCCACAAGCTCACAGGGCGTGCCCACCCCCCGGGCACACCTAGCAAACTTGTGGGGCCCATGTAGGCTCCCTCACTTATTGCTGCCACTGATGCACTTCGTCTTCCTACAAAAAAATCACTCCACTGTTCAAACCCGTGTTTTTGCTCATCTTGCTGCCATTTTTTATCTCCTTGCTCGGAGCTCCATTTTTGAAATTAATTTGGGTGATTTTTCATCGGTATGTGACTCCTCCGTTGGTTCAATTAGTTTTTGTTCTAGTTCTTTATACATTGCAAATTTTTGATGCTGTGGTGACCATGTTCTTGAGCTTGCATGACAAATTTATATGGTTCAAAGTAGTTTTGTTGCATGATATAGCCTCTAGGCACTTGTAGGAGTGGTTGCTAACAATTTTGTTGAGTTTTGTTCACTTTTATTTTGAGAAACTAAAATTTTCAGAGGAAGAAAATGTTTAGGAAGATGTTCCAAGGTGGTTCCTCGAAGAAGAAATCCCCAAGGCTCGCGATACATGAGCCGAACCTTGAACCACCACGGGAAGCTCTAGTTCAACCTTGTGAATGGTCGTCGGATCATTTCATGACTCGCACAGGTTTCAAAGAATAATTTGATATGTACGTGCACAACACGGGCCTGGCGAACTTCTTGTTAGATAAGTGCTTGCAATACTACAATATTACTGATTCCATTATGAAGAGATTTGAGTATTCAGTCCATCGCAACACAAATTCTGTTTTATTTGATCTCTATGATAAATCATTTTGCATGGACCTTGAAAATTTTAATGATGCATGCAAAATTCTACCTCGCAAATCTAATTGCACTAAGTTCCTTGCTAGCATCACTAGGGGAGAAACTAGAAGCGTAACACAAGCTACTATGGGGAGCATTCACTTTCCTGTGTTACATTATTTTGCTCTCTTTATAGGTAGACGCCTTAATGGGAAACATGACACAACCACCTTTGCGCTCCTGTTTAAGTGTCCTCAAAAGCGCGCAAATGAATGATAAACAATATAATTAAGGGGCTTTCATTGCATGATGGTTACATAATAATGCTTTAGATGGAGATTTCTTTGGTGGAATTTATGCCACTCATTTAGTTGATTATCTTGGGGTACCTATAAGAGTTGATGATACTCAGTTACCACCTGTTTTTCTTGATTATGCCGCTATGGAGCGTGTCCTGTTTCTTGAGAGGGGCGACTTGCCTTTTCAGTACAGATTAATCTTTGGCATGTGCCATGTCGTCCATATTACACTTCCCGCTCCTGCCTTGTTTGACTTTCAGGTAAAACAAAGATATTTCATACTTAGAGAGGAGGCAGATGAGTATGAGAGGGCAAGGGAGACCGCTTGCCCCAACGAGGCAGCCCTCCAAGCGGTGGCACCTGCAATCCAGTTCAACCCTAACTACGACTTTGGGTATTATCCAGGCCAGTCGTGGCCATAGACCAACTTAGGCCAAAATCCTAAGCTTGGGGGAGTACATGTTTCTCACCGATATTACATTCCTGTATCACACATTCATTCCAGTTGTCGGTGTTCATCCTTTTTCATTGTATAATCCATGTTAGTTTATTTTTCTTGCTTACTTCTTGTGTGTTTGAAAAACTTTGATAAAATCCAAAAATATTTCTCGCTTCTTTTTAGTTTTTATTTCTAAGTTTAATTAGTTGTAGTATTAAAAGAAACCCCAAAAGTTTTCTTGTTCTTCTTTTGCTTGTTGGGAGCTTTCCCGTGTAAATAGTTTTTCTGTCTACATTTTTCTTTCGTTTCCCTTTCTTGAGAAAAACAAAAACTCCAAAAATATTTCAGTGTGTTCCTTTGAAATTCTTTTTTTTCTTTGGGCCGTAAGGAGAAGACCGCGATGAAAATGTTGAGTGGCTCTCATATGCATTATTGTCGATCTAACAAGGAGCCCATATTACCTTGTCTTCTCCTTTGAATAAATGTTTGCAGAATTCCAGCTTAGTCCACGACATGTGCACTATTATTATTGTTCACATCGTTCGGTCGTGCAAGTGAAAGGCAATAATGACGAATTTTGATGAAATGATTGAGATGAGGAAAAGATGGTATGAACTCGACCTATTTTGTTTTTGTAAATATGGTTAGCTCATCATTCTTGATTCAGCCTATTATGAATGAAAAATATTTGCAATGACAATTAGATATTATAGTTACTCATGCCATGCTTAATTAGCTACGAGTGGATAATGGTTTATCTTATGTGTCAACATGCATTTAAAGTGGTTATGATGTAGTATGATAGGACGGTATCCTCCTCTGAATAATTCAAGTGGCTTGACTTGTGATACGTCTCCAACGTATCTATAATTTTTTATTGTTCCATGCTGTTATATTATCATTCTTGAATGCTTTACATTAATTTTATAGCAACTTTGTATCATTTTTTGGGACTAACCTATTTACATAGTGCTAGGTGTGAGTTGCTATTTTTTGCTTGTTTTTTTCTTCGCAGAATATCCATATCAAATGGAGTCCAAACGCAGCAAAACTTTTTGGAGATTTTTTTGGACCAGAAGACAACTTGGGAGCCAAGGAAGTGCTTGGAGGGAGGCTCGTGGGGCCCATGCTACACCAAGGTGTGCAAGAGAGCCCAGGTGCGCCCTGGTGGATCATGGGGCCCATGGAGCTCTTTTCTACCGCCTCTCAGCTCTATAAATACCAAAATATTCCAGAAACCCTATTGGAGTCGATGAAACACAATTTTAGCCACCGCAAGTTCCAGAACCACAAGATACAATCTAGAGCCCTATCCCGGCACCTTGCCGGAGGGGAAAACAATCACAGAGGGGTTCATCATCCTCATTGGTGCTCGTCCGATGATGCGTGAGTAGTTCACCATAGACCTACGGGTCCGTAGGGAGTAGCTAGATGACTTCTTCTCTTTTTTTGATTCTCAATACAATGGTCTTGGAGATCTATTTGATGTAATGAGTTTTTGCGGTGTGTTTGTTGGGATCTGATGAAGCTCGAGTTTATGATCAAATCTATATCCACGAATATTATTTGAGTCTTCTTTGATCTGTTTTATGCATGATTATTTATGGCCTCATCTTTCATCTCCGAATCTTTGGTTTAGTTACACCAACTAGATTGGTTTTTCTTGTAATGGGAAGAGGTGCTTTGTGATGGGTTCGATCTTGCGGTGTCCTCAACCAGTGACAGAAGGGGTAGCGAGGCACGCATGTGTCGTTGCTATTAAGGATAAAAAGATGGGGTCTATTCCTACATGAATAGACCTTGTCTACATCATGTCATCGTTCTTATTGCATTACTCCATTATTCCATGAACTTAGTACACTAGATGCATGCTAGATAGCGGTCGATGTGTGGCGTAATAGTAGTAGATGCAGGCAGAAGTCGGTCTACTAATCTTGAACATGATGCCTATATTCATGATCATTGCCTTGGATATCGTCATAATTATTTGTTCTTCTATCAATTGCCCAACAATAATTTGTTTACCCACCGTATGCTATTTTCTCGAGAGAAGCCACTAGTGAAATATATGCCCCCCGGGTCTATCTTTTATCTTATTGCTTTCAGATCTATCTTTTATCGCATTTGTTTTCAGATCTATTATTCCAAAAAAAACAAGTACCTTGCTGCACTTTTTCTTTACTTATTTTATTTTGTGTTTTTGCAAGATCTATTTATCCAATCTCGTACAAATTAATTGATCTTTTTACCGAGGAGGGATTGACAACCCCTCTTACGCGTGGGTTGCAAGTATTTGTTCTTTGTGTGCATGTACCGTTTACATAGTGTTGCTTGGTTCTCCTACTAGATTGATACCTTGGTTTCACAACTGAGGGAAATACTTACCGTAGCTGTGATGCATCATCCCTTCCTCTTTGGGGAAATACCGACCCAGTCTAGCCATATCAAAGGAACTTCTGGCGCCGATGCTAGGGAGACATCATCAAAATCTATTAGGTTCCTAATCACAAATCTCATCTCCTTGCAATTTATATTATTTGACATTTACCTCTCGTTTTCATCTCCCCCAGTTCACAAAATTTACCTTTTTCTCTTGCCTTCTTTTTCGTTCGCCTTTTTCTCGTCATATCTCTTATTTGCTGGTAATCTTGTTTGTGTAGTCACGATGTCTCCAGAAAATACCAAATTGTGTGATTTTTCCAATACCAATAATAATGATTTTATTAGTACTCCGATTGCTCCTCCCGCCACTAGTGCGGAATCTTGTGATATTAGTGCTGCTTTGTTGAATCTCATTATGAAAGATCAATTTTCCAATACTCCTAATGAGGATGCTGATACGTCCATTTCTGCATCATGCTTTTATGTTGATATTTATTGCAACATGGGATGTTATTACACATTATGGTACAATACTTATGCCTTTTCTCTCTTATTTTACAAGGTTTACACAAAGAGGGAGAATGCCGGCAGTTGGAATTCTAGACCGGAAAGGAGAAAATTTGAGAGACCTATTCTGCACAACTCCAAAAGTCCTGAAAATTTAGGGAGAATTATTTTGGAATATATAAGAATGATTGGGTGAAGAAAATACCAGAGGGGATCCACCAGGTGGCCACAAGACTGGGGCACGCCCCTAGGGCTTGTGGGGCCCCTGGCATGTCTCTGGTGTCCATCTTCTGCTATATGAAGGGCTTTTACCTAGAAAAAAACAGAAGGAAGCTTTCGGGACGAAGCGTCGGCATCTCGAGGCGGAACCTAGGCAGAAGCAATCTAGGGCTCCAGCGGAGCTATTCTGCCGGGGAAACTTCCCTTTGGGAGGGGGAAATCGAAGTCATCGTCATCACCAACGATCCTCTCATCGAGAGGGGGTTAATCTCCATCAACATCTTCACCAGCACCATCTCCTCTCAATCCCTAGTTCATCTCTTGTATTCAATCTTTGTCCCAAAACTTCAACATGTTCAGATTTCAAGGTGCACTAAATTATTGCATGCGATGATTAAGGCTGGCCATAATGGTGGTATAATGTGGTATCTTAGCTGGTATCATGGACATGGGAATAGCAAACATGCTGATGTGACAAAGAATTAAAGAAGAGAGGGGGGTTAGAGTAACATAGATAGATACCGTATCATGTTAAAATACTATTCTACTTTGTGTCGTGCATGGCACTATAAGGGTAGTCCCTTATCATACACTAGTATCATGCACATGATACTAGTATATGATACTTTCCACTAGGAGTAGCCTAAAGAGCATATTAACTAATATCTACTCTCTACTCTTATATATATAATATTATTTTATTTTTTATATATCTTATAAAAGGCAGAGTTGGTGATGATGGTGTGCCTGCCATCCTGCAATATAGGCCATCTGATCTATATCTAACAGATAAGAAGGGAACTATGACAATTTACCCGCACTCCTCTCCACATTTGCAGCTAAGGCCTTCCCTCGTTCATCCTTTTCTCCCACAAGATAAACTACTCATACAAATGCATCTTGATGTTCCATGCAATGCACGGGCATCTTGCCAGTGCATGTAATTTTTTTTGTCATTTACTAGTGTTCATGCATGCAAGCAATGCGATAATGCATTGGTAAACACATTTTTTGTGAACAACGAGAGCAGTAATTGAGTACTTTTGTAGACTACAAAAACTATTCCACCGCCTCTATCTTGGTAAGAGTAGGTGGATTTTTTGAATCGAGCCCTTTAAACTAGAAGGGAGGTAGTAGTATGTAGTACTCTAATAGCTAACCTTGTTGTGATGACTATTTAGGACATGGCACGCACATGGACGAAGGAACTAGTCCGCATCGTGCATATAAGTTTTGTCTGATGTCAATGTACCTCTACTTTGACCAAACTTATAGAAAAATGTATCAACATTCACAATGTCAAATCAGTATTTTTATACTCATTATGAAATGTAGTTTCATAAAATATATATTTGATATTGTAGATATTGATCTTTTTAGTATAAATTTGGTCAAAAACTTTGCAAACTTTGACTTGACACAAATCTTATGTGGAGTAAAAAGGACCAGAGGGAGTATCATGCATGCGGAGTAGAAAAAAATTGCTCATTTATAGCCGTCCGAAGTCTCAAAGGGCGTGACCATGCGAGGGAGGCGAAGGTCGTGGGAGGCGCGATGTTGACGAAATTAAGTGAAGTTACATCCACGCACCGGCATGGCGTGCGAACACGCGGAAGCTATACTGCCAGGCCTATGATATGGGTTTAGTAGACATGACATCTAGTGGGTCCCGCATAGTACTCAAGAACTCTTTGGGGGCATGCAACCGTTTATCCACCGGGCAAGCCAACCACCCCACACCGTTTGCACGCCCTACTCGTCCCCGTCTTCTACCTTACAACAGTTTGCTCCCAGTCATCCCGTCCTTTCACATTACACCAGTTCAACTTCTCCTAACCCGCCTCCAAAATCCATGGCCTCCCAAATCTCCATGATCGCTGCTGAGTACCAAGTTAGAACCATCATCGGCGATGAATTCATCATCATCTACGCCCGTAGATCCGCGACGGTGGAAGCATGCCTTGCTCGCTTCCTATGCATGTTCCAAAGTTCAAAGGATGAGTGGGTCGCTGGGCTAGATGTTGAGTACACCACTATCCTGGAAAGCGAGAAGCTTCTAAACGAGGCAGAGAAGAAGAAGCCCGTCGTGATCCAGGTTTACATACATAACTATTGGGAAACGTAGCATGCAATTTCAAACATTCTCCTACACTCACGCAAGATCTATCTAGGAGATGCATATCAATGAGAGGGGACAGTGTGTCCACATACCCTCGTAGACTGAAAGTGGAAGCGTTAACTTAACGCTGTTGATTTAGTCGAACGTCCTCTCGTATCAACCGACCAAGTACCGAACGTACGACACCTTCGAGTTTTGCACACATTCAGCTCGATGACATCCCTCAAACTCTTGATCCAGCAGAGTGTCGATGGAGTCAATGAGTTCCATCAGCACGACAGCGTGATGACGGTGTTGGTGAAGTGATCCAAGCAGGGCTTCGCCTAAGCACGATATGACCGGAGGAGTAAACGGTGGAGGGGGGCACCGCACATGGCTAAACAATTGGTGTTCTTTGGGGTGCCCCTACCCCCGTATATAAAGGAGGAGGAGAGGAGGCTGGCCACAAGGGGCGCGCCAAGGAGGGGGGAGTCGTACTAGGACTCTCACTAGGATTCGACCCCCCTTTTCCTTTTTCCGGAGGTGGAAATGGGAAGGAGAGGGACTAGGAGAAGGAAAGGGGGGTGGCACCCCCTTTCCCTAGTCCAATTCGGCCTCCTCCCTTGTGGGGGGGGGGGCACCAGCCCCTTGCGGGCTGGTTAGCTCCCTCCCATGGCCCATATGGCCCATATGTTCCACCCGGGGGTTCTGGTAACCCCTCCGGTACTCCGGTATGTACCCGATACACTTCGGAACCCTTCCGGTGTCCGAATACCACCTTCCAAAATATCAATATTTACCTCTCGACCATTTCGAGACTCCTCATCATGTCCGTGATCTCATCCGGGACTCCGAACAACCTTAGGTCACCAAAACACATAATTCATATAATGCATATCATCATCGAACGTTAAGCGTGCGTACCCTACGAGTTCGAGAACTATGTAGACATGACCGAGACACCTCTCTAGTCAATAACCAATAGAGGAACCTGGATGCTCATATTGGTTCCCACATATTCTACAAATATCTTTATCGGTCGAACCGCAATGTCAACATACGTTATTCCCTTTGTCATCGGTAAGTTACTTGCCCGAGATTCGATCATCGGTATCTTCATACCTAGTTCAATCTCGTTACCGGCAAGTCTCTTTACTCATTCCGTAATGCATCATCCCGCAACTAACTCATTTGTCACATTGCTTGCAAGGCTTCATATGATGTGCATTACCGAGAGGGCCCAGAGATACCTCTCCGATACTCGGAGTGACAAATCCTAATCTCGATCTATGCCAACTCAACAAACACCATCGGAGATACCTGCAGAGCATCTTTATAACCACCCAGTTACGTTGTGACGTTTGAGAGCACACAAGGTATTCCTCTGGTGTCCGGGAGTTGCATAATCTCATAGTCAGAGGAATATATATTTGACACGAAGAAAGAAGTAGCAATAAAACCGAACGATCATAATGCTAAGCTAACGGATGGGTCTTGTCCATCAAATCATTCTCCTAATGATGTGATCCCATTCATCAAACGACAAACATGTCCATGGCTATGAAACTTAACCATCTTTTATCGACGACCTAGTCAAGTAGAGGCATACTAGGGACACGGTGTTTTCTCTATGTATTCACACATGTATGAAGTTTCCGGTTAATACAATTCTAGCATGAATAATAAACATTTATCATGATATAAGGAAATATAAAATAACAACTTTATTATTGCCTCCAGGGCACATTTCCTTCAATAACGTGTGCTTGGTCTACCACATATGCCATGCCGACATTGAGTGCGAGGATTTTAAGAACTTCATCAAGGACAAAAGAGTGAAATTCGTTAATGTAGATATTACGAACGACAGGATAGTCTTGGGTCGGATAGGCCTCGTTGTAAGCCAGCCCCTCGATCTCCAGAACACAAGCCTGGTGTCCTCCTCTCAGCCTTCAATGCTGACCCTGGCAGCAACCATGATTGATCCTTCATCCGCTCAACTAAAGAAACCTCACCACGAGTTTCATCATGCATGGGAGTCGAAGACAATAGATGAAGATCACATCCTATACACAGCAACGGATGCCTACCTTTGTTTAAATATCTACAAGGGTTGGATGAACAAGCAGAGCCCTGTGTCCGGTTCAAGCAAAGAAGCGTTAGCAAAGAGGAAGAGGAAGAGGGACGAGAACAAAGTCGAGGACGTGGACTCGGACTCTGAGTAAGGTGGCAGTGCTGTCGCTCATGCTGGTTCTACTGAAGTGTCAAGCAGACTAGTTTCTTAGTTTTATTTCAGGGGTGTGTTTTGCTGAGCCCCCAGCAGAACTATGTTTATGTTCTTTCTCATTATTCGAACTCTTTAGTATGTATAGTAGTACTAGTATGTCTTACTACTGTTCTTCTTGTAGTTGGTACTACTGCTCGTATCTTCGCGTTCCTACTGTACTTAATACGTACTAGTAGTATAATTTGGGTCAGTCGATTTGTAAAACAAGTTTGATAGAGCGAAGGAAGAAGACGACAGAGAAGCTACCCAGTATCTATACTAGGGTGGCAGGGTGCCCATGATCTATCTTATGAGTGTTGGGTGTGGAATGCAGTTCGCCGGAAAAAATGGATCGTGCCCGGGGTTAAACGGATGGCGGGGGTGGGGGAGAGCATGGCGGTGTCAGGCGTTTCAGGGGAGGGCGGGGCAGCGGCGGTAGACGGTTAGGCATGTGGCAGGCTGGCGGCTCGATGCATGAGAGAGAAGATGAATAGTGCATTAATTAGGGAGGTTGAAGAAGCCCTTCTGGCCATCCATATTGCATCCAACGGCTCACAAGAGTCAACTGACCAAAATTGTTCCTTTAGATTGCAGGATCCACGTGGCATTCAAGGTCTCGAAGGTAGATTCTGCGTCTGCACCCGGTTTGCGGGCTCGACGCGAGCGCGACCGGCTTCCGCCACGACAGCCACCATGCGCGCCTCCTCCGCCTGGGCGAAGACGACAATGACACGCTAGATCCTCCTCGCCGGCGTGCTGGAGCACGCGCTCGTCCTCCTCTTCATACACTATGGGCATAGACGCGGCTCCATCAGCTGCTCGCCTGCTTGGCAGCGTGGCGGCATCGCGAGGAGGGTTTGCAGACGACGTGAGCAGAAGAGCCTGCAGCTTCATGGAGCATGGATGGCGGGGACACGGCGGTGATGGATGAGAGATGGTCGGCCAGAGCAGGTGGGCACCGGCATGCACAACTGCGGCGGCGGCATATTGATGAGCGCGCGTATGGGAGCTTAGTTTAGTTTTATACAGGGTTGGTCAAACTTAAAAGAACACTGTACTAGTACACGTAAACATTAGACTGAGGCAGCGCTTATAGTATCATATTAGTTAGCACAGCATCGATACGGAATCCTGTCCAAGCGCGTGCACCGTGGCCGCGCAGTCGATCGAACGGTGCATCACCTTGTCAGGCTCGAAGGACATCCACCAAACCTTTTTGTGTATGTGAAAACAATCCCCGAATATTACTCTACTTTTTTTCTGGAAAAGTTCTTCACGCTACAATATTTCCATATATTTGAATTTAGCTTCAATTTGAGCTTATTTGGATTTTGGACATTTTAGGTGCGCCCTAGTTTTTTTAATACTGACTCTGTGTGTGTGACTGAGAGAGAACGCGTGTATGTGTCCATATGTGTGTTGTGGAGGAAGGGAAATGTGGAACGGTGTGCGTGTGATAGAGACATAGAGAGGTGTGAATGTGCAAATGATCATGCATGCGTGAGACATAGAGAGATGCCGATACGTTGTGTATACATGAGAGAATGATCTTCTATTTGTACTTGTGTGTGCG
Source organism: Triticum dicoccoides (assembly GCF_002162155.2). Lineage (NCBI taxonomy): Eukaryota > Viridiplantae > Streptophyta > Magnoliopsida > Poales > Poaceae > Triticum > Triticum dicoccoides. The sequence goes on along the minus strand of NC_041391.1, from coordinate 449,825,570 downwards.
AGAGAGAGAGAGAGAGAGAGAGGAGCATCCATAACACAACAACCATCTCTCTCGATTTGTCCGTCCCTCGCACGATCGCATGTAACGCATGCATCAACGCACACATTTTGACACTCTCACCTGGCCCCTGCCCACCTCAAGGCCCACACATCGCTCTCTATCTCGCACGCACAATCTCTACATGAAAACCCTATTTAGCATGTAGCTTTCCGTCACATACGTACACATTCTCTCCATAGGTTTGATTTCTCTCTATCTGACACACACACACACACACACACACACACTGCACACACAATGCCCCCCTCCCCCGAGCACACAATTCATCCCCATGCAAGGTTATATGGCGATCAATCTCGCTTGTGCTTCTCTACACCCCAGCATGCACACCACCTCAATCTTAAAAGAGGGCATCGAGGAGATCGAACACGGCGACCACACTGCACTACAGAATGTGGGGCTATTTGGAAGTAGGATGATGTGACAACGGCTGACTGAATCTCCCCCCCCTCTCTCCCGCACAAAATTATCAATCCCTCAACCCACGAGATCCTTCCCCTCTTGTCCATGTTTTTCCAGCTCTCTCATCAAACCCGTTGTCTCTTCTCCTTCCACGTGTACAAAATCCGGATGCACACGCATCTCACGTATATTACATGTCTCCATCTTTCTCACAGACCTAACTTCTTCCTCTCTCTCTCTCTCTCTCTCTATCTATCTATCTATCTATCTATCTCTATCTATCTATCTATCTATCTATCTCTCTCTCTCTCATTAGGTTTGTCTCCTACTCTCTAGCCCACATACATACAATCTTGCCCGCCCTATCTGCTCAATCTTCGCAAGCTCTCTCTACACGTTTCAATCACACATTGAGATGTGTTCAAAATGTTGCTTTTATAATGGATCATGCAGAGTTATGGTTGGTTTTGTTGCATCCTACAAAGTAATAACTATGAAACGCATTTAGATTTTCATTTGACCGGGATTATGTGAGTTTGAGCATATTGTGAAGTACTATAGACCTCGTATACATCCTGGAATTCAACAATGATTCTAACTAGTGAATTGTATAAACCATTACATTCGAAGTCAATAGCCTAATATATTTATTTCACGATTACAACAAATGATTAATTCCACTACAAACTAAGAAAACAAATGTGTACTCCCTCTGTTTTTTATTTAAGTCCACGTATTAGCATTGGTCAAAGTCAAGTTTTGTAAACTCTCACAAAGTGCATAACAAAAAATATTAACATATACAATAACAAATAAATACCATTAGATTCATTATTGAATGTACTTTCACATCATACATATTTGTTATGGTAAATGTTTATATTTTTCTATAAACTTGGTCAAACTTTAGGAAGTTTGACTTCGGTCAAACCTAATATGAAGAGTTAATAAAAATGGAGGGAGTACTAGTAATTACTAGTACTACTAACTACTAGTACTACTCGCTAGTTGCTTAGCCCAACCACCCAACACGCCAAACAGGGAGTTTAGTGTTAAAAAAATTGTGGTCGGCGGGAAAATCTCCCGCGACCCTAATTCGAGCAGTGCGAAGTTACCATCATACCCTTCGGAACAGGCTGATGAATGATGGTTAGTAGGGGGCTATTTTGGTATCTTCAGGTACACCCTACCCAGCCAACCCCACCCTGACACCCAGAGTAGTACACCTGAATACTCCCCATATTCTATCCCCACCGCAAAATAGACTTCTCCACGGCACTGCAGCCTTCGTGCTCGTCCCTTTCTATAGCGGCACACTCGTCCACTGCAGCACATCTGCCTCATCGATGGCGTCGTACGCCGCACTAGAGCCGGTCCACCATCGTCGTCGTACACGGAGCCTCTTCCCCGGCACCATCTTCCACGGTCTCATATCTGCTTAACGGAAGCCGACGCCAAACGCATAAGCACCACCATCATGGATAATGAACTGACTCCCGTTACCGACCATGATGCACAGAGGCCGCCGTGACCGTCGTACTCCTCCTCGATTGGTAATGTGTGTATTGAATCTCTTAGTAGTACATGTGCAGTTCCAATTTTGTTCATACATACCCTTCAAATTTCCTGGTTGCTATTGTTCCCGTAAAAGTAATTGGTTATAGCTTGCATTGTCTAACAGAATATCACCTTGTAGTTGTGTGTCGCTCCTGTATTGCGCTGTGCTTGGGTAGGGTTCTTCATCTGCAACCAGTAGTGTGGCAAATGATGGAAAGTTTTTTAGAACTAGCAAGATGCCCATGCATTGCACGAAACATCAAGATGCATTTGTATGATTAGTTTATCTTGTGGGAGAAAGTATGAATGAGGAAAGGCCTTATTTACAAATGTGGAGAGGGGTATGGGTATCTTTTTGCAAAATTGCCATAGTTTCCTTCCTATCCGTCGGATATAAATCGGACGGCCTATACTACAGGATGGAGGCACACCATCATCACCAACTCTATTTTTTTTATAAGATATATAATAAGATAATATAATAATATATATAATAGTAGAGATAAATATAAAATAAATATAAGAGTAGATATAGCAGGGACGTCGGGAAAGGATCGCGCGCGCAGGAAAAAGCTGTCGGCGCGCGCTAGTTTTGGCGCACGGCGTCCAACGTGCTTTATAAAATCCAACGCCGTCCCACCGTTCTGTGCCTTGCCACTACTCTCTACCCGCTATGTGCCTCGCCACCGCCCTCTCCCTGCTGTTTCTCGCCTTGCCGCCGCCACACTACCATACCGCCGCATCGCTAGGAAACTTGGGGATACCGTTGCGTCCGCGCGCGCCCCTCCGGCCGGTTCTCCGTCGAGATCCGATTTCGCGGGATGCGCCTCGGCTTCGGTACTTTCGACACCGCCCACGAGGCCACTCGCGCGTATGGCGCGGCGGGGTGGCGCCTAGAGCATTGAACTTCCCCAACATGCTGACGCAGGAGCGGGAGCAGGAGCTCATGCCTCCGCCGCGGCTTATTACCGACGAGGATCGTCACAACAACCGGAGGCGCTAGCACCATCTCGGCATCGCCGAGATGGACGAGAAAGCCATGGCGTTGTGGCGCCAATGCTTCCCGCATGACATCATCAACGACCATGAGTTCTGCGCGCAAATGAGGGCGGAGAGGAAGAAGAGGAGGGCAGAGCGAGCCGCCTATCGCGAGGACAAGCGTACGCGGAAAGTGACCGCTCAATTCAACACAAGCTAGGAGCAGCGTCACCCTGGGACACCGACAATGATCGGTATCTTGACGCCTACATTGAGACATCGGAGTCGGACATCACCGAGGAGGAGTCGGACGAGGTGGAGTAGTTGAACTATCTATTTTTTATATATCTATGTTATATCTATGCTGAGAACTATCTATGTCTCTACTCTCTACTCTCTATCTCTACTTCTCTATCTCTACTCTCTAATCTTATAAAAAACAGAGTTGGTGATCATGGTGTGCCTGCCATCCTGCAATATAAACCGTCCGATTTATATTTTACGGATAGGAAGGAAACTATGGCAATTTTCCAAAAGTGTACCTGATACATCTCCAATGTATCTATATTTTTTTATTGTTTCATGCTATTATATTATATTTTTGTTTAATAGGCATTTATATGCTATTTTACATTATTTTTGGGACTAACCTATTAACCGAGAGCCCAGTGCAAGTTTTTGTTTTTTGCCTATTTTAGAGTTTCGCAGAAAAGGAATACCAAACGGAGTCCAAATGAAATGAAACCTTTGCAATGATCTTTCTTGGACCAAAAGCAAACCAGAAGACTTGGAGATGAAGTCGGAGACAGAACGAGGAAGCCACGCAGTAGGAAGGCGCGCCCAGGGGGTAGGGCGCGCCCCCACCCTCATGGGCCCCTCGTGGCTCTCTTGACCTAGTTCCTTCGCCTATATATACTCTTATACCCTGAAAACATCCAGGAGAGCCAGGAAACCACTTTTAGACTGCCGCAACCTTCTGTACCCGTGAGATCATCTAGGGACCTTTTCCGGCGTCCTGCTGGAGGGGGATTCGATCATGGAGGGCTTCTACATCAACACCATTACCTATCCAATGAAGCATGAGTAGTTTACCACAGACCTTCGGGTCAATAGTTATTAGCTAGATGGCTTCTTCTCTCTCTTTGACTCTCAATACCATGTTCTCCTCGATGTTCTTGGAGATCTATTCCATGTAATATTCTTTCGCGGTGTGTTTGCTGAGATCCGATGAATTGTGGATTTATGATCAAGATTATCTATGAATATTATTTGGTTCTTATCTGAATTCTTATATGCATGATTTGATATCTTTACAAGTCTCTTCGAATTATCGGTTTAGTTTGGCCTACCAGATTGGTCTTTCTTGCAATGGGAGAAGTGCTTAGCTTTGGGTTCAATCTTGCGGTGTCCTTACCCAGTGACAGTAGGGGCAGCAAGGCACGTATTGTGTTGTTGCCATCGAGGATAAAAAGATGGGGTTTTCATTATATTTCTTGAGTTAATTCCTCTACATCTTGTTATCTTGCTTAATGCATTACTCCGTTCTTTATGAACTTATTACTCTAGATGCATGCTGGATAGCGGTCGATGTGTGGAGTAATAGTAGTAGATGCAGGCAGGAGTCGGTCTACTTGACACGGACGTGATGCCTATGTTCATGATCATTGCCTTAGATGTCGTCATAACTATGCACTTTTATATCAATTGCTCGGTAGTAATTTGTTCACCCACCGTAATATTTGCTATCTTGAGATAAGCCACTAGTGAAACCTATGGCCCCCGGGTCTCTTTTCCATTATATTGATTCTCGTTTACATCTTGCTAGTTTCCGATCTACTATTTTGCAATCTTTACTTTCCAATCTATAAACCAAAAATACCAAAAATATTACTTTACCGTTTATCTATCTCTATCAGATCTCATTTTTGCAAGTGACTGTGAAGGGATTGACAACCCCTTTATTGCGTTGGGTGCAAGTTGTTGATTGTTTGTGCAGGTATTCGGTGACTTGTGCGTTGTCTCCTACTGGACTGATACCTTGGTTCTCAAAACTGAGGGAAATACTTACGCTACTTTGTTGCATCACCCTTTCCTCTTCAAGGGAAAACCAACGCAAGCTCAAGAGGTAGCAAGAAGGATTTCTGGCGCCATTGCCGGGGAGATCTACGTCAAGTCAAGCCATCCCAAGTACCCGTCATAAACTCTTCTCCCTTGCATTACATTATTCGTCATTCGCCTCTTGTTTTCCTCTCCCCCACTTCTAAAATGATTTTTAAAAACCTTTGCCTTTTCTTCGCCCCTCTTCCATTCGTCTCTTTTCGCTTGCTTCTTGTGTGCTTGTGTGTTGGATTGATTGCTCTATCAAAATGGCTCAAGATAATACTAAATTGTGTGAATTTTCCAATACCAACAACAATGATTTTATTAGCACTCTGATTGCTCCTACTACCAATGTTGAATATTGTGAAATTAATGCCACTTTGTTGAATCTTGTTATGAAATATAAATTTCCTGGCGTTCCTAGTGAAGATGCCGCATCCCATCTAAACAATTTTGTTAATTTGTGCGATATGCAAAAGAAGAAAGATGTGTATAATGATATTGTTAAATTAAAGTTATTTCCGTTTTTGCTTAGAGATCATGCTAAAACTTGGTTATCATCTTTACCTAAAAATAGTATTGATTCATGGAATAAGTGTAAAGATGCTTTTATCTCTAAATATTTTCCTCCCGCTAAGATCATCTCCCTTAGGAACGATATTATGAATTTTATGCAACTTGATCATGAGCATGTTGCACAATCTTGGGAGAGGATGAAATTGATGATATGCAATTGCCCTACACATGGTTTGAATTTGTGGATGATTATACAAAAAATTTATTCCAGATTGAATTTTGCTTCTAGAAATCTTTTAGATTCGGCCGCAGGAGGCACGTTTATGGAAATCACTTTAGGAGAGGCTACTAAACTCCCAGATAATATTATGGTTATTTATTCTCAATGGCACACCGAAAGATCCACTAGTAAAAAAGTTCATGCGATTGAGGAGATTAATGTTTTCAGTGCAAAGATGGATGAACTTATGAAATTATTTGTTAATAAGAGTGTTTCTTCAAATCCTAATGATATGCCTTTTTCCACTTTGATTGAGAATAATAATGAATCTATGGATGTGAATTTTGTTGGTAGGAAGAATTTTGGTAACAACGGCGTATAGAGGCAATTTTAATCCTAGGCCGTTTCCTAGTAATTCCTCTAATAATTATGGTAATTCCTACAACAACTCTTATGGAAATTTTAATAAGGTGACCTCTGATTTTGAGAATAGTGTTAAAGAATTTATGAGTTGGCAAAAGAATTTCAATGCTTTGATTGAAGAAAAATTGCTTAAGATTGATGATTTGGCCAGGAACGTGGATAGAATTTCTCTTGATGTTGATTCTTTGAAACTTAGATCTATCCCACCTAAGCATGATATCAATGAGTCTCTCAAGGCCATGAGAATTTCCATTGATGAGTGCAAAGAAAGAACTGCTAAGATGCATGCTAAAAAAGATTGGTTTGTAAAAGCGTGTTCTTCTAGTTTTCATGATAATAATGATGAAGATCTAAAAGTGATTGATGTGACTCCTATTAAATCTTTGTTTTACAATATAAATCTTGATAAAGATGGGACTGGATATGAGTCAACTTTAGTTAAAAGGCGTCCCAATGATTCAGAGTTTTTAGATCTAGATGCAAAAATTTATTAAAGTGGGCTTGAAGAGGTCAAAACTTTAAGTAGCAATGAACCCACTATTTTGGATTTCAAGGAATTTAATTATGATAATTGTTGTTTAATATATTGTATTTCCTTGTTGCAATCTGTGTTAAATTCTCCTCATGCTTATAATCAAAACAAAGCTTTTACTAAACATATCGTTGATGCTATGATGCAATCTTTTGAAGAAAAGCTTGAACTAGAAGTTTCTATGCCTAGAAAACTTTATGATGAGTGGGAACTTACTATTAATATTAAGACTAAAGATTATGAATGCTATGCTTTGTGTGATTTGGGTGCTAGTGTTTCTATGATTCGAAAAACTTTGTGTGATGTGCTAGGTTTCCGTGAATTTTATGATTGTTCTTTAAATTTGCATCTTACGGATTCCACTATTAAGAAACCTATGGGAAGGATTAATGATGTTCTTATTGTTGCAAATAGGAATTATGTGCCCTTAGATTTCATTGTTCTTGATATAGATTGCAATCCTACATGTCCTATTATTCTTGGTAGACCTTTCCTTAGAACGATTGGTGCAATTATTGATATGAAAGAAGGAAACATTAGATTCCAATTTCCGTTAAGGAAAGGCATGGAACACTTTCCTAGGAAGAAAATTAAATTGCCTTATGAATCTATTTGTGAGGGCCACTTATGGATTGCATACCAAAGATGGCAATACCTAGATCTATTCATGTTTTTATGCCTAGCTAGGGGCGTTAAACGATAGCGCTTGTTGGGAGGCAACCCAAATTTTATTTTTGTTCTTTGCTACTGTTTAGTACTCCCTCCGTTCCTTTATGTAAGGTGTATTATTTTTGGCACGGTGACCAAGGCACATAATTATAGAGGTGTTAGGACAAAATCACCGTTGGAAAATTTGTTGGTTAGTGGCAAGTAAATCAGTGAGTCCAGGAAAGTAAGAGATACATGCAATCGAGAGAGAGAGAGAGAGATAGTTTCCTCTTTTGATACAATGAGAGATACAGTCAATCATATGAGAGATACTTTCCTCTTTTTGCAGGGATAAAAAGGGAATTACAACGATTTAGAAGAAATGCACTTTACATTGTGGAATTTTATCAAAAAACAAATACACCTTATATAAAGGAACGAAGGGAGTAATAAATAATTCATCGATCCTCTGGTTAGATGTGGTTTTATGTTTTAATTAGTGTTTGTGCCAAGTTAAGCCTTTAGGATAGCTTACGGTGATAGTTGTGTTGATCCTGCTGAAAATCAGAAACTTTTGCGCTTAGTAAATTAGTTTTGAAAATTCACAGAAACATGCTTTTGATCTGATTATTTTTGCTATGAATTTTTAAGAAAATTTCTCAGGCTTTCCTAATTTGGTAGGATTTTTAGAGTTACATAAGTATTCAAGAGTTACAGATTACTACAGACTATTCTGTTTTTGACAGATTCTGTTTTTTGCGTGTTGTATGCTTATTTTGATGAATCTACGGTTAGTATCAGGGGGTATGAACCATGGAGAAGTTGAAACACAGTAGATATTACACCAATATAAATAAAGAATGAGTTCACAACATTACCTTAAAGTGGTGATTTATTTTCTTATACTAATGGAGCTCATGAGATTTTCTGTCGAGTTTTGTGTTGTGAAGTTTTCAAGTTTTGCGTAAGGATTTGATGGACTATGGAATAAGGAGTGTCAAGAGCCTAATCTTGGGGATGCCCAAGGCACCCCAAGGTAAAATTCAAGGACTACCAAAAGCCTAAGCTTGGGGATGCCCCGGAAGGCATCCCCTCTTTCGTCTTCGTCTATTGGTAACTTTACTTGAGGATATATTTTTAGTCGCCACATGATATGTGTTTTGCTTGGAGCGTCTTGTATGATTTGAGTCTTTGCTTTTTAGTTTACCACAATCATCCTTTCTGTACACACCTTTTATAAGAGACACGCATGAATCGTGATTTATTAGAATACTCTATGTGCTTCACTGATATCTTTTGAGCTAGTGCTTCACTTATATCTTTTTAGAGCACGGCGGTGGTTTTATTTTATAGAAATTGTTGATCTCTCATGCTTCACTTATATTACTTTGTGAGTCTTTTAGAACAACATGGTAATTTACTTTGATTATAAAACTAGTCCTAATATGATGGGCATCCAAGATGGGTATAATAAAAACTTTCATATAAAATGCATTTAATACTATGAGAAGTTTGATTCTTTATGATTGTTTTGAGATATGAAGATGGTGATATTAGAGTCATGCTATTAGAGTAGTTGTGAATCTGAAAGATACTTATGTTAAAGTTTGTGATTCCCTTAGCATGCACCCATTATTTACCTTCCTTAAAACAGCCACCATACCTACCTATTATGGCATTTCCATAGCCATTCCGAGATATATTGACATGCAACTTTCCACCGTTCCATTTATTATGACACACTCCATCATTTTCATATTGCTTTGCATGATCATGCAGTTGACATCGTATTTGTGGCAAAGCCACTGTTCATAATTTTTTCATACATGTCACCCTTGATTCATTGCACATCCCGGTACACCGCTGAAGGCATTCACATAGAGTCATAATTTGCTCTAAGCATTGAGTTGTAATTCTTGAGTTGTAAGTAAATAAAAGTGTGATGATCTTCATTATTAGATCATTGTCCCATGTGAGGAAAGGACGATGGAGACTATGATTCCCCCACAAGTCGGGATGAGACTCTGGACGAAAAATAAAAGAAAAGAAAAAAACAAGGCCTAAAAAGAGAGAAAAAGAGAGAAGGGGCAACGTTACTGTCCTTTTACCACACTTATGCTTCAAAGTAGCACCATGATTAACATGATAGATAGTCTCCTATCTTGTCACTTTCATATACTAGTGGGAATTTTCATTATAGAACTTGGCTTGTATATTCCAATGATGGGCTTCCTCAAATTTCCCAAGGTTTTCGTGAGCAAGCAAGTTGGATGCACACCCACTTAGTTTATTTTTGAGATTTCATACACTTATAGTTCTAGTGCATCTGTTGCATGTCAATCCCTACTCACTCACATTGATATCTATTAATAGGAATATCCATAGCCCGTTGATACGCCTAGTTGATGTGAGACTATCTTCTTTGTCTTCTACACAAGCACCATTCTATTCCACCTATAGTGCTATGTCCATGGCTCACGCTCATGTATTGCGTGAATATTGAAAAAGTTTGAGAACATCAAAAGTATGAAATAGCTTGGCTTGTCATCGGGGTTGTGCATGATTTAAATATTTTGTGTGATGAAGATAGAGCATAGCCAGACTATATGATTTTGTAGGGATAGCTTTCTTTGGCCATGTTATTTTGAGAAGACATGATTACTTTGTTAGTATGCTTGAAGTATTATTATTTTTATGTTAATATTAAACTTTTGTCTTGAATCTTTCGGATCTGAACATTCATGCCACAATAAAATAATTTACATTGATAAGTAAGTTAGGTAGCATTCCACATCAAAAATTCTGGTTCTATCATTTACCTACTCGAGGACGAGCAGGAATTAAGCTTGGGGATGCTTGATACGTCTCCAATGTATCTATAATTTTTTTATTGTTCCATGCTATTATATTATCTATTTTGGATGTTTAATAGGCATTTATATGATAGTTTATATTATTTTGGGGTCTAACCTATTAACCAAGGGCCCAGTGTCAGTTTCTGTTTTTTGCCTATTTTAGAGTTTCGCAAAAAAATGAATACCAAATGGAATGAAACCTTCACGATGATCTTTCTTGGACCGAAAGCAAACCAGAAGACTTGGAGATGAAGTCGGAGACGCAATGAGGAAGCCACGAGGTAGGAGGGCGCTCCCCCCACCCTCGTGGGCCCCTTGTGGCTCCCCTGACCTAGTTCCTTCGCCTATATATACTCTTATACCCTGAAAACATCAAGGAGAGCCATGAAACCACTTTCCCACCGCTGCAACCTTCTGTACCCATGAGATCCCATCTAGGGACCTTTTCCGGCGTCCTGTCGGAGGGGGATTCGATCATAGAGGGCTTCAACATCAACACCATTACCTCTCTGATGAAGCATGAGTAGTTTACCACAGACATTCGGGTCCATAGTTATTAGCTAGATGGCTTCTTCTCTCTCTTTTATTCTCAATACCATGTTCTCATCAATGTTCGGAGATCTATTCCATATAATATTCTTTTGCGGTGTGTTTGCCGAGATCCGATGAATTGTGGATTTATGATCAAGATTATCTATGAATATTATTTGGTTGTTCTCTGAATTCTTATATGCATGAATTGATATCTTTGCAAGTCTCTTCGAAGTATCAGTTTAGTTTGGCCTACTAGATTGATCTTTCTTGCAATGGGAGAAGTGCTTAGCTTTGGGTTCAATCTTGAGGTAATTGCTCTACATCATGTCATCTTGCTTAATGTGTTACTCCATTCTTTATGAACTTAATACTCTAGATGCATGTTGTATAGCGGTCGATGTGTGGAGTAATAGTAGTAGATGCAGGCAAGAGTCGGTCTACTTGACATGGACGTGATGCATATGTTCATGATTATTGCCTTAGATGTCGTCATAACTATGCACTTTTCTATCAATTGCTCGGTAGTAATTTGTTCACCCATCGTAATATTTGCTATCTTGAGAGAAGCCACTAGTGAAACCTATGGCTCCCGAGTCTCTTTTCCATTATATTGAATCTCCTTTACATATTGCTAGTTTCTGATCTACTATTTTGCAATCTTTTAAACCAAAAATACCAAAAATATTTACATTATCGTTTATCTATCTCTACCAGATCTCATTTTTGCAAGTGACTGATATGTCTCAAACGTATCTATAATTTTTTATTGTTCCATGCTATCATATTACCCCCTTTGGATGTTTATGGGCTTTATTTTACACATTTATATTATTTTTGGGACTAACCTACTAACCGGAGGCCCATCATCATATTCTATTCCACCCATAGTGCTATATCCATGGCTCACGCTCATGTATTGCGTGAATGTTGAAAAAGTTTGAGATTATTTAAGTACAAAACAATTGCTTGGCTTGTCATCGGGGGTGTAGAATTTGGGAACATTTTTGTGTGACGAAAATGAAGCATAGCCTAACTTTATGATTTTGTAGGGATGAACTTTCTTTAGCCATGTTATTTTGAGAGACATGATTGCTTTTATTAGTATGCTTGAAGTATTACTATTTCTTATGTCAATATGAACTTTTATTTTGAATCATTTGGATCTGAATATTCATGCCACAATAAAGAAAATTACATTCAGAAATATGCTAGGTAGCATTCCACATCAAAAATTCTATTTTTATCATTTACCTACTCGAGGACGAGCAGGAATTAAGCTTGGGGATGCTTGATACGTCTCCAACGTATCTATAATTTTTGATTGTTCCATGCGATTATATTACCCCTTTTGGATGTTTATGAGCTTTATTTTACACATTTATATCATTTTTGGGACTAACCTACTAACCGGAGGCCCAACCCGTATTGCTGGTTTTTTTGCCTATTTCAGTTTTTCAAAGAAAAGGAATATCAAACGGAGTCCAAACGGAATGAAACCTTCGGGAGCGTGATTTTTGGAACGAACGTGATCCAGAGGACTTGGAGTGCAAGCCAAGAATCAGCTGAGGCGGCCACGGGGGTGGAGGGTGCGCCCACCCCTACAGGGCACGCCCCCCTATCTCGTGGGCCCCTCGCCACCGACCTACTTCTTCCTCCTATATATACCCATGTACCCCGAAAACATCCAGGGAGCCAACAAAAAACAATTTCCACCGCCGTAACCTTCTGTATCCGCGAGATCCCATCTTGGAGCCTTCGCCGGCGCTCCACTGGAGGGGGAATCGACCATGGAGGGATTCTACATCAACACCGTAGCCCCTCCGATGAGTTGTGAGTAGTTTACCACAGACCTTCGGGTCCATAGTTATTAGCTAGATGGCTTCTTCTCTCTCTTTTTGGATCTCAATACCATGTTCTCCCCCTCTCTTGTGGAGATCTATTTGATGTAACTCTTTTTGTGGTGTGTTTGTCGAGATCCGATGAATTGTGGGTTTATGATCAAGTTTATCTATGAGAAATATTTGAATCTCCTCTGAATTCTTTTATGTATGATTGAGTTATCTTTGCAAGTCTCTTCGAATTATCAGTTTGGTTTGGCCTACTAGATTGATCTTTCTTGAGATGGGAGAAGTGCTTAGCTTTGGGTTCAATCTTGCGGTGTCCTTACCAAGTGACAATAGGGGTAGCAAGGCACGTATTGTATTGTTGCCATCGAGGATAAAAAGATGGGGTTTATATCATATTGCATGAGTTTATCCCTCTACATCATGTCCTCTTTCTCAAAAACCGAGGGAAATACTTACGCTACTATTGCTGTATCACCCTTTCCTCTTCAAGGAAAACCAACGCAAGCTCAAGACGTAGCAAGAAGGATTTCTGGCGCCGTTGCCGGGGAGGTCTTTGCTCAAGTCAAGACATACCAAGTACCCATCACAAACTCATCTCCCTCGCATTTACTTTATTTGCCATTTGCCTCTCGTTTTCCTCTCCCCCACTTCACCCTTGCTGTTTTATTCGCCCTCTCTTTCCCAATCTTCTTCTCTCCCTCTCGCTTGTCTTTTTGTGTGCCTGTTTGTCCTTATGGCTTTGCCTAAGAGTACCGACCTCCTTCTTAGAAGGTTGAAAGAGATTGAATCAAATATTAGAAGCTTTACAACTTTGCAATTTGAGCATAATAATTTCTACAGAAAAGAGCTTAAAGAACAAAAAGGTTTGTTGGGGTTTATGAATAAGGAGCTTGATGATATGTCTAAAGAATTTTATGGTTTGAACTCTCAAATTACCCGGCTTGAAAATTCTATAGCCAAAAATTCTTATATGCAAGCTAACTTAGTCAATAAGATGGCTGCCAAACCAGAAAAATTAGGTGAAAATAATGATGAAGATCTTAAAGTTATTGATGTGTCCCCTATTAGATCTTTGTTTTACAATATGAATCTTAATAATAATGGGACTGTAGATGAGTCAACTTTAGTTAAAAGGTGTCCCAACAATTCGGAGTTTTTAGATCTTGATGCTAAATCTGGTAAAAGTGGGATTGGAGAGGTCATGATTTTAAATAGCATTGAACCCACTAAGGGAGTCCTGGACTAGGGGGTGTCCGGATAGCCGAACTATCATCATTGGCCGGATTCCAAGACTATGAAGATACAAGATTGAAGACTTCGTCCCGTGTCCGGATGGGACTTTCCTTGGCGTGGAAGGCAATCTTGGCGATACGGATATGTAGATCTCCTACCATTGTAACCGACTCTGTGTAACCCTAGCCCTCTCCGGTGTCTATATAAACCGGAGGGTTTTAGTCCATAGGACGAACAACAATCATACCATAGGGTAGCTTCTAGGGTTTAGCCTCCTTGAACTTGTCGTAGATCTACTCTTGTACTATCATCAATATTAATCAAGCAGGAGTAGGGTTTTACCTCCACCGAGAGGGCCCGAACCTGGGTAAAAACATCATGTCCCTTGTCTCCTATTACCATCCGCCTAGACGCACAGTTCGGGACCCCGTACCCGAGATCCGCCGGTTTTGACACCGACATTGGTGCTTTCATTGAGAGTTCCTCTGTGCCGTCGCAATCAGGAAGGATGCCTCGTCCCGTCTTTAAAGACGGCACCGTCGCCAAAAGAGCTTTGGCCATCGGCCAAACTATCCGGCTAGGCGGTTTTCTTATGACCGCTTGTTCGGCCGCCGCACTAACGATGACCTCTCGGGTCATCAAAAGTGATCTTCACGTCAACTCAGAACTCACTGAGCATCTAGATCCGATGGAGCTCTCCTCCTTAAACAAGCTCTTGGATCGCATCGCCGCCCTGGGAGTCGCTACAGACTACGATCAGATTGGGCTTAAGAACGATCTGAGAGGGATCAACTCTCCCCAGGCTTCCCACCATGTTGCTGTGGTGGAGGAACAGCACGGCGACTCTTCTTCTACATTAAGGGCAAGTTATGTCCGAATTCCCGACCCCTCCATGTTGGATTCCTGCGGAGGGACGGACGTCAATCAAGTACTGAACCTAAAGTCAGGCAGCGGGCCAGATTCGTTGGACAACATCCAACAACCCAAGCTTCCAAGTTCGGAAACTTTTCGGCCCTTGAGTCTTAGATTGGACGGGGTTTCGAATTTAATTCCACCCGCCCACCCAAACACAAGCGATCTATACCGAATCCTGCAAGAGCCTGCTGAAACAGTACACCATTACTGGGCCAGATTCCTCCTGGTTATGGACAGGATAAAGGACTGCCGTGAGGAAAGCGCAATCTCAATCTTCTGCAATAATTGCACGGACAAGGGAATCATGAACGCCATAAGTCGTTGTGAAATTACATGCTTCGCCGACTTGGCGACCATAGTACGAAAGTACTGTGCGATGGAGAGTGCTTGGAAAACCGAAACCAAATTTTGGGACAATCCGGCTCCGAACACAACCCTAGTCCGAAATAAAAGGGTGCATCATATTCAGGCACCTGGGTTAAAAAGCAAAAAGCAAAAAAACCCTAAAGGGCACGGAACCGTACTGGAGGGATGGCTCAGTGGACCCTGCAAAATCCATAGTACAGAGGGCGCCACTCCAACACATAGCCTTCGAGCATGTTGGATACTATGGTAGGTGGCCAGAAGTGGCGAAGAGCTTCTAGCCCCAGAGAACTAGCCTAGTAGTACCAGTACGGTATTAACAGTCTTCGAGACTTTCGCATCAAATAATACATGGAAACGAACACTCCGCAGCCTCGCCGAAGTCTACCAAGTAGCGACAATAAATCCATGGAGTGGCACGACTATTACCTCTAACGCCAGTGACGAACCTAAATTCTGAACAGCCCGAGCACCAGCCGGATTGGTCCTCAGTCCAATAGTGGACGGCTTTCGCCTTACTAAGGTACTCATGGATGGCGACAGCGGATTAAACCTCATCTACGAGGAAACCCTTCGAGAAATGGAAGTAGACTTGAGCCGCATTGAACGAAGCAACACAACCTTCAGAGGAATAATCCCTAGTCGGGAAGCATGCTGCACAAGAAAAATAACACTGGATGTAGTATTCGGATCGCCGGACAACTACAGGTCCGAGGAGATCACGTTCCATGTGGCCCCGTTCAGCAGCGGATATCACGCTTTATTAGGACGAGAGGCATTCACAATTTTTCAAGCTATACCCCATTATGGGTACATGAAGCTCAAAATGCCCGGGCCCAACGGAATCATCACCCTCGCCAGTGATCCGGACGTAGCGCTCCGTGCCGAAAATAAGACGGCCTCACTAGCCCTAGAGGCGCTATCTGAAGCCCTAGCGGCCGAGGAACTCACAGCGCTGTGCTCCACGGTGAACATGGATGGCGTGATACTTGACAAAAGATCCAAGTCCACCTCTTTTAAGCCAGCGGACGAAATAGTCAAATTCCAAGTCCATCCAACGGACCCTACAAAGACGGCCTCCATTGGGGCACAATTAAACCCTGATGTAGACGCCGCACTACGAGAATTCCTACGGGAAAATTGGGACATTTTTGCCTGGCACCCTTCAGAAATGCCAGGAATCCCACGCCGGCTGGCAGAGCACAGCCTAAATATCCTAAAAGGATTCAAGCCAGTCAAACAGACTCTTCGGCGATTTTCCGAACCCAAAAGACAGGCAATGGGAGAGGAGCTAGCCAAACTATTAGAAGCCGGATTCATCAGAGACATAAAACATCCGGACTGGCTAGCAAACCTGGTAATGGTACCAAAGAAGGACAAATCCTAGCACCTGTGTGTCGATTTCAAGGACCTTAACAAGGCTTGTCCAAAGGATCCCTTCCCCCTTCCCCGCATCGATCAAATTATCGATGCTACCGCAGGGCATGATTCATTGTGCTTCCTCGACGCATACTCCGGCTACCATCAAATCAAGATGGCGGAGCCAGACCAAGACGCAATGGCATTCATTAATCCATACGGACCATTCTGCTTCAACACAATGCCCTTCGGGCTCAAAAACGCCGGCGCAACATATCAGCGCATGATTCAGACATGTCTGGCAACCCAGATCGGCAAAACAGTGGAGGCATACGTAGACGATGTGGTCATCAAGTCCAAACACGTCAAAACTCTAGTACACGATTTGAGGCTCACATTTGACAATCTCCGAGCATATGACATTAAGCTCAACCCGGAAAAATGTGTTTTCGGCGTACCAGCCGGAAAGCTCTTGGGCTTCATTGTATCCGGTAGAGGAATTGAAGCAAACCCAGCCAAGATCCGAGCTCTATCACAATTGGATATCCCAAAAGACCTCAAGCAAATACAAAAATTGACTGGATGTGTGGCGGCTCTAAGCCGCTTCATCTCCCTCTTAGGAGAAAAGGCATTACCCCTTTATCGCCTCCTCCGGTGCACCGAACACTTCGAGTGGACGGATGCCGCCACGGCCGGACTCGAAGAAATAATGGCCATATTGGCAACAAATCCGGTCATGGCCGCGCCCAACTTGGGCGAACCAATGTTATTATATATCGCGGCAACACATCAAGTTGTAAGCGCGGTGCTCGTCATCGAACGATAAACGGACGGACACAAGTTCCCTCTTCAAAAACCAGTGTACTACGTATCCACTGTCCTAACTCCATGCAAGTCCCGGTATCCACATTATCAAAAGATAGCGTACGCAGTGTTCATGGCATCCCGGAAGCTGCGACACTACTTTCAAGAGTGTTCGATAACAGTAGCCTCCGAAGTACCTCTTAATGACATTATAAACAACCGCGACGCGACTGGCAGGATTGCAAAATGGGCCATCAAGCTCCTACCATTCGACATAACCTATAAACCACGGCGAGCTATCAAGTCGCAAGTTTTGGCCGACTTCATCGCTGAATGGACCGAAGCCGAACTCCCTAAAGAGTACGGCGCATATTGTAATTGGATCATGCACTTCGACGGCTCCAAAATGTTGGCCGGCCTGGGGGCTGGCATCGTCCTGACGTCCCCAACCGGAGAAACAGTCCAATACGTACTCCAGATAATGTACACGGACACCAACAACGCAGCCGAATACGAGGCCCTTCTACATGGCCTCCGGATGGCGGTCTCCATGGGCATTAAACACCTAGAGGTGCGGGGGGATTCGAACCTCGCGATATCCAAATAAATGGAGACTTCGGCGCCAAGGATCCGAAAATGGCAGCTTACCGTAACGTCGTTCTGAAAATGTCAGCTCAGTTTGAAGGGCTCGAATTTCACCATATAGCCCGGGATAATAATCAAGCGGCGGACGTATTGGCACGCATCGGCGCAAAGCGCGATGCCGTCCCTCCCAACATCTTCCTGGAACGGCTTTTCAAGCCATCTGTACTATGGGAAGGGGAGTCCGGAAACAACAATCCAGACCCAACCGCATCGCCCGACACCGCACATTCTGACACAATCGGTGGTTCTGCCAATGAAATAACACCTTCAGCCCATGAAATAATGGCAGTCATTGCCCCGTGGACCGAGCCATTCCTAGCTTACTTAACTAGGCAGGAACTTCCCGAGGACCAAAACGAGGCCCGCTGCATAGTACGGCGATCTAAAGCCTATAAGGTCCATGAGGGAGAGCTCTATAATAAAAGCATAACCGGAGTCCTTCAAAGTTGTATCTCCGAAGAGGAAGGGCGAAATCTTCTGGCTGAAATTCATGCCGGACTTGGTGGGCACCACGCCGCAGCCCGGGCCCTTGTAAGCAAGGCCTTCCGTACAGGATTTTATTAGCCAACGGCCCAGGCAAACGCTCAGGATTTAGTCCAACGATGCGTCGGTTGCCAGCTCTTTCCTAATCAATGCCACATGCCTCCCACCGCCCTGAAAACTATACCCATCACCTGGCCGTTCGCGGTCTGGGGGCTTGACATGGTTGGACCCCTTAAAGGAGGAACCCACAAGCAAAAATACCTATTGGTCATGGTGGATAAATTCACCAAATGGATATAGGCCAAGCCAGTTAAGACGGCCGAATCCGGACCCGTGATAGACTTCATATCAGGGGTAGTACACCGTTACGGCGTCCCCCACAGCATCATCACTGATAACGGCACGAATTTCACGACCGACGAGGTCAAACTCTGGTGCAAAACATGGGCATCAAGCTCGACTACGCTTCAGTCTATCACCCTCAAACTAACGGTCAAGTCGAACGAGCAAATGGTCTAATCATGAGCGGCATCAAACCCAGACTAGTGCGGTCCCTTAAGGAATCCAACACGCACTAGGTAGAGGAGCTCGACTCCGTACTCTGGGGGCTGCAGACCACACCAAACCGCACTACCGGATTCACACCATTTTTTATGGTATACGGCGCAGAGGCAGTTTTGCCCTGCGACATAATTCATGACTCACCTCGCATGCGCATGTACGAAGAAAGAGAAGCCGAGCTGGATCTGCAGGACAGTCTGGACGCCTTAGAGGAGGAGCGTGACGTGGCAAAAGCTCGTTCCGCATTCTATCAACAGCAGGCTCGAAGATATCAAAGAAGAGAAGTACGGGCCAAAACTTACATTGTTGGTGAACTAGTTCTACGCCTGCCGGACAAGAAAAAGGACAAGCTCAAGCCCAAATGGGAAGGTCCCTTCATCATCGACCAAGTCCTGACCGATGGAGCGTACCGTCTGCGAAACGCATCAGATAACCGACTCGAGCCAAATCCATGGAACGCAGCCCGTCTCCATAGATTCTATGCCTAGCGCCGGACTCTAAGTTCGTCTCCCTCCCCCGTCTATATTTTATACTTTAACTGTCTTTTATTTCCCACCCCCCCCTCTTTTTTTTCTCTAATGGGCCTTCGGTGGCTCGCCTGTGCATTGTTCGCACACACTTGACGTGCTATTCTCACTCATTATACCTGGGGGCTTGTTTAACAGAAGCTTATTTATACGGACTTTATACCCAATACATGTGTCACACTTCCGCCTGTACTTTTATTCACCATTATATGCATCAATATGACTTATGTTTTGGCCAAGCTGGGTTGCCTGGCTCCTGTGCTTACCCCTACGTTCCCGATTGTTTGGCCAGGAGGTAAAGGGAGCACCTCTGCGATTGTTACTGCCGGGTCAGCCGGATGTGTACCTCAGACTGGGTGAAGCCGAAAGCTAGCGTTCTTAAGGGAATATTCGGTCGGTGAATTGAAAGATGATTTCTTAACCATTTATTTATCTGCCCCCAGATGCTTTTCTGCTTTTTTCGCAGTCCGGACATGCACTTTAGAGCATGCCTCCCAGGGAAAGGAACCCCTAACGGAACTATTCTCCCTGGAAGATGTTTCTTACTAACCATGTAATATAACATAACTAGTTGGGCACTTGTCTGATAAAGCACTAATGACCCCTACGCCTGGTCTCCATGCATGCCCCGGTTTTTTTACATAACCGTGAGGGTATTCGGACACACTCCGGACTGTCGGGTCCCGAGGTTGAAGCGAAAAGGTCCGCAATGACAAACGATCTACAATCCGGCTAGAAGGCATTTTTCATGTCATTTTAAATTACATAGTTAAGCTGACTGATGGTATTCCTCTTCGATACCATCTAATAAACTGTCTAGTTTACAGTCCCGCTGTGAATACTTTGCGGCCAACTCTACTTGGTCGTACACTAAGCTCACAGGGATCTCCTTCCCATCGGGCCCCACAGGTCCGACCTCGGCCATGTGGTTTGGGTCAGCCTTTGCATACCGTGTCTTCACCATGGCCCAGGCCTCCCTGGCGCCTTGATGGCAGGCCGATATCTTCCATAACTGGAAGCGCCGCCGTGCTCCCTGAAGCTTCTCTGCAAGCTCTCCAAGACCTTCGGGTAGGGACATGGATGGCCACAAGGCCTGGGCGACTCCGCTCATCACCTGCCGAACTCGTTCGTGCAGTTGCAGCAGCTTGGGAAGTAGGTCACCCGTTGAATCGGGCATTTCCTCCGCAGGACGACCCGTGAGCACGCCTAAAGACATATTTCTGTCAATCGACTTTCTCGCCGAACTCTTCTTTTCAAAAGTTTGCTCAAGCACTTACTATAAATGCCGTGACGAAGCCGCCGATTCTCCTTCACGGAGTCAGACAGCTGGGCCCGAACATCTTTTAGTTCCTCGCCCAGCTGTGTGTTGGCATCCTGGAGCTTATTCCTTTGTTGCTGCACCCTCGTAAGCACCTTCTCGCCGGCCTTCAGCTGGCGTAGTAGCTGTTGCTTGTCCAGATCTAGTCCGGCGCCATCTGCAATATTATTGTCAGACTTACACACACGCCGCACTTCACAAACTACTTATCTTTCGAAGTATATATTACCAGAGGGGGTCTCTGTGGCTTCCCCTGTGGCGGCTAGTGCGGCCTCAAGTTGGGCCTTGCACTCTTGAAGCTCCTGGGACAGGTGGGTATTCTTCTCCGTAAGATCCTGCATAACAAATGATCCTTAAATCAGTTATTCTAACTATTTTAAGTCTCGGGGGCTACTGGCATATATCACTGTCAAAATTCCCCACCCGTATGTCTTTCACATAATGCTCCGTGGCTCTGGCTAGACCATCTTGAGCAGCACGGAGGTGCGCATCTCCCGAATTAAAGGCATTTAACGCCTCCGGGGAGAAGCATGCGTCATGAAGAACTATACGGCGGCACCTGTGATTCATGGCGCTCTCCACCTCAGATCGGGTGGCAGACAACCTGTTGACGTCCTCCGTTGGAGGCACCCGACGCGCGCCTTGCGTTTGCCTCCCCCTCCGGACCTGGCGTTGGAGCCTGGCTGGCGGAGGCTTGATTGGCAATCTCTCCGGACACAGTCCT
Source organism: Triticum dicoccoides (assembly GCF_002162155.2). Classification (NCBI taxonomy): domain Eukaryota; kingdom Viridiplantae; phylum Streptophyta; class Magnoliopsida; order Poales; family Poaceae; genus Triticum; species Triticum dicoccoides. The sequence continues at coordinate 449,803,966 of NC_041391.1, read as the reverse complement.
GCGAGCCCTCTTTCTCCTGAAAAAACCACGAGCGTTAATATGTCTTCCAGGAATCTTTCCCGGAAACATGGTGGCGCGCCATACCGTTGCGGCGACGTCTCGATTCGTGCCGCACTTCTTTTCCGCCTGCTGGGCCGAGCTGCCCCTTGTTGGCCAGCCGCCGCGGGTTCGGCTTCCCGCCTCGAAGGCACCTCCTGCGAAACACCATTGGTATACGGCGGTCAGAGATAAGCATGAATGAGTAATGGTATCAGGACTTCGGTCACAGTTACCTGGGAAACCGGAGATATTCCGGGGTAGTCGGCCGTAATGGCAACCAAAGCATTGTCAATGCTAAGTTGGTGGAACACCCCATCGATCAGCTCCACCTTTATGTCCGGATCCTCTTCGGAGGCCGGATCGAGGGATCGTTCCGGATCCTCGGGCTGTGGAGCCAGGCTGTGTTTGTCCTCTACGGCCCGGCGCAGTTCCTGCATCAAATCACAAAGTGAGACACTTAACTTTGGGAATATGGATCGGATAGATAAACGTCCGCTTACCCAGCTCCGAGGGTTGTTCATGGAAAATACATTCAATGGACTAGCACGGAGGAAGTCCTCCTTCTCCCCTTTGTATAGGCCGGGCAGGATCTTCACCAGATCGGCGACCGATCCTGGCCCTTTGCGGCCATGGCGGGTGGCATCATCCTCCCCGTTGAAATCCCACATGGGGTGGCCCCTATACTGGAGCGGCTGCACCCCTCGCATAATGCATGTGGCCATGACCCCAATCATGATCAATCCGGAATGAGCCAATAACCTTATTCGGCCCATCAGATATTGGGCGTCCCTATCATTCTACCGTCGAGGGCTCCGTGGGCGCCAACTCAGGCGTTTCTTCAGAGGAGTGTTGCTGAACTCCGGGAGGCCGATCCGAACTGGATCCGATAGCGGGGCGTCTTCCATATAAAACCATTCCGAAGGCCAGTCTTCAGACGCCTTCTTCGGGGTTCCGGATAGATATCCGGTCCCGGCGATGCGCCATAGTTCGGCTCCGCCCACTTGATATATCGACCCCTCATGAGAATGGGGTACGAGGCAAAATAATCTCTTCCACAATGCAAAATGGGCCTCGACGCCCAAGAACAACTCACAAAGGGCCACGAAGCCCGCGATGTGCAGGATGGAGGCAGGCGTAAGGTGGTGAAGCTGGAGCCCATAGAACTCTAGGAGCCCCCGGAGAAACGGATGTATGGGAAATCTGAGTCCCCTTATTAGATAAGGGACGAAGCATACCCGCTCTCCTTTGGAGGGATTGAGGACGCTCTCCACCTGCTTTCCGCCCTTGTAGGTGGCAAGTCCGGCTCGAACCGGAACCATAAAGGCTGGGGGAAGAAATCCCTCGGCTTGGAGCGTCACTAGCTCACTATGCGGGACTGAGCATCTCCCCCAATATCCTAGCTGAGGGCTAGGAGCGCGAGAGGAGGAGCCGCGTCGACTGTCCATGATGGAGTGGATTTTTGTCAGAGGCGCTTCGTTGAATACTCGCGGAAGGAGGATGGTGTGATTCGGATCTAGATCCTCGCCTCTCTTTATAGGTAGCTTATTCGCGCAGGTAGGGGGTAAAATGTAAAAATACCCTGGCTTTTCGCATTCGTACGACACGTGGAGGATGGCCATTATTGGACGTGGAAGCCAAGAAGCGCAGCATTTATAAGAAGCCGGACACCATTCGGCAAGCACATGGAATTTGGAAGAGAACTCACCTTGCAATGCCGAAGACAATATGCGCGCCGGACTCGTCGTCATTGAAGCCTGGTTTGGGGGCTACAGAGGGAGTCCTGGACTAGGGGGTGTCTGGATAGCCGAACTATCATCATTGGCCAGACTCCAAGACTATGAAGATACAAGATTGAAGACTTCGTCCTGTGTCCAGATGGGACTTTCTTTGGCGTGGAAGGCAAGCTTGGCGATACGGTTATGTAGATCTCCTACCATTGTAACCGACTCTGTGTAACCCTATCCCTCTCCGGTGTCTATATAAACCGGAGGGTTTTAGTCCATAGGACGAACAACAATCATACCATAGGCTAGCTTCTAGGGTTTAGCCTCCTTGATCTCGTGGTAGATCTACTCTTGTACTATCATCAATATTAATCAAGCAGGAGTAGGGTTTTACCTCCACCGAGAGGGCCCGAACCTGGGTAAAAACATCGTGTCCCTTGTCTCCTGTTACCATACGCCTAGACACACAGTTCGGGACCCCCTACCCGAGATCCGCTGGTTTTGACACCGACACCCACTCTCTCGGATTTCAAGGAATTTGATTATGATAATTGTTCTTTAGAAAGTTGTATTTCCTTGTTGCAATCCGTTGTTAATTCTCCTCATGCTTATAGTCAAAATAAAGCTTTTACCAAACATATCGTTGATGCCTTGATGCAATCTTATGATGAAAAACTTAATTTAGAAGTTTCTATACCTTGAAAACTTAATGATGAGTGGGAACCTACTATAAAGATTAAAATTAAAGATCATGAGTGTTTTGCTTTGTGTGATTTGGGTGCTAGTGTTTCCACGATTCTGAAAACTTTATGTGATATTCTAGGTTTCCATGATCTTGATGATTGCTCTATAAATTTGCACCTTGCGGATTCCACCATTAAACAGCCAATGGGAAGGATCAATGATGTCCTCATTGTTGCAAATAGAAATTTAGTGCCCATAGATTTTATCGTTCTTGATATAGATTGCAATCTTTCTTGCCCTATTATTCTTGGTAGACCTTTCCTTAGAACGATTGGCGCAATTATTGATATGAATGAAGGGAATATTAGATTCCAATTTCCATTAAGGAAAGGCATGGAGCACTTTCCAAGAAAGAAAATTAAATTACCTTATGAATCTATCATGCGAGCTACTTATGAATTGAGTGCCAAAGATGGCACTACTTAGATCTATCTTCGCTTTTATGCCTAGCTAGGGGCGTTAAACGATAGCTCTAGTTGGGAGGCAACCCAATTTTATTTGTGTTTTTTGTTTTTGTTTATGTTTAGTAATAAATTTTGCATCTACCTTCTGTTTAGATGTGTTTTTATGTTTAATTAGTGTTTGTGCCAAGTAGAACCTATAGGATAACCTAAGGTGATAGTTGATTGCGAGTTCTTTGTTTGTTTGTGTAGGTGCGTGGGACTTTTGAGGAGCCTCCTACTGGATTGATACCTTGGTTCTCAAAAACCGAGGGAAATACTTACACTACTATTGCTGCATCACCCTTTCCTCTTCAAGGAAAACCAACGCTAGCTCAAGACGTAGCAGTGACCGTGAAGGGATTGACAACCCCTTTATCACGTTGGATGCAAGTAGTTGATTGTTTGTGCAGGTTTCGGTGACTTGTGTGTTGTCTCCTACTGGATTGATACCTTGGTTCTCAAAACTGAGGGAAATACTTACACTACTTTGTTGCATCACCCTTTCCTCTTCAAGGGAAAACCAACCCAAGCTCAAGAGGTAGCAGTACCCATACACCTGTACACATTTGCAAATAAGGCCTTCCCTCATTCATCCTTTTTCTCTCACAAGATAAACTACTCATACAAACGCATCTTGATGTTACGTGCAACGCACGGGCATATTGCTTGTATCTATCTATGCCAGTATCGACTCAGAGTCGAATGTGCATTGAGTCAGAGTAGAAAGGAGAAAAATATAGCGTGTCTGCTGAAGTGGCGCGCATGCGCAATTTTTTGCAGTGGCCGCTGGAGCCAGCACTCCGTGGCTCACAAAAACTGGCTATTTCGGCATTGTAAACGCTTTTTTAACGCGTCGCGCGTTGCGCTTCTATTGGAGATGCTCTAACATGGCAGATGAGTGCTTTAATGTTGCCCGCAAGATGCGTGAGTATTACTATATTTTTCTTGCCATGTTGAGATTTTAAAACCATGAGTGCGAACATGCAGAGGAGAAATGAAGACCAAACACGGGACATTGGGGACATCTTCAAGGAACGTGGCAAGTTAAAGAGGAGCTGCACCGAACCTGTAAAACGAGCTTTGGTAAGTAACACCTTTCAATTACTTCCATTTAGCCTCGTGTTCTTCGATGTGTATATGTTTTAGTTTCTGTTTCTCTTAGCCTCGTGTTCTTCAATGTGTAATAAGAAGAGTCTTAATAGTCCTAGTGCTTTCATTTTTAGCTTGATGTAGGAAGTGGGTATTCTCACCTTGGAGTCTGTTTTTATATTTCTCCTTTTGAATTCACTTCTCCGAGTCCTGTTTATATGGCTTCTACTAAATGGATATGGGTTGCTTTGAGTATTGATCTAAAAAAGAAGTAACCTCATGTCAGGATGCAGTTCCTGCGAGGAGGGAAGTATGGTCAACCTCGAGATCATGTTTCCAAAATGAGGCTGGATTACACACAAGGTGCCCGTTCCCTGATGATGTTGGATTAGACACAAGGTGCAAATTCCCAGATGATGCTGGATTACACACAAGCCAGGTGGAGTCGTCAAATGTTCGTGTCCTCGTGGCTCTAGTAAAGGCTGAAAGAAAGCATGCAGTAGACCTTGAGAATGTAGCTGAGTTCTTGAAGAAGCGAAAAGAGCAATCAGATGCTCTCTTCACCCAAGCCAAAGAAGAGATGGAAGAAGCCAGAAAGAAGCTAGCAAAGGCAGAGCAGGCTAGGCATCTCCTGCTATCTAAAATTGTTGTCAATACAAATTTTCCTTCATAATAGCTAGCTTCACATGTTTATCCAGTCAGCATGCCTGTTGTGATGTTCGTGCATCTACTGATGTGGCAAAAAATAATTTTTTTCGGGTCATGAAATAACAGCAATTACTTTCCAAACAATAACAGACGAAGCATTCGACATGGTATAGTTCACACGCAAGCCCAACATTCCAAGTCCAACTTCCACATGAAACTCATGTTCACAGATATCTGCACATTCATAGATAATGTCCACAACCATGATTCACTTCAAAGCCAAAAAAATGTGAGGATAGTTACAAATAAAGAAAAACCTCTAATTCCTACTACTAGGGCGAGCACAACAAGTCAGGACCATGCGTAATTAATTATATTTTGGTAAATTTTTGACTAAAAGCGAATAACTTCTGGAAGCAGCTACAATTTCTAATGCCGGCTGCGACTGGGGTCCACGATGTTTTGAGCCAAACCGGGCAACACACTGGGTATCTATGCCAGCGACGCGGTGGTCATAGCATTCGCGGCTTCAGAGCAGCGGCGGATCCCTTGGTATACTATTCCTCGGTGTCGGTGGTGGCCGCAAACGTGTTGGCCACCTCCGCCAGCATGCCGCGGTTCTGCCAATGTTTGCATCGAATGGCGCGGCCAACCATGGTGCACTGGAGAGTGCACTGGACGCCGTGGTCCCCCGTGTGCTAGCTTGCAGAAACTGGCCACTCCTCTGCGAGCAGGCTTGGAGAGTCGAGTTGATGCACCAGGTGCCAGCTTGTTGCGGCGGCTTGCTCCTCCGCTTGCCCACCTGCAGCCTTGCCCATTTTTCTGGCGGCCTAGGGCGCGGAGGGAGGTGGGGCGGTGAGTTGCCTGGCTTGTCGGGGCACCCAGTCGTCTTTTATGCCAGAGAACTCATCTTCCTGCTCACTGGATGCTATGGAGAGTGTGGAGAAAATGGTGCAAGAAGGATATGGGGAGCAGCGGTGTGGTGCGTTTCTTGCCAGGCATCTGGCCTTGTCTAAATAGCGAGCGGACAAGAGGAGCCAGCCGATGTTGTGTTCTAAAATGTCGGCCGGCTCGTGGAAGGACGTGTTGGCGGCACACGTGCGGATTCAATGGAGGCAGGCGAGGCAGTCTGAAGCCGGTTGCATGCAGCGAGGAGGCGTGTTCAGCCTGGCCTACAGCGAGTGGGACCCTCTTGGCCGGCGCGCCGGTTCAATGCCTGCGCTATGAGAGGTCGCGTCCATGTCAGAGAAATCACTCCCTACTGTCCTTTTTTGTTTGTGTATAACAAAATCTTGTTTTCCATTCACATTTTACAAGTAAAATTCGTGGACAAACTTGGACCCAAAATACGATGGGGACTAGTAAACTAGGACGGAGGTAGTAGTTATGAATTCCATTTTCGCTCCATACCAATTGTTCTAAAAACTACTTAGTACTTATAACACGCCATTGAAAATCGGAGCTCTTATCCCGCTAAAAATGATATTTTAAACGTGGCGACTTGATCAGTGGCGATTGACGAGCCACCGCCTCCAGGTTGTTCACCTGTGGTCCCGACCATCAACTCCTATGGATCAAACTATAACGCGAGCTGACTATTCCTACAAAGGTGCGCTCCACCATGTACCCGGTACCCGCGCATGCATCAATCGTGCACCTAGGGGTTTAGGGTTTATTTGTTTACGGTGCCATTACATAACTCTCATGTGTGCGAGACAGTGAGAGACTGACTGCGTGCGTGCACCTCTTCTCTTCGTATATGTACTCCATCGTTTGTCTGGTGTCCAAAAAATTATACAATAGTAATAACTAGCAATGTGCCAATGCGTTGCCACATGATCAAAGTAGATTAATACATATTCACCGTTTTGATAGAAAAATAGTCTAGTTTTGAAATATGTATACTACTAAAAATATGTTGTGTTTCACTCAAAATATACTCCTTTGGCGGTTTTGATGAGATAAGGGAGGAATGTGGTTGGTTTCAAGATTCGAGAAGTGGTATGTCTCTAATCTCTATCTCTACTCTTATAAAAAACAGAGTTGGTGATGATGGTGTGCCTGCCATCCTGCAATATAGGCCGTTCGATTTATATATCACGGATAGGAAGGAAACTATGGCAATTTTGCAAAAAGATACCCACACCCCTCTCCACATTTGCAAATAAGGCCTTCCCTCATTCATCCTTTTCTCCCACAAAATAAACTACTCATACAAATGCATCTTGATGTTCAGTGCAATGTATGGGCATCTTGCTATATAGTTGTTGCAAAAAGCCCATGTGTGTGTGTGTGGTGTGTGTGTGAGAGAGAGAGGGAGAGAGGAGGAGGACGGATGCGTGTGTGACAAAGACACAAAGAGTGTGTGTGTGAGAGGTATCACCATAAAATGAGGCGATAGTGTGTGTGTGCACGATCGAGAGGGCGTGTCTCAAGAAGGGACGAAAAATCTACATAGATACAAGGAGCGCGAGAGAGACATGTACGAGATAGTGGAAGCACGAGTGTGCAGGTGTGTAAACCTATCTGGAGGCTAGTCGGTCAATGTTTTTGAGAGAAATACGAGTCAGGGGTGCAAAAGCGAGGGTTTTGTGTGTGTGTGTGTGTGAGAGAGAGAGAGAGACGGTAGTCGGGAAGGGGAGTGGAAGTAGGAGTTGTGTGTGTGAGAGAGAGAAAGAGGGGGGAGTTTGTCTGATCGATAAACAAATGAATAATGTTAGTTTTATAACTGGGATGGAGACAGAAAGGAGACCGCAACAAATGTTGTGTCTGCGGGAGAGAGTAATTTTAGTGGTATGAGTCTATCTAGAGAGATATAGGATGCATGAGAGAACCCTGTAGAGAGAAAGACAAAGTGAAAGATGAATGAGAGTGTGTGTGTGTGGTGGTGAGAAAGAAAGCTTAGGTACCTAGTGATACTAGAGAACGATAGGGAGGTGAGAGATAATGAAAGCCGTGTAATGTATAATGATAGGGAGAGTGTGACAGTTCTCAAGGGAGACGTCGAGAGACCATGTTTGCGAAAATAGGAGAAACATGAAGTGAGCGTGTGGGTGAGCTGGAGAAAAGAGAGTGATAGCTATATGAAGGAGCATGCGAGAGAGATGGGCGTGAAAGGAGATTCAAATATTTAGTTGCGTGTATAGAAAATGTCAACATAAAAGGGATTCAAATATTTGAATTCGAGATGATGATACAGAGATGGGCATGAATGGAGATTCAAATATTTAGTTGCGTGCATATAAAATGTCAACATAAAAGGGATTCAAATATTTGAATTCAAGATGATGGTACATGTAATTCATACTCAAACCAAAATTCATCTATCAAACATGCGTACTCATATGAATTCATGCGCACCTATTTTATTTAATATGTAGATATTACTGATCCATACATTTTAGTAGAACATAATTTTGTTTAAATTTTTTGAATTCAACCTTATGATTTTGAGATCATTGTATTTGTAAATCATATTATATATATAAAGGAGCAGAATTCTTTGTTGTGCTTTTGAAAGTATATATAAAAAATGATGTATGTAGAATTTTATTCCAATCGAAAATGGATCCTGCTCGAACAAAAATAGAATACAAACTGGATTTGAATTGAGTTGGCATGGTAAACGTGCACTCTTGCTCTGCAAAAATTTGAACGGAGCGGGGAAAGTCGCAGTAACCGCCCGAAACCAAAATCCGCGAGATTGAAATTACCACCTATCCCTGACACGCAAGGCCTATCAACTCGATTTCTACGATAGGGGTAGGTTTGTGATTTCACTTAAATGTGACATAACCGTCTCCGCCTCTCACCTCCCCAGATTCATATACGATGGGTGCCAAAACACAGTGTCTCCTCGACCGAAATCGCCTCCCTCCCCGATTCATACACGATGGGCGCCAAAACAAACTCTGGTCGGCCGAAATCTCCATCGGCAAATATTTGGTGTATGCGAGATTACCGTCCTATCCCCAACCGACTAATATTGTTGTGATGTAGGAAATTTAAACCAGGGGCTAAGTTTGTAAATTTCCTCAGATTTGAGACAAGAGCGCCTGAATACATGGTTCCCCCTTCCTCTCTCCCTGCATTTTCCCATTCGTACTCTGTGGGCGCCAAAACACCCTCTCCACCCCAGCCTCCTCCGTCCGCCACCCCATCCACCGCCGCCCTCCTCCACCATGCCAGAGATGATACCCCGACGCCGTCGTCCATTACAAGAGATCAACCTCTCTCATCCATGGCTTCGGACCGGTATCCTTGCATCGCATCCTCTCACTTCATCCCCTCTGTCATCGACCTTGTTGGCACCGCTCCTACAACCGTCTCGTCCACCATGATGGGATATTTCCCCCGCTGCCACCGTCTACCCTCTTAGATCTTCTTCTAGGCCCCCAACAGCCATTGCTACCACAGCACCGTCAAATTATCAGCAGATGCATACATGGCGCCGCACCAGAGGAGGTACTCTTTAGTATCTGCTCAACTTATTTATCGCAGCAAGAAAATAGATCGCCACTGCTTTATTGTGATTTTTTGTCCATGACTTAGGATCTTACTTGTTAGTTGAAAGCAAACATTGGTTGTGAAGTTGCATCTGTCCGGTTTGCACCTTCAGATCCGCCATGGCACGCTCAACACTATACTCGCAATGCTTATGGTTTTCCCCTTTTATATTCCACACTAGTTAAATGACAGTAGACTAGATTTCAAAATTGGGTTAGTCGATTTTTGAGAGCTCGCCGGAGTTCTCCGGAGGGAAGGAAGGGGCTCGGGTGGGGACGGTGGTTGTGGGGGGCGGTGGCCTGGCGGTGGTGGGGCCTCGCTGAACAAAGAAAACTTGACGGGGATGGGGCGGGGGTGGGGGTGGGGGTGGCGAAGGAACACATGCGGTGGGTGCAATTCAGGGGAGGGCGAGGGGGTCGGGGCCGGTGGTTCAACCGGCGACCCGTGTGGTGTTCTATAGGGGAAGAATCAGAGATAAGGAAGAACAAGGGTTAGGAGACGTAGGATCTTCATCCAACCGCCTAAAATGGTCGACTGACCCAAATGAAAAAATTCACGCAACTTGCATGCAAACATTCCTTTATATTCTGTACCATCATCACAGCTGCTTAGCACTACTCCTCAATCCATCAAGCTAAACAACATGCCACCCATAATTCCAAACTTGTTGCTGAAATACGAATCTAATATGATGCTGATATTACTAAAATATATAATGTTTAATTGGTCAGCTAATGTTCCTACTTTACTTTCGAAAAGCACGTGCACCACATATAGAGAGACAACAGGGAATTGCATTCTTAATACGCTCTGGTTCATCATGTGTGGGGTCTGCGCAACGAACATTTTATTATCCAAAATCTGCTTACTCTTCTTTAGCATGTTCCTCTTCTGTTCTTCTTTAATAAGTACTCTCTCCGTTGATTCCACTATGGATTACATATGGAGCAAAATGAGCGAATCTACACTCTAACATGTATCTGTATACATCTGTATGTGATCCATAGTAGAAATCTCTACAAAGACTTATATTTTGGAACTGAGGGAGTATGATACCAGTACAATATGTTCCTTGTAGTGAAGAGGAGTAGGGACATTTGCAGTGTAGAGGTCCATTCGGTCAGTGGTGATGGACACTTTCAACTCTTCGGGCCTCTTTCATTCGTAGGATTTTGTAAAGATAGGAATAGTAATTGTAGTGGCTTGCCCACTTGAATCCTATAAGATTAGCAAGGAAATGCGGGGAGCTATGTCGCCTTTGAGAGTTACACTGATATTAATAGTACCGCACCTTCAATTGAAGTGATCTGGTATCCGAAGCCTTTCTAGCCGTACCGGCAATAGTAGCCCATATTTTCCAGCAAGTTCCACTTTCCTAATTTTACTTGTGATGCTTACGGTTTTCCCATTATATCTACACTATGATCTATGTAGTTGCTTTGTGTCGCACTAGCAGCAGTCCACTCTTGAAGCTAAACAACACCAATCATAATTCCAAAGCTTACTTCTTCAAATATGAATTGTGATATGATACTAATATTAGTTAACAGACACACATTTAATTGGTTAGCTAATGCTCCCACTTGATTTTCCAAATGAATGTGGCCACATATAGAGAGACATCATGGAATTGCATTTCTTTAGGCACTGTGATTCATCATGAGTGGGCAACCAACAATGTGTGCAAAGAAGTAGAACCTCAAGAATATGCTTCCTCTTCTGTTCTTTAACATGTTCCTCTTTTTTTATTCTGTATTTAGTACGTAGAGTATGTTCCTTGTTAGGAAGGGGAGTAGGGACATCTGCAATCAACAACTGATAGAGCTGGCCTGTACGTGATCGATAGGCTTTCAATTAGTAGCGGCAATACAACACCGTATTTTCCATCCTGTTCCACTTTCCCGATTTATATATGTTGGTTATGGTGTACCCCTTTTATGTACACTACGATCTGCCTAGTTGCTGTGTGCTCTTGTTATCATGGTTTGACAATAAACTCTCTATACAGTATATATTATGAACCTATCATGTGCCAACTATCCTTACTTTTGGAGCCTATTTTTTTGTGTACTTGTGCCAAATTATATTAATGCACGCACCATATTACAGCACACATGGGCTCTCTCGTCAGAATCCAGTGATAGCACACAAGGGTTACCGGGAGCCCCTATATTAGAATATCCTCTGCATTACAAACATAATCTCACTACTATTTATGTTTTCATGCTTCTCAGATATTATACGTAATCACAGTGAATATCAGAATCCGCGCAACAGAAGAATATTGTGGAACACTGCAACAACTTACAAAATTGGCACCAAGGCATTGAGTGCCATTCTAGATGCAATGAAACTCATACGCTCCCGGAGGGTGTCAAAACCGGCGGATCTCGGGTAGGGGGTCCCGATCTGTGCTTCTTAGGCTAATGGTAACAGGAGGCAAGGGACACAATGTTTACCGAGGTTCGGGCCCTCTCAATGGAGGTAAAACCCTACTTCCTGCTTGATTGATATTGATGATATGAGTAATACAAGAGTTGATCTACCACGAGATCGTAGAGGCTAAACTCTAGAAGCTAGCCTATGATGATTATGATTATGTGATCGTCCCTCTAAGTATTAAAACCCTCCGGTTTATATAGACACCGGAGAGGGCTAGGGTTTACATGGAGTCGGTTACAAGGAAGGAAATATAATATCAGGATCGCCAAGCTTGCCTTCCACGCAAAGGAGAGTCCCATCCGGACACGGGATGAAGTCTTGAGTCTTGTACCTTCACGCTCCAATAGTCCGGCCAAAGTATATAGTCCGGCTGTCCGAATACACCCTAATCCAGGACTCCCTCAGTAGCCCCTGAACCAGGCTTCAATGACGATGAGTCCGGCGCGCAGTTTAGTCTTCGGCATTGCAAGGCGGGTTCCATCTCCGAATACTCCAAAATAATTATCAAACACTTGGACTGTGTCCGGATCTGCAAGAGGATCTTCATACACCAGCATAGAGAGAATGATATTTCATAAATATAACCTGCTGACAACTTTAGACAAAGTGACATGACACTACGGTCGGGTCATTATTCGAACCGTTTTCCCACAACCAGCCATAACGCACATTGCGAGGCGGTTTCCTTGGCACGTCTTGTCACAGCAGAGATCATGTCCCCTTATTACGGGATCTCCATCAATACGGGTACGGGTAACCCAACCGCGCAATCAATCGTGGCGCTTGGGAAATAAGCGATTCTCAATGGGAAAGTGGGGAGGCGCACCGTGCGTCGCCTCTATAAAGGGATAAGGATTCCCCTTTTTCACCCATGCCTTCTTCCTCCTCTGCTTATCCATTCCCACACCCTCAAGCTCCAGCGCCCTGGTTCACGCTTTCTCCACACAGCCAAACATGTCCGGAGCAGGAGGCAACTGGGTGGCCTCCACCGTGAAGGAGGAGAATATCGCGAAGCTTTGGGTGGCCGGATACTTGTCCACAGATATCGCGCACCGGCTACCGGACGAAGGGCAGGTCACTCCAACTCCGAAACGCCATGAGAGGGTCGTATTTCTTGCTCACTTCGTCCATGGACTGGGATTTCCACTTCATCCCTTCGTCCGCGGGCTCATGTTCTACTACGGGCTAGATTTCCATGATCTAGACCCAAATTTCGTCCTCAACATCTCGGCGTTTATCGTCGTGTGCAAGGCTTTCCTCCGCATCAGGCCTCACTTCGGCATGTGGCTACAAATCTTCTGCGTGAAGCCGAAGATCATGAGCGGCCAGCAAGCGGAGTGAGGAGGCGCCATGGTGGGCAAGATGGCCAACATCACGTGGCTTGACGGCTCCTTCGCGGAGACCGTGAAAGGGTGGCAATCGGGGTGGTTCTACATCACCGAGCCGCGCGACGCCAACTGGGCGGCGGCCCCCTAGTTCGGATCCGGAATCCCCATGCGGCTCACCTCCTGGGAAAAGAAGGGCCTGGCCTGGGGCGAACCTGCAGAGCTGACCGGACTATAGAACTGCATCAAGAATATGAAGGACAAGAAAATCAAGCTTGTCAACATGGTCTAGGTCATGCTTGTCCGCCGGATTCTTCCGTGCCAAAGGCGGGCTTTTAATCTGTGGGAGTTTGTTCCGGCTGAACACCAGATGCTTCAAAAGCTCTACAGCATGACGCACAAGGGCGCATGGAAGGCTTTGTTCAAGGCCTCTGAAGTACCTCCTCCCACCTTCGAGGACCGCAGACTTTACGCCGCACGGCTCCCCCGTCCGGTGAGTTTTCTGACTACAACCGGATGCGGTTTTTCCCAATGTATTAATGAGATAATCTTAAGTCATTGTGTGTGTTCGATCAGGAGTATGTGGAGATGGCGGAGCGGATTGACTGTCCGGCTCCACTGCCAGAAGGTCCAGCAGATGCTCTCCTGACGGAGATGCTAGTCCCGGCGCCCTACATGGCACCGGAGAAGAAGGCCGAAAAGAAGGCCCCGGGGACCAGGAAGGGTCTCCGGCGTAAGGTTGTACGGGACGCCTCATCTGAAGACGACGAGGCACACTCTTCCCCCGAAGGGGAGGAAGAATAGGAGGGATCCTCCCCATCCGGAGAGGATGGGGGGCCTAAGAAGGCAGACCAGGGGACCAAGAAGGGTCCCCGATGCAAGGCCATCACACCCTCATCATCCGAAGACGACGAGGCAGATTCCTCCCGCGGAGGCGGGGGGGGGGGGACACGAAGAAATTCTGCCTCCCCGCACCGGGGAGGAGAAGAAGAGGAAAGCCGCCCCGGAGGGGAGGCCAGGACGTCCAAGAAGGGAAAGGCGTCCCTTCCGGACTACTCCACCACTGCTGCCTATAGCGAGGAGGAGTGGCTGCCTAGGGGGAATCCCCTAGTAAGATCGTAAGTATCCGCACTCTATTATATTATAGTGCAACTTCACTTCATAGTCTTGTTATAACGCCAAACATATATGCAGTCCGGCCAGGGTCTATCCCGAGGTATCATCTTCGGATGGGTCCTTGAGTGATTCAGCGATGAACTCGCTCCCGATGGCCACGACTCCTCGGGCTGCGGATGACATAGAGGTGTTATCCCAAAGGCTCCCAGAGCAGGGGGAGGGTGACTCTGGAGATGCCCCAAGGAGGAATTCCAGACGCCGGGCACACGGGGTATAAGATCCCCGTGGATCGTGCCGACGAGAGCCGCAGCAAGCCAGGCTCTCTGCCGGATACTGTGCCGGAACCTCCAACGGTTCTAGATTCAGGCAGGCAGCCCCTCGCTAGGGAGTGCGAGCAGTCCGTGCCGAGGACTTCCATTACGCCCGAGGCGTCGGATAGTCTGCTGGAAGCGCTTCGCGGCGCTTGCATGGATGAAGAGCACCGTACTCTTATGAGTGTGGTGATTTAGAAGGTTCTGTCCGCCAAGAGCGGACTAACCGAAGCCTGCACCAGCCTCCTGACAGGCTTTGAGGTAAGCAATAAAAATGTGTGAAATTACCACCCGATAGGTAGGAGCCCCTGATACTCTGTTTGGTGTTCGGAAAGAAAAGCCAAACGGAGGGTCAATTTAAATCTGCAGGAGTCTAATAGTAATTTTGTATGTGACTAAGCAGGCGGTGCTGCTTGCCGCTGCTGCCCGCATAGCCGAGGTCGCCGAACTTAAACGGGACCTGGAGTAGGCACAGGGAGAGCTCGGCCTCACGAAGAGGCAGCTCGAAGAGAACAAAGGTTAGTGGTACCCCGTTCGTATATCATAAAGGATAGGAAAAATTGGTGATTCTAACGATAAAGCATCTTGACTTTGTAACAGGGGCTACCACCGAGGTGGCGTCTCTAAAGAAAGCATTGTCCGAGGCCGAAGACAAGGCGGCCCTGGAGCGAAAGGAGCGCGAAAAGCAAGATGCTAGAGTGGGCGACGTGCAGCAAGAGCTCCAGGAGCTCGGCAAGAAGCTCGAGTCCTTGGAGCATGATCTCAAGATGAAAGAGTCTGAGCTTGCGAAGGCCCTTGCGAGTGTGAAAGATGCCAAGGCCGAAGCTGAAAAGGCACAGCAGGAAATCCAGGCGGCCAAGAAGATAGCGGCGGGTAAGACATTCTTTATGCAAAGCAAGCATGTGGAGGAGACATTTCTTTTACTTACCCGGATTCGGAGCTCTCCAGGGGGATTCGCAGATCTGCCACGCAGCGTATCTGATGCTGCGGAGTTCTACCGTGCCAAGGAGGGGAGCAAAACGGAGAAGCTGTTCTGGTCCTAGTATGCTAGAGCCGAACACCCGGTGCCTCTGAGTGACCAGCTGAAGCAGTTGGTGGAACTCCACAGGGCGGCCGAAGTGGCTACGAAACATTTCATAGTCCGGATGTGGCCTGGTGAGCCCTTGCCTGCCAGCTACTTTGGCCTGATAAAGCGGATGGTAAATCCCTGTCCGTGGCTGGAGGTGATCAAGCGGTCCGTTTGCATTGAGGGTGCCTGCCGAGCCTTTGCCCGTGCGAAGGTGCATTGGGGCAAGCTCGATGCGGAGAAGCTGGTGAAGGATGGGCCGCCAGAGGGCAAGGCGCATCACTGTCCCAAAAAATATTATGATGTCGTTATGAAAGGCACTCGTCTCGTGGCTGATGAATGCACCAAGGACACAATCCTTGAGTAGATGTACTTCTTTTTGTTGTAATATAAAGACGAAGTTACTTGCGCTATAGAGCGCTTTTGATTTAAAATATTACCTTCTTTGCGGCTGCTTATAAAATTCTGAAAGTAGGCCAGTCGTCGTCTTCCGCCCCCACGTAGCTAGTACCGGGGTGTTCCTGGAAAAACCCAGAAACTCTTTATCCAAATTTTTGGTCCCTGAAGGAGGTGTCTGGCGCAGCGAACAAGGCAATCGGACTATGCGGCTTTATAACTTTCACTTAGCCATAGAAGTCTACAATTTTAAATTTCGTTGAAGGCCCTAGAATTCGGAAAGCCGAATTGGGGCACTATATACGCCTAAATCGGACGAAGCCGATTCCTCGCCTAAAGCGGAAAAAATCTCTAAGGATTTTAAGACCTCTCGAACAGCAACCAGCTCTTGCTGCATCATGCCAGTCAGTTTTCGGCTTTCTCTACTGAGGTGCTCGTCCGGAAGAACCGGGACACAATCGCAGTAGCTCTCCCTATGCTACCTTAGCCGATATAATGGAACGTAAGGTACCAAAAAAAGGGAGCCGGGCAAACCCAACTATTGACCCAAGACATGATTCGGAGCTGATGCATATAGTGCTATAAGTTTGGGGTGCCGCGTTGTTAAAAGTGTTCGGACTTGTCTTGTTATGGGGCGCCATAAGAAGCCCCTGGCAAACTGAACGTACAGGTGTACGGATGCATTATTAAATAAACATTTATAGAGAAAATGTGCAAATAGGAGTAATAAGCTGACGCTATATATTATCTCTCATTGATGAATAATACGTTTAAGCGTATGTTTACAATGAGTGCGTTTAAGCAGAAGTAAATAGGACTATTTAACATGTCCTATCCGAGGGCGGGCTGCATGTAGGTATATAAAACAGATATAACGATCATGAACAGATTCCACCTGGGTATTTCCCTTGTGCGTAAAGCCTGTTGCCTCCTTGGTTTTCCCTCCTGTGTAAGTCCGACAATCTAGCTCTTCTGAAGAGGCTGCCCTAGAGCACTGTCCTGAAAGATAAAGGGAGTTTATTAAAGTATTTTGCGGTTAGACCGCATTGTTGACTGTTGCGCCTCTGCCTATGCCCATGGTATTTTGAGTGCGTAGTTGTGTACGCGCGGCACAAATGCTGCTTTGATGGGGCTTGAGCGGAGGCCAGACTGCTAGTCGCGCTCTTGGCGTGCCTGGCGATCCTGTTGCAGGGTGCTCCGGACCCGCTTGACAGTGTTCGAGGTTGTCGTCGCCGGATCGGTGGTTTGTCGGAGAAGGCCGCATTGTACTTCCTCCGCGAGGGCTGCAGTACGTTCTTCTGTATGGAGAGAGCGGTCCATATTTCCCCGCGAGGTCCTGGCATCTTGAGCTCGAGGTATGCATAGTGTGGTACCACATTGAATCTAGCGAATGCGGTTCGTCCAAGCAGTGCATGGTAACCACTATGGAAAGGGACGATATCGAAGATTAACTCTTTGCTTCGGAAGTTATCCGGAGATCCGAAGACCACTTCCAATGTTATAGAGCCCGTGCAACGGGCCTCTACTCCTGGAATTACACCTTTAAAGGTGGTTTTGGTGGGCTTGATCCTTGAAGGGTCGATGCCCATTTTGCGCATTGTGTCCTGATAAAGCAGGTTCAGGCTGCTGCCGCCGTCCATAAGGACTCGCGTGAGGTGGAATCCGTCGATGATTGGGTCTAGGACCAATGCGGCTGAACCGCCGTGACAGATGCTGGTAAGGTGATCCCTACGATCAAAGGTGATCGGATAGGCTGGCCATGGGTTGAATTTTGGGGCGATTGGCTCCATCGCATAGACGTCCCGTAGTGCTCGCTTTCGTTCCCGTTTGAGAATGTGGGTGGCGTAGATCATGTTGACCATTTTTACCTGAGGGGGAAACTTCTTCTGTCCCCCTGTGTTCGGACGCGGGGTTCCTCGTCGTCGTCGCTGTGCAGCCCCTTGTCCTTGTTTTCAGCGTTTATTTTACTGGCCTGTTTGAACACCCAACAATCTCTATTAGTGTGGTTTGCTGGCTTGTCCGGGGTGCCATGAATTTGGCACGAGCGTTCCAGTATGCGGTCCAGACTGGACGGTCCCTGATTATTTCTTTTGAACGGCTATTTCCGCTGACCGGATTTGGATCCGCTGAATCCGGCGTTGACTGTCGTGTCTTCAATGTTGTCGCCGTTGTTCCGTCGCTTATGTCTGTTGCACCGTGGCTTGCCGTTATTGTTGCGGTCATCCGAGGTGCCGGAATGTGGCGTAGTGCTGCTGCGAGCCAACCAGATGCCCGCGCAAAAGTGGGTCATCAGTATCGTGAGGGCCGCCATGGACTTGGGGTTTTCCTGGCCGAGGTGTCGGGCGAGCCACTCATCATGGATATTATGCTTAAAGGCTGCCAGGGCTTCAGCTCCGAACAGTCGACTATTTGGTTCTTTTTAGTTACGAACCGAGTCCAGAATTTCCTAGCTGACTCTCCGGGCTGTTGAGTAATGTGGCTCAAGTCATCGGTGTCCGGTGGTCGCACGTATGTGCCCTGGAAGTTGTCGAGGAACGCGTCTTCCAGGTTTTCCCAGCTGCTAATGGAATTTGCCGGCAAGCTGTTTATCCGGTGCCGGGCAGGTCCTTTGAGCTTAAGGGGAAGATATTTGATGGTGTGTAGATCGTCTCCACGGGCCATGTGAATGTGGAGAAGGAAGTCTTCAATCCGTACTACGGGGTCTGTTGTGCCATCGTATGACTCGATGTTTACGGGTTTGAACCCTTCTTGGAATTCATGATCCATCACTTCGTCAGTGAAGCACAGGGGGTGTGCGTCGCCTCTATGCCGGGCTATGTGGCTACGCAGTTCGAATGAGTCTGGGTGGCTGTATTAGGCCCGGTCGGTCTTGTTCATAGTGTATCCAGCATGACGATCATCGTCGCGTGTTGGGGCGCGCCCCCGCGATCCGTAGATCGATCTTGGCTGTCCTGCTTTGTTTTCCAGTATATCTTGCAGGTCTTGCCTATTGCCCCCTGCCGTAGTGTATTGGCGTGGGGGGTGCGGGCTGGTATTCGGGATGGTATGCCGTTTTATCCCGGCCATGAGGTGCCCGGTCAGCCGTCTGGCGCTCGAGTCCATATTCCTCAGCTGCCAGGACTTCAGTCCATCTGTCCGTGAGCAGGTCTTGATCAGCTTGGAGCTGCTACTGCTTATTTTTCAGGCTCCTCGCGGTGGCCATAAGCCAGCGCTTGAAGCGCTCCTGCTCCACGGGGTCCTCGGGCACGCCGAACTCGTCGTCGCCTAGTCTAATCTCGTCTTCGGAGGGGGGCATGTAGTTGTCCTCCTCTGGATATCCATCCGTCGCCAGTTCGTCTGGGCTGACCTGCGCGTCTTCCTGCTCGGCCTGCTCGAAGGCAGGCTGATCAGGGTTGTATTCATCTTCGACACCATCCGGATTGTTTTCGTATCTTGTGCAGGTATTGTTGTGGCGGGGCTTGGAGCGGCGCCGACGACGCCCATGCTTTGCTTTCTTCCCTGAGGGGTTATCCTCCGTTGCCTCATAGCCATTGGTTTCCTTCGGAGTGTCCACC
>NC_041391.1:449748419-449784170 GCF_002162155.2 Triticum dicoccoides | reverse complement strand
TATGAGGAGGTGGTTGTCCACCGCCCCGTGAGCGGTGGTTCCTGTTCTTCTCCTGCATCGTCGTCCATACCGTCGACGTCTTTGGAGTCGAAGTCAAGCATGTCGGTTAAATCATCGACCATGGAAATGAAGTGGGTGGTGGGTGGGCAACGAATTCCTTTGTCGTCCGCTTCCCACTCGATCCGGACATAGTTCGGCCAAGAGTCTCCTGACAAAGAGAGAGACTTTAACGAGTTCAGCACGTCGCCGAAGGGCGAGTGCTGGAAGATATCCGCAGCGGTGAACTCCATTACCGGAGCCCAACCAGATTCAGCGGGCTCGGGAGCGTGCAGACTGGAACCTACAGTCGGATACGAGTCTGGGGGTCCGGTGTCACGGGCTTCTTTGGGGTGAGGCCTGTGTTTGGCTCTACCGTTGATGGGTGTGTGGCCTGCGGGGCAGGGTCCATCCACTTGTCCTCGGGCAACGCAATCTGCTTCGGAGTTAGGTCCGGGGCTCCTCCAGGGGCGATATCCCGAGCATTGTCCGACAGCAGGTCTAACCGTGCTCATCGTGATTTTCCAGCACTCCTGGCGCAGGCCCAAACCCGTCGAAGATCAAGTCTCCGCGAATATCGGCTGTGTAGTTCAGGTTTCCGAACCTGACCTGGTGGCCAGGGGCGTAGCTATTGATCTACTCCAATTGGCCAAGCGAATTGGCCCGCAGTGTGAGGCCGCCGAACACAAAGATCTGTCCGGGGAGAAAAGTCTCACCCTGGACCGTGTTATTAATGATTCAAGGAGCCATCAAGCCTTGTAGCGATGACACAGAGAAACTCTCAATGAAAGCACCAGTGTCGGTGTCAAAACCGGCGGATCTCGGGTAGGGGGTCCCGATCTGTGCGTCTTAGGCTAATGGTAACAGGAGGCAAGGGACACAATGTTTACTCAGGTTCGGGCCCTCTCGATGGAGGTAAAATCCTACTTCCTGCTTGATTGATATTGATGATATGAGTAATACAAAAGTTGATCTACCACGAGATCGTAGAGGCTAAACCCTAGAAGCTAGCCTATGATGATTATGATTATGTGATTGTCGCTCTAAGGACTAAACCCCTCCAGTTTCTATAGACACCGGAGAGGGCTAGGGTTTACATGGAGTCAGTTACAAGGAAGGAAATATAATATCCGGATCACCAAGCTTGCCTTCCACACAAAGGAGAGTCCCATCCGGACACGGTACGAAGTCTTGAGTCTTGTACCTTCACGCTCCAATAGTCCGGCCAAAGTATATAGTCCGGCTGTCCGGATACCCCCTAATCCAGGACTCCCTCACTCCCCACCTGCAGATTCTTGTTCAGAATATGATCCTAATGACTATTCTGACCTCGAGGAGTCGAATGCAGATGGCTTGTCCTGTTTACCCATCAAGGTGCATGTTCAAATTTGGCAAGGTTTTATTGATTGCGCGTATCTTGTATAAGGTGTCTTGCATTTCTTCTACTTTGTTGCACCACCATCTGCTTACTTTACTCATCATATATGTCAAGATGCCATGCCCATACATTACCAATACATATTCCATCTGTCGTCATACCATGTTTTCCACTCAAATGTTGTTCTTGTGCATTAGACATCAAAAAGGAAGAGGGTGATTGCCGAACCTGAAGGAGCACTAGCAAAGTCCTTAAAAAACGTGGTGGTGCCAGAGAAATCAGACAACACCCAACTTATATTGGCTCTACAACCAGTGACACAAAACATAGGACCGACTCCAGCAGAATGTACCCACACTTCACTGGACACACCACTAGCCCCACCACACAGGACCTGCACTCCAGCAAAAGGTATGCCGATTTCAGTTGCCATAGCACCAGCCGTACCACAAAAAAATCCCACTCCAGAAAAAAGTACAGCAAGTCCATCGGCCGAAGACCTATCCCAACTGCAGAGACAGCCAATTCCTGCAGATTGGAACCCCATTCTAGTTATTCCTAGTTTAAAAGACAATGCTTTCAGTGTTGTTAGGGACTATGTGCATATATTCCCATCATGGGAAGATTATAGTGAAGACAAACAATGTTTTCACATCTTCCTGTCCCACTTACGTGTAAATGCTATTATTCATGGTGATTATTTTCCTATTTTCTGCTGATTGAACACATCAATGATTTACCTTACATTGTTGTAAGTAGGCGAGGGTCAATCTGGATAGTCATGACATGCAAAGCTTGCTTACGCTTTTCAAGGAAGCATTGCAACAGTATCGGTGTTACCTGAGGAAATCACACTTTGATGGCAAGTCTATAAATGAATTTCCGGTGAAGTATCATGTGCTAAATTTAGAAGACATTGAATGGAAAAACCTTGTTATGCACTGGTCTCGTTCCCAGGATGAGGTACTGTCTATGATATCACATGACAATTTAAACTTCTACTTTTTCGCATGTGCCCTATGGATCTCTTTTGCAGGAAATCTGCTGGAAGAAGAATTCCGGTTTGAAAAGGACAACAGGATATTGCAAATATGCTGCCAGCTGCTTTGCTCTTGTTAGTACCTGTTGTCCTGTATCACTGTACTTGCATTCATACCTGGTTCATTATGTGACAGCAGTATGCATGATTGCTTTCCTATGAATTGTTCGCTCCAAATTATCTGATTTGTATGAATGGTTACATTAGTGTAGAATATATCCAATGCCAATGAATTTTTTTAGCTCTGCATTGTTCTTGTAAGTACATGATGTCCTTTATCAATGTACTTATATTGACAGCTAGTTGTTCATGTACCATCGCTCTGTAGCTTATTTTCCTTTGCCCTCCATTTTCTACACATCAGATCTATATTTACTCTTACCATAAGGTTGGATAACACGGATGGTACTGAAGAAGTGTAGCACTACATTGCTCTTGGTTGTACCTTTTGCATGTATCGCTGTACTTACATTTATAGCTACTTGGTTATGTAGCATCACTCTTCAACTATCTTAAATATTCTCCATTTTTTCTTATATTATCACATCTATATTTACTCTTAACAAAATGTAGAATAAAGGTAATGCTTATGAAGAAGATTCTGTGGTAAACTTCTTGAATTGCCCCCCCCCCATCAGCATGGACAAGGGTTTTATAGAGCCTATCTTCACCACTAATGTAAGTTTATCTTTCTCAAGCCTTCAAACTTTGTTGTGTATATTTGGTTAGGCATGACTACAACAGCTGTTTATTTTTTGTGTTTGCATCAAATTGCATGTTTAAAGATTATTATGTAGTTCATAAACAAAAATTTGTCCTGCTCAATTTATGTTTTCAGTTGTACAACCAAGTTCCTTCTTCATACAGTGGTGTGGTGAACCTACCCACTACAGCACAATGTCATATTCTGCAATGTCTTAACTATGAACAATGTCATATCATTCTACTACTATTTAAACCGTCTCTTTATTTGCCAATCTCAAATGGGATAAATTGGCAACACACTAACCATTGACACTTATGAGTTCTTGATCTGTAATCCAGTGGTGTCGTGAAGTTGCCAACTCCTTCACAATATCATTTACTGCCATGTCTTAACCTGAACAATACCATATTGTGTTAATGCTATTTTAAACTCTATCACTTTATTCATCAATAAGAAATGTGATGAAATGTCAGCACTGATACTTATATGTGCAAAACATGTCATTTGTCTGGTTGTTTCTCTTTTAGAGTGAGGAGGATATAAGCGTCAAACAAGCGCAGTCTCATCAGCTTGCTCAGATGCTTGCGCTGCAGCTCTCGAGCAGGGTTAACCTTTCTTGAACTCCATTGAAGTGTTGTGAGTTTTGTATATTATTTTTTCGGTGTGTTTATTTGCACTGGTGGCGATCTTTGATGCCCAGTGTAAGTAATATGTTGTCTGCTTGTGCTTTATTATCATAATGGCGAACTTTGATGCCTAGTGGATGTAATGTGCCGTTCTTTATTGTATAGTATAGGTTTTTTCTTATTCACATTGCTGTAGTTATTTTACTGTATATATATCCTGTCTTCGCAGTAAACCGGCCAAACCGTAAGATTATGGTACATAATCGGGCCATCATGCAAATCACTATGTATGGGCCGCATCATGGGCCCAGTTGATGTCGCTTGAAGCTACGTTGGTATTTCCCCAAAGAGGAAGGGATGATGCAGCACAGCGGCGGTAGGTATTTCCCTCAGATATGAAACCAAGGTTATCGAACCAGTAGGAGAACCAAGCAACACAACGTAAACAGCTTGTGCACACAAATGACAACACCTCGCAACCCGACGTGTTAAAGGGGTTGTCAATCCCTTTCGGGGTACGGCGCCTCAAGATAGGCAAAGGACGTGAGATAAATTTGTAGATGGGATAAATTGATCGCGGAACAAATAAATTGCAGCAAGGTATTTTTGTATTTTTGTATTTTAATAGATCTGAAAATAAACGCAAGGAAAAAGTAAATCGCAAGGCAAATATATGAGAAAGAAGACCCGGGGGCCGTAGGTTTCACTAGTGGCTACTCTCGAGAAAAATAGCAAACAGTGGGTGAACAAATTACTGTTGGGAAATTGATAGAACTTCAAATATCATGACGGTATCCAGCCAATGATCATTACATAGGCCTCACGTCCAAGATCAGTAGACTGACTCCTGCCTGCATCTACTACTATTACTCCACACATCAATTGCTATCCAGCATGCATCTAGTGTATCAAGTTCATGGCAAAATGGAGTAATGTGATACGTCCATTTTGCATCGTGCTTTTATATCAATATTTATTGCATTATGTGATGTTATTACACGTTATATCTCAATACTTATGGCTATTCTCTCTTATTTTACAAGGTTTGCCATGAAGAGGGGGGATGCCGGCAGCTGGAATTCTGGCTGGAAAAGGAGCAAACATTGGAAACCTATTCTGCACTACTCCAAAAATCCTGAAACTCCACGAAACCTATTTTTGGAATTAATAAGAATTATTGAGCAGAAGAAATACACCAAGGGGGGCACACCCTGTACAGGAGGGTGCCCCCCCTACTGGGCGCGCCCCTGTCTCCTGGGCCCCCTGGTGGCCCCCCGATGTCCATCTTCTGCTATATGACGGCTTTTATCCAGGAAAAAATCGTGGGCAAGCTTAGGGGATGAAACTCCGCCGCCACGAGGCAGAACCTTGGTGGAACCAATCTAGGGCTCTGGCGGAGCTGTTCTGCCGGGGACACTTCCCTCCGGGAGGGGGAAATCATCACCAACGTCATCACCAACGACCCTCTCATCGGGAGGGGGTCAATCTCCATCAACATCTTCACCAGCACCATATCCTCTCAAAACCCTAGTTCATCTCTTGTATCCAATCTTGTATCAAAACCACAAATTGGTACCTGTAGGTTGCTAGTAGTGTTGATTACTCCTTGTAGTTGATGCTAATTGGTTTACTTGGTGGAAGATCATATGTTCAGTTCCTTAATGATATTATTACTCCTCTGATTATGAACATGAATATGCTTTGTGAGTAGTTATGTTTGTTCCTGAGGACATGGGTGAAGTCTTGCTATTAGTAGTCATGTGAATTTGGTATTCGTTCAATATTTTGATGAAATGTATGTTGTCTTTTCCTCTAGTGGTGTTATGTGAACGTCGACTACATGACACTTCACCATTATTTGGGCCTAGAGGAAGGCATTGGGAAGTAATAAGTAGATGATGGGTTGCTAGAGTGACAGAATCTTAAACCCAAGTTTATGCGGTTCTTTGTTAGGGGCTGATTTGGATCCATACGTTTAATGTTGTGGTTAGGTTTACCTTAATACTTCTTTTGTAGTTGCAGATGCTTGAAATAGGGGTTAATCATAAGTGGGATGCTTGTCCAAGTAAGGGCAGTACCCAAGCACCGGTCCACCCACATATCAAATTATCAAAGTACCAAACGTGAATCATATGAATGTGATGAAAACTAGCTTGACGATAATTCCCATGTGTCCTCGGGAGCTTCTTTATCATTATTAGAAATTGTCCAGGCTTATCCTTTGCTACATAAAGGATTGGGCCACCTTGCTGCACTTTATTTACTTGTTACTCGTTACTATTTATCTTATCACAAAACTATCTATTACCTATAATTTCAGTGCTTGCAGAGAAAACCTTACTGAAAACCGCTTATCATTTCCTTCTGCTCCTCGTTGGGTTCAACACTCTTACTTATTGAAAGGACTCTTTTCTGGCGCCATTACCGGGAGTGTAGCGCTTTTGGTGAGTGGAACTTGGTAAGGAGACATTTATATAGTGTGCTGAAATTTTATGTTACTTGTCACTATGGAAACTAATCCTTTGAGGGGCTTGTTCGGGGTAACTTCACCCCGACCAGAAGAGCAAAGAGTTGCTCCTCAACCTACTGAACTTTATGAAAATATTTACTTTGATATTCCTTCAGGTATGATAGAGAAAATGCTAGCTAATCCATTTGCAGGAGATGGAACATTGCATCCCGATTTACACCTTATCTTTGTGGATGAAGTTTGTGGATTATTTAAGCTTGCAGGTATTCCCGATGATGTTGTCAAAAGGAAGGTCTTCCCTTTATCTTTGAAGGGATATGCATTGACATGGTATAGGATATGTGATGATACGAGATCTTGGAATTATAAACGATTGAAGTTGGAATTTCACCAGAAGTTCTATCCTATGCATCTTGTTCATCGTGATCGTAATTACATATATAATTTCTAGCCTCGCGAAGGAGAAAGCATCGCTCAAGCTTGGGGGAGGCTTAAGTCAATGTTATATTCATGCCCCAATCATGAGCTCTCTCGGGAAATGATTATTCAAAACTTTTATGTTCGGCTTTCTCTTAATGATCGCAACCTGCTCGATACTTCTTGTGTTGGTTCTTATATGCTGAAGACTATTGATTTCAAATGGGACTTATTGGAAATAATTAAACGCAACTCTAAAGATTGGGGTTCCGACGATGGTAAGGAGTAAGGTATGACGCCTAAGTTTGATTGTGTTAAATCTTTTATGGATACCAATGCTTTTCGTGGATTTACCGCTAAGTATGGACTTGACTCTAAGATAGTAGCTTCTTTCTGTGAATCTTTTGCTACTCACGTTGATCTCTCTAAAGAGAAGTGGTTTAAATATAATCCTCCTGTTGAAGTGAAAGTAGTTGCACCTATTACAGTCGAAGAAAAGACTATTACCTATAGTGATCCTATTGTTCCTACTGCTTATGTTGAAAAACCTCCTTTTCCTGTTAGGATAGAGGATCATGCTAAAACTTCGACTGTTGTTCATAAGCTTAATACTAGGACTTATACACCTCCTAAGCAAATCAATGTTGAACCTAGTATTGCTATGGTTAAAGATCTCTTGGATGATGATTTAGATGGGCATGTTATTTTTTCTGTGATGAATCTGCTAATATTGCTAGACCAGATACTAAGATACATAGACCTATCGTAGGCATGCCTATTATTTCTATTAAAATAGGAGATCATTGTTATCATGGCTTATGTGATATGGGTGCTAGTGCTAGTGTGATACCTTATGATTTATATAAAGAAATTATGCACGACATTGCCCCGTTGAATTAGAAGACATTGATGTTACCATTAAGCTTGCTAATAGGGATACCATTAAACCAGTAGGGATTGTTAGAGATGTTGAAGTTTTGTGTGGGAAGGTTAAATACCCTGCTGATTTTCTTGTTCTTGGCTCCCCACAAGATGATTTTTGTCCCATTATTTTTGGTAGACCTTTCTTGAATACAGTTAATGCTAAAATTGATTGTGAAAAGGATACTGTCACAATTGGCTTAGACGGTATGTCTCATGAGTTTAATTTTGCTAAGTTTCGTAGACAACCTCGTGATAGGGAACCACCTAGTAAGGATGAAATTATTGGTCTTGCTTCCATTGTTGTGCCTCCTACTGATCCGTTAGAACAATATTTGCTAGACCATGAAAATGAAATGTTTATGAAGGAAAGAAGGGAAATAGATGAAGTGTTCCTTAAACAGGAACTTGTGCTGAAACATAATCTTCCCGTTGAAATTCTTGGGGATCACCCTCCACCCAAGGGTGATCCCGTGTTTGAACTCAAACCATTACCTGATAATCTGAAGTATGCTTATCTTGATGAAAAGAAAATATATCCTGTTATTATTTGTGCTAACCTTTCAGAGCAAGAAGAAGAAAGATTATTGAAAACTCTGAAGAAGCACCGAGCAGCTATTGGATATACTCTGGATGATCTTAAGGGCATTAGTCCCACATTATGCCAACACAAAATTTCGGTGGAGGAAGATGCCAAACCAGTTAGAGATCCTCAACGATGATTGAATCCCAAGATGAAAGAAGTGGTAAGAAAGGAGATACTAAAGCTCCTTGAGGCAGGTATAATTTATCTCGTTGCTGATAGTGATTGGGTAAGCCCTGTCCATTGTGTCCCTAAAAAGGGAGGTATTACCGTTGTTCCTAATGATAAAGATGAATTGATCCTGCAAAGAATTATTACAGGCTATAAGATGGTAATTGATTTCCGTAAATTAAATAAGGCTACTAAGAAAGATCATTACCCTTTACCTTTTATTGATCAAATGCTAGAAAGGCTATCCAAACACACACATTTTTGCTTTCTAGATGGTTATTCTGGTTTCTCTCAAATACCTGTGTTAGTGGGGGATCAATCAAAAACTACTTTTACTTGCCCTTTCGGTACTTTTGCTTATAGACGTACGCCTTTTGGTTTATGTAACGCACCTGCTACCTTTCAAAGATGCATGATGGCTATATTCTCTGATTTTTGTGAAAAGATTTGCGAGGTAGTCATGGATGACTTCTCCGTTTATGGATCCTCTTTTGATGATTGTTTGAGCAACCTTGATCGAGTTTTGCAGAGATGCGAAGACACTAGTCCCGTCCTGAATTGGGAAAAGTGTCACTTTATGGTTAACAAAGGCATTGTCTTGGGGCATAAGATCTCTGAGAGAGGTATTGAAGTTGATAAAGCCAAGGTTGATGCTATTGAAAAGATGCCATGTCCCAAGGAAATAAAAGGTATAAGAAGTTCCTTGGTCATGCCGGTTTTTATAGGAGGTTCATTAAGGACTTTTCTAAAATCTCTAGGCCTCTGACTAATTTATTGCAAAAAGATATTCCTTTTGTCTTTGATGATGATTGTGTAGAAGCATTCAAGATACTTAAGAAAGCTTTGATCACTGCACCTATTGTTCAGCCACCTGATTGGAATTTACCTTTTGAAATTATGTGTGATGCTAGTGATTATGCTGTAGGTGCTGTTCTAGGGCAAAGAGTTGATAAGAAATTGAATGTTATTCAGTATGCTAGTAAGACTCTTGATACTGCCCAGAGAAATTATGCTACTACTGAAAAAGAGTTCTTAGCAGTTGTGTTTGCATGTGATAAGTTTAGACCTTATATTGTTGATTCCAAAGTTACTATTCACACTGATCATGATGCTATTAAATACCTTATGGAAAAGAAAGATGCTAAGCCTGGGCTCATTAGATGGGTTCTCCTACTCCAAGAATTTGATTTACATATTATTGATAGAAAGGGAGCTGAGAACCCCGTTGCAGACAACTTGTCTAGGTTAGAGAATGTTCTTGATGACCCACTGCCTATTGATGATAGCTTTCCTGATGAACAATTAGCAATCCTTAATTCTTCTCGTACTGCTCCTTGGTATGCTGATTATGCTAATTACATTGTTGCTAAATTTATACCGCCTAGTTTCACATACCAGCAAAAGAAAAAGTTCTTTTATGATTTAAGGCATTACTTTTGGGATGACCCACACCTCTATAAAGAAGGAGTAGATGGTGTTATCAGACGTTGTGTTCCTGAGCATGAACAGGAACAGATCCTATGCAAGTGTCACTCTGAATCCTATGGAGGACACCACGCTGGAGATAGAACTGCACACAAGGTACTACAATCTGGTTTTTATTGGCTCACTCTCTTTAAAGATGCTCGTAAGTTTGTCTTATCTTGTGATGAATGTCAAAGAGTAGGTAACATTAGTAGACGTCAAGAAATGCCTATGAATTACTCTCTTGTTATTGAATCGTTTGATGTTTGGGGCTTTGATTATGGGACCTTTTCCTGCCTCTAATGGTTACACACATATTTTAGTTGCTGTTGATTACGTTACTAAGTGGGTAGAAGCTATTCCAACTAGTAGTGCTGATCATAACACTTCTATTAAAATGCTTAAAGAAGTTATTTTTCTGAGGTTTGGAATCCCTAGATATCTTATGACTGACGGTGGTTCACATTTTATTCATGGCGCTTTCCGTAAGATGCTTGCTAAGTATGATGTTAATCATAGAATCGCATCCCCTTATCATCTGCAGTCTAGTGGTCAAGTAGAGTTGAGCAATAGAGAGCTCAAATTAATTTTGCAAAAGACTGTGAATAGATCTAGAAAGAATTGGTCCAAAAACCATGATGATGCATTATGGGCCTATAGAACTGCATACAAAAATCCTATGGGTATGTCTCCATATAAGATGGTTTATGGAAAAGCGTGTCATTTACCTCTTGAACTTGAACATAAAGCATATTGGGCAATTAAAGTGCTCAATTATGACTTCAAACTTGCTGGTGAGAAGAGGTTGTTTGATATTAGCTCACTTGATGAGTGGAGAAGCCAAGCCTATGAGAATGCCAAGCTATTCAAAGAAAAAGTTAAACGCTGGCATGAAAAAAGGATACAAAAGCGTGAGTTTAACGTAGGATATTATGTGTTATTATTCAACTCCCGTTTATGATCTTTTGCAGGAAAACTTCTCTCTAAATGGGAAGGTCCTTACGTTATCGAGGAGGTCTATCGTTCTGGTGCAATAAAAATCAACAACTTCGAAGGCACAAGTCCGAGGGTGGTAAACGGTCAAAGAATTAAACATTATATTTCAGGTAATCCTATCAATGTTGAAACTAATATTATTCAAACCATAACCCCGGAGGAATACATAAGGGACACTTTCCAGAACGTTCCAGACTCCAAAAAGGAATAGGTATGTGGTACGGTAAGTAAACCAACTCCAAAACAACTCCAATGGCAATTTTTATCATTTTTGGAATATTTAAGAATTTTAGGAAGAAAGAAGTAGTCCGAAAGGGACACGAGGCCCCCACGAGAGTGGAGGGCGCGCCCACCCTTGCTGGGCGTGCCCCCTGTCTCGTGGGCACCTCGTGTGCCTCCCGGACTCCGTTTTCTTGCACGTTACGTATTTTGGTCGGTAAAAATTCATTATATATACTCACGAAGCTTTTGACCACCGTATCATGCAAATATCCTCTGTTTTCATTTCGAGTTGTTTCTGTTTCAGATCTAGAGCATCATGTCATCTCCAAGCACTCCCAAGGACAAGTTTTTCGAGAGGGTTATCAACCCCTATCTCGCGGAGGTGCTGCAACACCCTCAATCCATTGAGATGCGTGAGGGGGTGCTGCACATCCGCGATGTGGAGGGACCAAGGCGTACCGGAAGCGTGGAGACAAAGCTCGAAGCCGTGGAGCAGCAAGTTTTCAAGTGCCAAGGGATGGTGGAGCGTGAACTCAACGCCAACCAGATGATGATCACGGAGTTCACCAACAACCACAAGCTGGATGCCAAAGTCATTGGGGAGACCATCTACAAGCTTCAAGAGAAAATCGAGCACCTCCAAGCCCAGATCTGTGACCTGCAAAACCAGAACTGTGAGTATGAATATAGATTCAAGAGGATAAGTTTGGTTGCAGATTTAAGGATCCCAGAGACTCGATCATCCTTCTATGATGGAGAGCCTATGCCTTGGAAGACGGACGAGAAGCCTACATCATCAACAACTCCTACTTCACCACCTCCAAGGACATAATCACATGGGTATGGGCACTCCCCTTGGCAACTGCCAAGCTTGGGGGAGGTGCCCCGGTATCGTATCACCATCACACTCCTATCTTTACCGTCTTATTTAGTTCGATCCTTTTAGTAGTATCTTGATCTAGTAGATTGATGTTTTGATATCAAGTAGTTTTGAGTTTTGCTTTGTGATCTCTTTTTGTAATCGAGTCCATGAGCTGTCTATAATAAAGATTAGTGTTGAGTCAAGGACTTTGCTTTGTTACTATGATCTTAAGGAAGTAGAAAGAATAAAAGAGTTCATATTGATCTTATGGTTAGTGATGACTTCACATATAGAAAGTATGAGGCATAAAAGTTGTTGAGGGTTGATAAACGTAGTTTTGGTCATCGTTGCAGTTAATAGGAAGTGATAAGGAAAGAGAGGTTCACATATAAATATATTATCTTGGACACTTTTTATGATTGGGGGCACTCATTAAGTATGACATGCTAAAAGAGTTGACGTTGGACAAGGAAGACAATGTAATGGTTTATGTTTTCTCACATCTCAGTTAAAGTATATTGCCATTGACCTTCCAAACATGTTGAGCTTGCCTTTCCCCCTCTTGCTAGCCAAATTCCTTGCACTAAGTAGAGATACTACTTGTGCTTCCAAATATCCTTAAGCCCAGTTTTACCATGAGAGTCCATCATGCCTACCTATGGATTGAGTAAGATCCTTCAAGTAAGTTGTCATGTTTCAGGCAATAAAAATTAGCTATCTAAATATGTATGACTTATTAGTTCAGAGAAAATAAGCTTTGTACGATCTTGTTGTGGAAGTAATAAAAGCGACAGACTGCATAATAAAGGTCCACATACAAGGGGCAATATAAAGTGACGTTCTTTTGCATTAAGATTTTGTGCATCCAACCCTAAAAGCACATGACAACCTCTGCTTCCCTCTACGAAGGGCCTATCTTTTACTTTATGTTTTTACTTTATGCTTGAGTCAAGGTGATCCTCACCTTTCCCTTTTTCATTTTATCCTTTGGCAAGCTCCTCGTGTTTGAAAGATCATGATATATATATATATATATATATATATATATATATCCAATTGGATGTAAGTTAGAATGGGCTATTATTTTTGACATCACCCAAAGGTGAATACGTTGGGAGGCAACACAATAAGCCCCTATCTTTCTCAGTGTCCGGCTGAAACTCCATAACCACGAGTATTGCGTGAGTGTTAGCAATTATAGGAGAGTACAAGATAGTTGAGTATGTGAATTTGCCGAAAAGCTCTATTGTTGACTCTTTCTGATGTTACAATAAATTGCAATTGCTTCAATGACTGATATTATAGTTTGTTAGTTCCCAATGAAGTTTTTGAACCATACTTGACATTGTGAATTGATTGTTACTTGAGCATAAGAAACCATATGATAAAATCTATATATGTTGCTGTTATAAGAATGATCATGATGCCCTCATGTCCATATTTTATTTTTATCGACACCTCTATCTCTAAACATGTGGACATATTTTTCGATTTCGGCTTCCGCTTGAGGACAAGCGAGGTCTAAGCTTGGGGGAGTTGATACGTCCATTTTGCATCATGCTTTTATATCAATATTTATTGCATTATGGGATGTTATTACACGTTATATCTCAATACTTATGGCTATTCTCTCTTATTTTACAAGGTTTACCATGAAGAGGGGGGATGCCAGCAGCTGGAATTCTGGCTGGAAAAGGAGCAAACATTGGAAACCTATTCTGCACTACTCCAAAAATCCTGAAACTCCACGAAACCTATTTTTGGAATTAATAAGAATTATTGAGCGGAAGAAATACACCAGGGGTCCCACACCCAGGGACGGAGCCAGAAAATGGTGATAGGGGGGGCAAGGTCTAGAAGCATCAAAACAACAAAAGATATAGTCACCTAGCATAGTATCACTGTTTAGAAAGACTGGTAATATAGATATAGTAGGTCTAGATAGTCAAAATATTTGTGTTAATTTGCAATATAAATAAAATTTGAAGTCCTCTCAACGACCAGCAAGATCAAATGACATATTTATTAGCACTGTTTTTCTTTAAATATTTATTGGGGCCATTCTGTTCACTAGCCCTCCACATTGTTCGTATTTGCCTTACCATCATGTTCACATGGACATTGAGAGATTGAATCAATTAGCTTGTAAAATTTATAAATACATTTGGTTCACTTCATCTTCATGTCTACATGGACGAATCTGAATTTTTCTAATTAGTTTCTATGACTGTGGTTTCTATTACTGCACTTTAACATTTTGAATGCATAAATTAATCTAATGTTGGGAGATTTTCCAAGGACTAACTAAGACAATCAGAACTACAGAGGAGAATTTCTAAAAAAGGAGAATTAGAGGAGATTAAACTGACCTTCCCTGCTTGCTTCGTCGCCCCTCGTAGGTCATGGAGACCATGCGAGCATGCGGCCCTACGTGCGTCCGAGTGCTAGTGGTCTGTAGATCGCCGCCCTGCCCTATCTGGTCACCACAGAGGTCGCTCGATTGGAAATTTGGAATCAGGAAACTGCCCTCGGCGGCGACGGTGCACATAGTACGAGCAAGCCAAAACCTAAACTATCTGTGTGTGCGTGGGCTGCTGGTTTCCAAGTCTTTCATGGTGGGCTTAATGTAGACGTGTAGTAGTTGTTGCTGGATTTTGGCCTGCTATTAATCTGCAATAAATAATGGGCTTTACTTTGCGTTACAGACCAATAGGGGGGCGAGAGTAGTCACGGACTCATTGTAGATACGAGATTAGCAGTTGTGTACTCGTGATTAAGGGGAAAAACAGACCGTTAGGGGGGGTCTAGCCCCCCCTCGTCCCCCCTTGGATTCGTCCCTGCCCACACCCTGTCCAGGAGGGTGGGGGGCGCCCCCCTACTGGGCGCGCCCCCTGTCTCCTGGGCCCCCTGGTGGCCCCCCGGTGTCCATCTTCTGCTATACGAGGGCTTTTATCCTAGAAAAAATCATGTCCAAGCTTACGGGACGAAACTCCGCCGCCACGAGGCGGAACCAATCTAGCGCTCTGGCGGAATATCTGTCGAGGACACTTCCCTTCGGGAGGGGGAAATCATCACCAACGTCATCACCAACAATCCTCTCATCCGGAGGGGGTCAATCTTGATCAACATCTTCACCCGCACCATCTCCTCTCAAAACCCTAGTTCATCTCTTGTATCCAATCTTGTATCAAAACCACAAATTGGCACCTGTAGGTTGCTAGTAGTGTTGATTACTCCTTGTAGTTGATGCTAATTGGTTTACTTGGTGGAAGATCATATGTTCAGATCCTTAATGCATATTATTACTCCTCTAATTATGAACATGAATATGCTTTGTGAGTAGTTACGTTTGTTCTTGAGGACATGGGTGAAGTCTTGCTATTAGTAGTCATGTGAATTTGGTATTCGTTCGATATTTTGATGAGATGTATGTTGTCTTTTCCTCTAGTGGTGTTATGTGAACGTCGACTACATGACACTTCACCATTATTTGGGCCTAGAGGAAGGCATTGGGAAGTAATAAGTAGATGATGGGTTGCTAGAGTGAAAGAAGCTTAAACCCAAGTTTATGCGTTGCTTCGTTAGGGGCTGATTTGGATCCATACGTTTAATGCCATGGTTAGGTTTACCTTAATACTTATTTTGTAGTTGCGGATTCTTGCAATAGGGGTTAATCATAAGTGGGATGATTGTCCAAGTAAGGGCAGTACCCTAGCACCGGTCCACCCACATATCAAATTATCAAAGTACCAAACACGAATCATATGAATGTGATGAAAACTAGCTTGACGATAATTCCCATCTGTCCTCGGGAGCTCCTTTCTCATTATTAGAATTGGGCCAGCCTGCTCCAGGCTTATCCTTTGCTACATAAAGGATTGGGCCAGCTTGCTGCACTTTATTTACTTTATTTACTTGTTACTCGTTACTATTTATCTTATCACAAAACTATCTATTACCTATAATTTCAGTGCTTGCAGAGAAAACCTTACTGAAACCCGCTTATCATTTTCTTCTGCTCCTCGTTGGGTTCGACACTCTTACTTATCGAAAGGACTAGATAGATCCCCTACACTTGTGGGTCATCATAATGCAATAATAAGGATGACATGATGTAGACAAGATCCGTTTATCTATTACGGCAGATATGGATCCCGTCTTTTTATCCTTAGTAGCAACGATGCATATGTGTCGGTTCCCTTTCTGTCACTGGGATCAAGCACCGTAATATCGAACCCACTACCGGGCTCCTCTTCCCATTGCAAGATACATAGATCAATTTGGCCAAAAAAACCCCAAATATCATAGAAGAAATACGAGGCTATAAGAGATCACGCATATAAGAGATCAAAGGTACTCAAATAAATTTCATGGATATAAAAAGATATAACTGATCATAAACTCGAAGTTCATCAGATCCCAACAAACACATTGCCAAAAGACTTACATCATATGGATCTCCAAGAGATCACTGTATTGATAATCAAGAGAGAGAGAGAGAGAGAGAGAATAAGCCATCTAGCTAATAACTACGGACCCGAAGGTCTACAAAGAACTACTCACGCATCATCGGAGAGGCACCAATGGAAGTGGTGAACCCCTCCGTGATGGTGTCTAGATTGGATCTCATGTTTCTGGACTCTATGACGGCTGGATGAAAATTTTGTTGACTCCTCTAGGATTTCTGGAATATTGGGTATTTATAGAACAAAGTTTGGGTCTAGGGGGCACCCGAGGTGGGCACAACCCACCAGGGCGTGCCTGGGCCTCCTAGCGCGCCCTGGTGGGTTGTCCCATCCTCGGGACGCCCCCCCCCAGGTGCGACCAGGGCCCGTTGTGTTCCTTCTGGCCCATAAAAAATCATCGTAAATTGGCGTGGCATTTGGACCTCATCTGATATTGATTTCCTACGATGTAAAAAACATGCAGAAAGCAACAGCTGGCATTTAGCACTATGTCAATAGGTTAGTATCAAAAAATGATATAAAATGACCATATAATGATTATAAAACATCCAAGATTGATAATAAAACAACATGGAATAATAAAAAATTATAGATACGTTGGAGAAGTATCAGCATTCCCAAGCTTAACTCCTGCTCGTCCTCGAGTAGGTAAGTGATAAAGCAGAATTTTTGATGTGGAGTGTTGTTTATCATGTCATATCATATTATTTTCTTCATAGCCTGGACACTTGGACTTTTATGTGATTCAAAGCAATAGTCTAGTTTTGACATAATAATTTAGATACTCAAGCCTATCAACAAGCAACCATGTGTTTCAAAATATCAATGCTAAAACAAGTTATCCCTAGCCCAGCATGCTCAAACATTGATCCATTCATGAAACATACTCGAATATTAGCTACACCCAATACTTAAGTATGATCATATTGTCACCTAGTTTGTGCTTTTATAAGAGATAATTGAAACTCAAATTCAAAAATAAAAATTGCATAAAGTAAAAGAAAGACCCTTCGCAGAGGGAAGTAAGGATTTGTAGAGGTGCCAGAGCTCAAAGCGAAAAATTAGAGATAAAACATGTTGGGAGGTGTATCCATCCCACCAACGAAAACGACTTGGAGCATCCCAAACCTTTCCATGCTAGATATATCATAGGCGGTTCCCCAAAAAATAAAGTTTATTCCTTTTTTCACCATAACTTTCACTTTCCATGGCTAGCCGTATCCACGGGTTCTCTCCATACCAACACTTTCCAAGGAATTTATTATTTGACAACATAAAGTAAATTCATTTTTGCATTTCAGACTGGGCATCCCTAATACCTTTGCCTTACTCTCGTGTAATGACAAGTGAATAAACACTCATCGTGAGAATAACACATCTAGCATGGAAAATATTGGCTACCCGTTACCGTTCCACGAGCGAAACAAACACACAAAAGAGAAGTTCATTTTGAAAATTAGAGATGGCACATGCAAATTTTCTTAGAACGGCAAAAGAATACCACAAATAGGTAGGTATAGTGGATTCATGTGGCAAAACTGGTTTAAAGGATTTTGGATGCACAAGTAGAGGTCATACTTGGTGCAAAATGAAGGCTAGCAAAAAGATTGAGAAGCGACCAACCAAGAAACGAATAATCTCAAGCAAGCATTAAGCATAATTAACACCAAATAATGCACCACAAGTAGGATATAATTTTCATTGCATGATTATTGACTTTCATGCATGCATAGGGATTCACAAACCTTAACACCAATATTCCTACTAGAGCACAACTACTCACCAACATAACTCACATATCACATCATCATATCTCAAAACTATTACTAAGAATCAAGTTTATTTTGTCCAATCATCTTCATGACATATATTTTTTTCTTTCTTTATCCTTCTTGGATATCTATCACTTTGGGACTAATTTTCATGTGTTGCTTTTCATAAGCTCAAACAAATATAAGTGAAGATCATGAGCATAGCATATTTTCTTTCTCTCAAAATAATTTAAGGGAAGCAAGAGAGAATTTATTCAAAATTTTACTAACTCTCAAATAAATCTAAGTTAAGCAAGAGAGCATTTCTTCAAAAATACTAAGCACACCGTGCTCAAAAGATATAAGTGAAGCACTAGAGCAAGTCCATTGCTCATAAAAAATTAAGTGAAGCATAGAGAGCAATTCTAACAAGTCATGGCATAATTTTGGCTCTCTCAAATATGTGTGTCCAGCAAGGATTGATGACTTAAAACACAAAATAAAACAAGTAAATACACATATCATACAAGACGCTCCAAGCAAAACACATATCATGTGACGAATAAAAATATAGTCTCGAGTAAAATACCGATGGTCGTTAGAAGAAAGAGGGGATGCCATCGGGGGCATCCCCAAGATTAGTTGGTTGCTCATTATTGGATAATAGCTTGGGATGTCGGGGCATCCCCAAGCTTAGGCTCTTCTATCCTTCTTTCATCCATCGTAAGATAACCCAAAACTTGAAAACTTCAATCACACAAAACTCAACAAAACCCTTGTGAGATCCGTTAGTAAAAGAAATCAAACCACTACTATAAGTGCTGTGTCAAACCAATTCTTATTTTGTTTTTGTATTATATCTACTGTATTCCAACTTTTCTATGGCAAAAAATCATCAAAGAAAACCATAGAGCCATCAAAATAAGCACACAACACAAAGAAAACAGAATCTGTCACAACAGAACAGTCTATAGGAATCTGGAACTTTCAAACACTTCTGTAACTCCAACAATTCTACCAAATTAGGACGACTGGAATAATTTGCATATTAATCTTCTGAAAAATGAATTATGGTAAAATCTCTTTTATGTGATTTATGATAATTATTTTAGTGAGCGCAAAGTTTCTGTATTTTTCAGCAAGATCAAACAACTATCACCCCGGAAGATCCTAAAGGCTTTACATGGCACAAACACTAATTAAAACAAAAAAACACAATCATAACAGTAGCATAATTGTGCTAACACTCAAGAACAGAAAGCAAAAAGCAAAAATAAATTTTATTCATTGGGTTGCCTCACAACAGTTTTACGCCCTTAGCTAGGCATAAAGCAAGGATCTAAGTTTTGTCATCATTTTTCTTCTTAATTTTCTTAGAGGTATTTTCATCATGTGGTCTTGTAAACACAACATAAAACATATTATCCATGGAAACTTTAGCATTCCTTAGTTGGTTTTAATCATAACCCCTTCGATTACCCGCAACAATCCAAGAGTAGTGTTGATTAACATTATTAAAAACTTGTTGGATTATATCTAGAATGGGGACTTCTTTCTTAATATTCTCATCAAAGATCTTATTATCCCCAAGCAAATGCCTTAGTGCATAATCACTATTGTAAAGAATTTCATCTATCATGGTTTTTTCACGATTCATACCATAAAAATCAAAGATTTCCTAGCTTCCCATATTATGTAGTCAAATTCATTTATAAGAATGAGAGTGGCCAACTTTTTGGCCCTAGGATTCTTTATGTCGGGGAGCTCAAAAAACAATCTTTGCAAAGTAGGATGGGTACGAATAAACATACTTTCAAGTTTCAGAACTAGGGCTGAAATAGCATCCGCATAAGATCTAGTAGTTTTAAGTATAGGAGCATCATCAAGACTTAGATTCCCAACACAATTGAAAAATTCTTGAATACGTTCTTTTCCCATAACATTCCCTTGCCCCAAGATCAAAAATTTAGCATCTAGATTTCCCGTATGTCCAAATTTAGGAGTTAGGCCATCATCTGTTGGTGCCATACCAAAATCACTCATGATTGCAAGCAAAGGATATATCTGACAAGAAAACGGTGAACGGAAAGAGAGAGGCAAATAAAATGGCAATTTTTTGTGAAGTGGGGCTTTAACACGTCGGGTTGCGAGGTGTTGTTATTTGTGTGCAGGGGCTGTTTACGTTGTGTTGCTTGGTTCTCCTACTGGTTCGATAACCTTGGTTTCATATATGAGGGAAATACCTACCACTACTATGCTACATCATCCGTTCCTCTTTGGGGAAATACTGATGTAACTTCAAGCGACATCAAAAGGAATTTCTAGCGCCGCTGCCGGGGAGGATCTTGCAAGGAGATGACATTTGTGATTGGGAACCTGGTTATGTTGAAGATCCTCCCCGGCAACGGCGCCAGAAATTCCTTTTGATGTCGCTTGAAGCTACGTCGGTATTTCACCAAAGAGGAAGGGATGATGCAGCACAGCGGCGGTAGGTATTTCCCTCAGAAATGAAACCAAGGTTATCGAACCAGTAGGAGAACCAAGCAACACAATGTAAACATCCCCTACACACAAATAATAACACCTCGCAATCCGACGTGTTAAAGGGGTTGTCAATCCATTTCGGGGTACGGCGCCTCAAGATAGGCAAAGGACGTGAGATAAATTTATAGATGGGATAAATAGATCGTGGAACAAATATATTGTAGCAAGGTATTTTTGTATTTTTTAGTTTAATAGATCTGAAAATAAACGCAAGGAAAAAGTAAATCGCAAGGCAAATATATGAGAAAGAAGACCTGGGGGCCGTAGGTTTCACTAGTGGTTTCTCTCGAGAAAAATAGCAAACGGTGGGTGAACAAATTACTGTTGGGCAATTGATAGAACTTCAAATAATCATGATGATATCGAGGTAATGATCATTACATAGGCATCACGTCCGAGATTAGTAGACCGACTCCTGCCTGCATCTACTACTATTACTCCACACATCGACCGCTATCCAGCATGCATCTAGTATGTTAACTTCATGGAAAACGGAGTAATGCAATAAGAACGATGACATGATGTAGACAAGATCCATTTATCTATTGCGGCAGATATGGATCCCATCTTTTTATCCTTAGTAGCAACGATACATACGTGTCGGTTCCCTTTCTGTCACTGGGATCAATCATCGTAAGATCGAACCCACTACCGAGAACCTCTTCCCATTGCAAGATAAATAGATCCAGTTGGCCAACCAAAACCCAAATATCAGAGAAGAAATACGAGGCTATAAGAGAGCACGCATATAAGAGATCAAAGAAACTCAAATAACTTTCATGGATATAAAAAGATATAACTGATCATAAACTCAAAGTTCATCAGATCCCAACAAACACACCACCAAAATACTTACATCATATGGATCTCCAAGATATCATTGTATTGATAATCAAGAGAGAGAGAGGAAGACATCTAGCTAATAACTACGGACCCGAAGGTCTACAAAGAACTACTCGCGCATCATCGGAGAGGCACCAATGGAAGTGGTGAACCCCTCCGTGATGGTGTCTAGATTGGATATCGTGGTTCTGGACTCTACGGCGGCTGGATGAAAATTCCGTCGACTCCTCTAGGATTTTTGGAATATTGGGGTATTTATAGAGCAAAGAGTCTGTCCAGGGGGGCACCCGAGGTAGGCACAACCCACTAGGGCACGCCTGGGCCTCCTGGGGCGCCCTGGTGGGTTGTCCCCTTCTCGGGACTCCCCCAGGTGCAACCAGGGCCCATTGTGTTCCTTCTGGCCCATAAAAAATCATCATAAATTGGCGTGGCATTTGGACCTCATCTGATACTGATTTCCTGCGATGTAAAAACATGCAGAAAACAGCAACTGGCACTTGGCACTATGTCAATAGGTTAGTACCAAAAAATGATATAAAATGACTATATAATGATTATAAAACATCCAAGATTGATAATAAAACAACATGGAATAATCAAAAATTATAGATACATTGGAGACGTATCACCAGTCATCTTGGTCCGTTAACAGGCCTAAATGTAAACTTGCCCACTAGTAGTTTCGGGCCTTTAATAGTCCGAGTAAACTGTCAGCCATATTTTTGCAAGAAAATTCAAGTGGCTTTTAGTAGGCTGAAAAGTAGGTTGGACCTGAAACATGCCGAACAGCTCACAGGCCGACAGCAGGCCAAAATAGACCCTGGCCCATGATTGTGCCAATCACATCACGGGCCGTTAATTGGCCAAAAATTTCTCGGTCCTTATTTGACCCAATTAGATTATCGGCTGTGAGCAGGCCGGATGCAAAGCAGGCCACAGTTAGGCCCAACTATATGACATGCTTTTAACAGGCTGAAATAAATATAGGGCCGAAATGTTAAACGGGCCTTTAACAGGCCGAAACTAATATCAGTCTGTATTACTAAATGGGCCTTTAGCAAACAGAAATCCTGACCGGGCCTCAAGTGGGCCAAAAGCCCAGCGTCCAGTTCACGGGCCGAATCTGATGTGGACCATAATTTAGACCAAAGGCTCTTAAAGGGCCAGATCTGATCTAGGCCCTAATATGGCCCAGAACGTGGTAGGCTATTAACAGGCCAAACTTTATATGGGCCCTTATTAGGCCCAGAATGTGGCAGACTGTTAATAGACCGGATTAAATATGGGCCGACATTAGGCCCAAAATATGGCAGCCTGTTAACGGGTCGGCGCACTAGTGTCTTCAAAATCTTGTGGCCCTTTAGCTGGGTCGGTCCATTATGGTCTGCAAAATCTTGTGGGCCTTTAGCTAGGCCGGCCCATTATGGTCTGCAAAATCTTGTGGGCCTTTAGCTGGACCA
Organism: Triticum dicoccoides; assembly: GCF_002162155.2. Lineage (NCBI taxonomy): Eukaryota > Viridiplantae > Streptophyta > Magnoliopsida > Poales > Poaceae > Triticum > Triticum dicoccoides. Next base: position 449,761,215 of record NC_041391.1, on the reverse strand, counting down.
GCCCATTATGGTCCACAAAAATGTTGTGGGTCTTTAGTTGGGCCGGCCCATTTAATCTTTATGGGTCAACATATCATAGGCGCATCTCGCCCATCGGATGAGTGACACCTGTGCCAACGCGAAGCTGACACGTGGTTTCGTCGGCCAATGAGAATTTTACACGTGGAAAATCGGCATTGGTTGTGGCTGTTAGCGGGTTATCAGATCCAAAACCGGACCGATTGCTTAACGGCGACCCGTTACAGTGGATGCCACGTGTCAGTTACCCTTGACGAAAGCACTTCCATGACGCGCCATTTATCATCATAGAAGTGGACACTTTCGTGATGATAATTTTGGTAATGTCATGGAACACTTCTACGACAGCACATATATGACTATCTTGATTTTGTCATAAAATCGTCATGGATGTACATGCATGACAGAAAATGTGACCTACTGTGACAAACATGTATCATCATGGAAGTGTATTTTTTTGTAATGCTTCCCCCTAGATGGGAGAAGGGTTTCCCCTCTAGTCCATGTCCTCCATGGCGGCGGAGGGGCGAGAGCCCCCCTCTGAGATTGGATATTTCTCTCTCTGTTTCTGTGCTCCCTGTTTCTAGCCTTTAACCGTTTCTTAAATTCCCGGAGATCCGTAACTCCGATTGGGCTGAAATTTTAACACAATTTTTATCCGGATATTAGCTTTCTTGCAGCGGAAGAAGGGCCCAACCACCTTACGGGGTGGTGACAAGGGCCCGGGGCGCGCGCCCTGCCTTACCGCCACCTCGGGCATCGTCTCACGTTGATTCCACTTCCCAAAATTCACATATATTCCAAAGAAAATCTCCGTAAGTTTTTATCCCGTTTGGACTCCGTTTGATATGGATTTTCTGTGAAACAAAAAACATGCAACAAATAGGAACGGGCACTGGGCACTATATTAATATGTTAGTCCAAGAAAATTATATAAATTGTTGGCAAAAGTATGTATAAGTTGTATAATATTGGCATGGAACAATCAAAAATTATAGATACGATGGAGACATATTAATTGCCTTGTAATATACTTTTCCTTGATAATGATCATTGCATTCCCAATAAACTTGACATTCTTTCTAAACCTCTCGCATTGGTGAGTTTGACTTGACGCATTTGATTATCAAAGAATATGTGAGAACTCCTTTTTATGCACTGAGTTAGTTAAGGATGGTAATGTAAAACTTGTCAAGCATCTCTTTTATTGCTTTAAACTCACTATATGTGTTACACCGGTTCGTCAAGATCATGATTGGCTCCAAAAATTATTTATGTTATCATCTTCATGCTCGAGGACGAGCATGGGTTAAGCTTCGTGATGCTGATACATCTTAAACTGAGGAGGACTAAGAAATGAGGAGGACTGGCTTCGTGATTCATGCTACATTGCTATCAATTACCTACACTATGGGCATACTTTTATTGATTTCTATTTAACTAAGATATTAATCCAGCGCCCACTGTCAGTTCCTGTTTTTGGTATTTTTATTATTTAAGGAAAAACCATAGAAAAAGTCTGAGGACAAACAAAGAAATAGTTCTAGAAGTCTTGTGCTGAGAGATAACTAGAGGGCCTAGAACAAACCCTTGGTGGGCCCCATGGGGTGTAGGCACCCACCTTACAAGGGCGCTTGTGGCCTATGGGTACCCTCCAGGTGGCCTCAGGTGCTCGATGGTCTATATATTAGCTGAAACTCCTACCCTAATTATCAAGCATTTTTTGCACCGCTGCGACATAGGGTTTTTGAGGCGATCTTGTTTTCAGTCATGATCCGGAATTCTACCAGGGGAGCCATCTTCATCATCACCAACCACGGACCTCACGCTCCAAGATGAGTTGTGAGTAGTCCACCCCTTGGACTCAGAGTTCATGCTAGTCAACAAAGTTGTAATCTCTCCATTTTGATGTGTTTAGATGTTCAATGCAATACCCATATGAGCTACCTCTACACTATTATGGTTAATATGATATATTTCTAACGGTGATGTTGACCATTTGATGATTTTTTCTTTATGTTCATATTTATGCATGACATATTGTTTGATCTATAGATGTATATTTCTCTTTGTCCACTTGTTTACTCTTGGCTAATTTAGATTGGTACTCAGTTGTGGGAGAGGTCTGCATAACTGGGTTCAATTCTGCAAGTAATATATCGCAATGAGAGAAGGTGAAAAAGGACCATATTGAATTGTTGCCACTAAGAGTTAAAGTTTTTTAGAGGGTTCATTGAAATGTCATAAACATATTGACAAGTCATCTTACTCAAAAGCAATTACCTATTTTTATAATTAACATCCAGATGGTGCAGAGGAATCTCGATCTATGTACGAAATGTTTAGGTTTAAGATGCAGAGGGTATCTTGGTCTAATAGTATTATGGATGTACTGCATATGTAGAATCAATATATTCATATGTCGGGCATGAGCATGAGATATTTCATTGTGCACCTGTAACATCCCAAATTTTCAATTTGGAGTGTTATACATTAGATCATCATTGCATATCATATTTTATTGCATTCTGGTTTGATCCTAGAAATTCTACGCAACTCAAGGACCCACGGAGAGAGTTGGGGATTTTGTTATTTTCATATTTGAGTTTTCTCAAATTTTGAAAAGAGGGTCATTTGATTTTAATTATTTTATCTTCGTATATTTCTTTTATAAAAATAAGAGAGAGGGAATAAAATGACTTTCCCAAAATAAAGAAATATTGGAGATTTAATAATAAAATCAAATAAGATTTTATTTCGGAGTTTTATCGCTATTTTATTTGAATTAGAAAAAATGCGCGTTTTTCTAAATTTCATTTTAGGCCTAAATAAATGTTCATCTTGTCCGGATTATTTTTAGAGGACGGGGAAAATTTATTTTCGGATTTTTGGAGTCCATTTAGTATTTCTTTTCTTTCTTTTTCTGCACATCGGAATTATTTTTAAAAAAGTCAACTGACCTAGCCACGTCGTGCCCGACTAGGACTCCAGCCCGGCCGGCCTTTAAGAGGCAAGGCCCGAGCCACCCGAAACCCTAGCCCCGCCGCCGTCGCCACAGCCTCGAGCCGCCGCCGCCGCGAGTCCCGCCGCCGCCGCCGGTGCCCCGCGCCGCCGGAGCCCCGCCGCCACCGACCCCGCCGCCGCCCGTCGCCGCCGCCGGCCATCAACGGAGCCGCCATTGTCCCGCCACCGCCGATCCCACCGTCAAGGTAGCCGCCGGACCCGCCGCCGGTTTTTGCCAGTTAACCGTCGGTCTTTTTTTAAAAAATAACCCTCGGTTATTTTTATTTTTATTTTTAGATCGATTTTATTTATTTTTCCGATTTAGTTTATTTAGCGGACGTTCGTCCGTATGTTTGTTTTAACGAACGGTTTTCACCGTTTAGCCACAAACAGCGAACGTTCGTTCGTTAGCCTGTTCGTTAGTTTTTCTTTTTCTCGGATTTTTCGCGATTATTCTCGATCGCGATTTCTGATCAAATTTTCGTTTTAGTATAACTTTTCGCTTGTTTATCAGAATCAGGCGATTCAAGCGCCTAGAGTTTTGTCTCAGAACCCTCTTTCCGTTTAACCAACTTAAACAAGTTTTTGCTACTGTAAAATTTGACTTAGGTCCAGATTAGTAAATGAAGCTTGTTTCTTTCGCCGTTTGAGTTTTGTTGCTTCATCTGATTTGATTCCTTTTGCAAACCGGAGTTCTTAAGTTGAACTTTCTAGTTAGATCTCTTATTTGAGTTTTACCCATGCATTAGATGAGTGCTTATTGTATGCTTGTTTGTTTGTGATAGAGTACCCGGAGTGTGCAGCGTGCTACTACGAGTCGCTAGGTTTCACGGATCATCAGCAAGGCAAGTAACACTTTGATCATACCTCTTTACTACCTAGTTTTATTGCATTAGTTCAATCCTCAAACAATTGCATGGTTAGGATCTGTTTAATATGTGGGTTTTGGGAAGTAGATGAGGTAGTACCTATTGTCCTGTTTATTATCAAAACTTTGGGAGTTACTTCTATGTTTGCTTATATTGCTATGATATGCTAGTAGACGTGGATTGGGTGAGTGTATCCATGACAGATGTGAGTATTGTTAATTAATGGTTCAACTTAAGGTGGCAACTTTAATACACATCTGGGTGGATTGAGGCACCTGGGGAACCCAGTGTTGCCTGTATTTTTGGAAATCCCGGGGTACCGTGTGATTCTCCTATGGACTGCCTCCCAGGCTCAAAGGGATCATGAGATTATTCATGCCAGAAACTTCCATGTGCAGCCGCAAGCTACTATGGGCTCTAGCATAGTTGAGTATGTTGTGTGACCTCTTTCAGTGGTAGACTAGCAGATGTAGAGGATGTAGGTTGGTACTGTCTACCCAGAGTAAAGAGTTAATGCTTCTGAAAGACTGTGTCTCGGTCATCCATTTCTCAAACATCGTGTAGTGCGAGAAATCAAATGGAGGAGATCAAGTCTTGGGGGGAAAACTGCGCAAACCTCTGCAGAGTGTACAAACTAATCATGGTTAGCCGTGTCCCCGATTATGGACGTTTTGAGTATCTAGTACCTGGATTATCATGTGTATCTCATCATGTTACTTTAATTTAAATTTGATTGGATTAATGATGATGCTTAATTGGGATTGAGTTGGAGGAACCTTCTCAATGTTTAACAACCACCATGATAGTTAAATAAAATGTATTCCGTTGTTGTAGGGAAAATTTGGCTTTATGCAAAACTGTAACCATAGAGCTTTCCACCAGCCATATATGCATGTAGTGATAGCATTATTTTGTTCATTACTCTCTATGTGTTACATTGCCAGCATATTCCATGTGTTGACCCGTTTTCAGCTGCAACGTTCATGTTGCAGACTTTTCAGACGATGAGTAAGGTGCCTTAGGTCGTGATCTTTCACTCAGTGATGCCATTGGAGTTGATGGACTCGCTTTATCTTCCAAGCCTTCCGCTGTTATCGTTATTAGATGGCCTTAAGCCATATTTATTGTAATAAGTTCTCTTTTGAGACATTCGATGTAATTAGTGTGTGATTGCTACTCTGTTAAAAATCCTTCAAGTACTGTGCGTGATCAGCATTACCGATCCAGGGATGACACTGATGCACAGAGATCAGACTGTTTGACGTCTGGTCGCTACAAGATGGTACCAGAGTACACGCTGACTGTAGGACACGACCACTAAGTTAAAGCCCTAGATCACTACTCTCTTCTCATTTCTGACTCCTCTCCCTTTTCTACTCTTTAGGATGGAGGATGCAAGGAACAAGTTCACGCAACCGGATGAAGATACACCCATTGGACGCCACTTGAAGGAAGTCACTAGATACCTGAACATCGGAGTACCAAGCTTCACCGGGACATACATCGCCACTTTACCAGAAGAGGAGCGTTGGATGATTCAAGTTCAAGTTCTAGGAAGGATGTTCATGCCCATCACTGAGCCCATAGAGTTTTCCTTTGATGCACCAACCTGGAGTCTAGGAAAGAGCATGGCAGCCCACATCACCATTGGACGCATTGGAGAAGTTTACCACCATGATCTCAAGGATACTATTTACCAAATTTGTGGGCACCGAGATGAGAAATGGGAGATGATCAGCACCAGGAAGGATAGATCAATTGCGGCTTTCATACAGGAGTTAAACCAGCACATTCGTTGCCAGGAGAACCAGATGTGCGCATGCATGATAGATCTGAAGAAGGCAATGACCAAGATCACGGAGCTGGAAGAAGAACTCAAGTTTACACGCGATGGATATGAGGAGGAAATGACGAGACTTGTGGAGAAGAATGATTATCTGAAGAAGAAGCTAAAAGTATTCATGGGATTCCCCGCGCCAAGAGGAGATGACGACAATTCCACTTGCCCGGAGAATTTCATCATCATCGACGACACCGACTCGGACCCCGACGATAGCGATGACGACTTTGTTGATGAAGCTAGAGTATATATCATGGAGTCTTCGACCGATCAATTTTTCTAGTTGACCACCATAACAGTAGTAGTATTCCCCCATGTATATAGTATAGTCCAAGCACTTTTTGTAACGATAGTTAGACCGTTGTATGCCCTTGTTTAAATTGATTGAAGTGATATGTTTGTGTTTGTCTCATGTGCATATGGGTAGTGTTTTCTCTCTAGACCTCATTCTATTCTGTATTCTCATCTTTTCTAAACCCTCAGATGCCTCCGAGACGTGACAATGGATTTGCTTTCCCACTGGAGCTCACTCAGTTGATCCAGCCGCAAAATGCCTTGATGCAGATACTAGTCCAGAATTAGAATCAGGGGAACAACAACAACAACAACAACCCACCACCACCCGTTGATCATTTAGCCCGTTTCTTGAGGCTGGATCCGCCAGTGTTATCCAGTAGCACCGAGCCGATAGTTGCAGATGATTGGCTCCGCAAGATGGGAAGGGAGTTGACCACTGCAGGATGCACATATGCGGAGAAAGTGTGTTTTGCCGCACATCAGCTTGATGGACCCGCAGCATCATGGTGGGAGAATTTCACAGCCACTTACCCCATCGACACTTTCACATGGGATCAGTTTCAGCAGGCTTTCCGTACTGCCCATGTTTCAGCAGGAGCTATGCCTATGAAGAAGCATGAGTTTTGCAACTTGCGCCAAGGAGGACGTACAGTTGGCCAGTATGGGGATGATTTTAGTAAGCTAGCACGTTATGCCCCAGATGACGTTGCTACGGATGCAGCTAAGCAGGAGAAGTTTCTGGAAGGACTGAATGATGAGCTGAGCATGCAATTGATGGTGGCAACCTTCAACAACTACCAGGAGTTGGTAGACCGAGCTCTCATGATTGAAGGGAAGCAGCAGCAGATTGACAGCCGCAAGAGGAAGTATGGACAAGGGAAGTACAATTCTGGAGCTCAGCAGAAGCCTCGTTTTACCCCGAACTTAGGAGGACCTTTTCAGCATACCCATGGAGGTCACAATCACAATGGAGGGAGTTCGCACAATCATAGTGGCCCCAAGAATGGAAATGGGAATGGAGGAAGCAACAGACAGAATTGTGCCAACCCATCAACACCAGCCAAGAGGGATCTAAGCCACATTACCTGTTTCAAGTGCCAGAAGACTGGACATTATGCCATTGAATGTCCTGAAGCTCAGAATGGAAATGGCAATGGAAGCTCTGGGAAGAAGCCTAACCCTTTCAACAGGGGACAGGTGAACCAAGTTAACATGGAGGAGGTTGAAGCCCAACCAGATGTAGTAATAGGTAAGTTTTTGGTTAAGTCATTTACTGCAATCGTTCTTTTTGATACTGGTGCATCACATTCATACATATCAAGGGGATTTGTGGATAAGTATAAACTGCCAACCCAAGCCCTTAGGTCACCCATGTTAGTAACCTCGCCAAGAGCAGAGTATATGGCTAGTCTATGGTGTGATCAGTTACCATTAAGGATTGGTAACTACGTGTTTCCCTCAGACCTAATTGTATTGGAGTCACAAGGACTGTATGTGATATTAGGCATGGATTGGTTATCAAAGTATGGAGGGGACATTGAATGCGCCAGTAAGTCAGTTTTGCTTACCACCCCAGAAGGAAGAAGGATCAAGTATGTATCTCGGCATGTGCCAAGGAGGACTCAAGTGAATTCCTTATCAGGAGTTGTGTAGGAGGAAGTACCAGTGGTGAAGGATTTCCCTAACGTATTTCTAGAGGAGTTTCCAGGCATGCCATCGGATAGAGACATTGAGTTTTTAATCGAGCTTTTGCCAGGCACAGGGCCAATATCTAAGAGACCATACAGGATGCCCGCAAAAGATCTAGAGGAAATTAAGAAGCAGATTAAGGAGTTACTGGATAAAGGCTATATTCACCCAAGTTCGTCACCTTGGGGATCACCAGTGCTTCTAGTGGAGAAGGATGGATCATTGAGGATGGTTGTTGATTATCGAGGATTGAATGAAGTGACAATCAAGAACAAGTACCCACTGCCGATGATCAATGATCTGTTTGACCAGTTGCAAGGAGCTAAGGTATTTTCCAAGATCGATCTGCGATCAGAATACCACCAGTTGAAGATTCGAGAGCAGGATATACCTAAGACAGCTTTTACCACAAGGTACGGGCTATATGAGTATACTGTTATGTCATTTGGTCTGACTAAGGCACCTACCTATTTCATGAACATGATGAACAAGGTGCTTATGGAGTTTTTGGATAAGTTCGTCGTGGCGTTCATTGATGATATTTTGGTCTACTCGAAGAATGAAGAGGAGCATAAGAAGCATTTGCATTTGGTACTTGGGAAGCTCAGAGAACATCGGCTATATGCCAAGTTTAGCAAGTGCGAGTTTTGGTTGAAGGAAGTTGGATTTCTCAAACATGCGATATCCGGAGAAGGAATAGCAGTAGACCCCACCAAGATCGTCACTGTGACAAATTGGGAAGCCCCCACAACAGTTGGAGAGATCCGAAGTTTTTCTTGGACTCGCAGGATATTACCGGAGGTTCATTGAGAATTTCTCGAAGATTTCCAAACCCATGACAGAGTTGTTAAAGAAGGACGCCAAGTTCAATTGGACTGAGGAATGTGAGGCCAGTTTCCAGGAGTTGAAGAAACGTTTGGTTACATCACCAGTGTTGATTCTGCCAGATCAGCGCAAGGATTACGAAGTATATAGCGACACTTCTCGTCGAGGACTTGGAGCAGTGCTTATGCAGGAGGGAAGAGTTGTTTCATATGCCTCATGACAACTTAAGCCCCATGAGTTGAATTATACCACCCATGATTTGGAGTTAGCAGCCGTAGTGCATGCATTGCAGACATGGAGACATTTTCTCATCGGAAACCATTGTGAGGTGTACACGGATCACAAGAGTTTGAAGTACATTTTCACACAGAAGGAGTTGAATCTCAGGCAAAGGAGATGGTTGGAACTCATTAAGGATTGTGATATGAGATGGCATTTCACCCCGAAAAGGCTAACGTAGTAGCTGATGCGTTGAGTCGCAAGAGTCATGTCAATACGCTCATGACCGGAGGATTACCCAACGAGTTAGCCGAGGATCTTTGCGAGCTATGTTTGGAGATAGTTCTGAGAGGCTATATAGCAGCATTGGAGATTTAGTCTACTTTGATGGATAAGATCAAAGAAGCTCAGAAGACAGACAAGGAGATCGCCGAGATAAAGGAGAAGATGAGCAAAGGAAAAGCTAAGGGATTTCGTGAGGATGAGCATGATACCTTATGGTTTGAGGACCGCGTTTATGTGCCTAATGACCCGGAGATCAGGAAGTTGATTCTGCAGGAGGCCCATGATTCACCATATTCGATTCACCCAGGAAATACCAAGATGTATCTGGATTTGAAGGACACTTTCTGGTGGACCAGAATGAAGAAGGATATTGCAGAGTATGTAGTAGTTTGTGATGTATGTCAGAGAGTAAAGGCAGAGCATCAGAAGCCAGCAGGATTGCTACAGCCATTGCCGATACCCCAATGGAAGTGGGATAAGCTAGGCATGGATTTTATCACGGGATTGCCCAGGACATGTTCAGGCTATGACTCGAGATGGGTTGTAGTCGATCGTTTGACGAAGGTAGCTCATTTCATCCCAATGAAGACCACTTATACAAGTGCTCAGTTGGCAAAGATATACATGACCAGGATCGTATGTCTGCATGGAGTTCCAAGGACCATTGTATCAGATAGAGGAACCCAGTTTACCTCAAAGTTCTGGAATCAGTTGCACGAAACTTTGGGTACCAGGCTAGAGTTCAGTACAGCCTTTCATCCACAGACAGATGGACAGACCGAGAGAGTCAATCAGATTCTGAGGACATGTTGAGAGCTTGTGCGCTAGATTATGGATCTAGTTGGGACGACAATTTGCCATATGCAGAGTTCTCTTACAACAACAATTATCAATCCAGTTTGAAGATGGCCCCTTTCGAAGACTTGTACGGAAGGAGGTGCAGGACACCGTTGTTGTGGGATGAAGTTGGAGACTGTCAGTTGTTTGGACCAGATTTTATTAAAGAGTCCGAAAAGAAGGTTAAGCTAATTCACGATAGGCTCAAGGTAGCCTAGTCCAGGCAGAAGAGCTATGCAGATTCTAAACGCAAGGAGACAGTTCACCATGTCGGAGACAGAGTTTATCTTCGTGTGTCCCCACTTCGAGGAGTTAAGCGTTTTGGAGTTAAGGGAAAGTTAGCACCACGTTTTGTGGGACCATACAAAGTTTTGGAGCGTATGGGAGAAGTTGCTTACAGGCTAGAGTTGCTTGAAGGATTGTCAGGAGTTCATGATGTGTTCCACGTATCCCAGTTGAAGAAGTGCCATGCAGAGATGGCCGATATACCTCTGAGAGATACAGTGCCACTGGAAGCGATTTAGTTGGATAGCGATTTGACCTACGAGGAGAAACCAGTGAGGATTCTTGAGTTTGCCAGCCGAGTCACGCGCAGCAAGGTTATCAAGTTCTGCAAGGTTCAGTGGGGCCACCATACCGAAGATGAAGCCACCTGGGAGCGAGAGGAAGACCTACTGAAGGACCACCCTCACCTATTTTCTAGCCAACCCGAATCTCGAGGGCGAGATTCATCTTAAGGGGGGTAGGTTTGTAACATCCCAAATTTTCAATTTGGAATGTTATACATTAGATCATCATTGCATATCATATTTTGTTGCATTCTGGTTTGATCCTAGAAATTCTACGCAACTCAAGGACCCACAGAGAGAGTTGGGGATTTCGTTTTTTTATGGGCCGATTTCGTTATTTTCATATTTAAGTTTTCTCAAATTTTGAAAAGAGGATCATTTGATTTTAATTATTTTATCTTCGTATATTTCTTTTATAAAAATAAGAGAGAGGGAATAAAATGACTTTCCGAAAATAAAGAAATATTGGAGATTTAATAATAAAATCAAATAAGATTTTATTTTGGAGTTTTATCGATATTTTATTTGAATTAGGAAAAATGCGCGTTTTTCAAAATTGCACTTTAGGCCCAAATAAATGTTCATCTTGTCCGGCTTATTTTTAGAGGACGGGAAAAATTTATTTCGGGATTTTTGAAGTTCGTTTAGTATTTCTTTTCTTTATTTTTCTGCACATTGAAATTATTTAAAAAAAAGTCAACCGACCTAGCCGGATCGTGCCTGACTAGGACTCCAGCCCGGCCGGCCTTTAAGAGGCAAGGCCCTCGCCGCCCGAAACCCTAGTCCTGCCGCCATTGTCGCCTCGAGCCGCCGCCGCCTCCCGCCCGCGCTGCCGGAGCCCCGCGCCGCCGGAGCCCCGCCGCCACCCGACCCCGCCGCCGCCCGTCGCCACCTCCGACCATCACTGGAGCCGCCGCCGATCCCGCCGTCGAGGTAGCCGCCGGATCCGCCGCCGGTTTTTGCCGGTTAACCGTCGGTCTTTTTTTAAAAAAAAAAGAACCCTCGGTTATTTTTATTTTATTTTTAGATTGTTTTTTTGGTTTTGTTTATTTAGCGGATGTTTGTCCATACGTTCGTCTTAACGAACGGTTTTCATCGTTTAGCCGCAGACAGCGAACGTTCGTTCGTTAGACTGTTCATCAGTTTTTCTTTTTCTCGGATTTTTCGCGATTATTCTCGTTCGCGATTTCTGATCTGATTTTTGTTTTAGTATAACTTTTCGCTCGTTTATCGGAATCAGACGATTCAAGCGCCTAGAGTTTCGTCTCAAAACCCTCTTTCCGTTTAACCAACTTAAACATGTTTTTGCTACTATAAAATTTGACTTAGGTCCAGATTAGTAAATGAAGCTTGTTTCTTTCGCCGTTTGAGTTTCGTTGCTTCGTTTGATTTGATTCTTTTTGCAAACCAGAGTTCTTAAGTTGAATTTTCTGGTTAGATCTCTTATTTGAGTTTTATCCATGCATTAGATGAGTGCTTATTGTATACTTGTTTGTTTGTGATAGAGTACCCGGAGTGCGCAACGTGCTACTACGAGTCTCTAGGTTTCACGGATCATCAACAAGGCAAGTAACACTTTGACCATACCTCTTTACTACTCAGTTTTATTGCATTAGATCAATCCTCAAACAATTGCATGGTTAGGATCTGTTTAATATGTGGGTTTTGGGAAGTAGATGAGGTAGTACCTATTGTCATGTTTATTATCAAACCTTTGGGAGTTACTTCTACATTTGCTTATATTGCTATGCCATGCTAGTAGACATGGATTGGGTGAGTGTATCCATGATAGATGTGAGTATTGTTAATTAATGGTTCAACTTAAGGTGGCAACTTTAATACACATCTGGGTGGATTGAGACACCTGGAGAACCCAGTGTTGCCTGTATTTTTGGAAATCCCGGGGTACCGTGTGATTCTCCCATGGACTGCCACCCAGTCCCAAAGGGATCATGAGATTATTCATGCTAGAAACTTCCGTGTGCAGCCGCAAGCTACTACGGGCTCTAGCATAGTTAAGTATGTTGTGTGACCTCTTTCAGTGGTAGACTAGCAGATGTAGGGGATGTAGGTTGGTACTGTCTATCCAGAGTAAAGAGTTAACACTACTAGGAAAAGGGCTATAGATGGGATGGACACTAATGGCGCACTGTACATGTGGTGCACCATTACTAAATACTAATGGCGCACCATGTGTTGGTGCGCCCTTAGTGTGCAAATACTAATGGCGCACCACATCCCACGGTGCGCCATTAGTAAATTTTTTTATTTTTTCAAAACTACTAATGGCGCCATTACTAGTTCAACTAGTAATGGCGCACCACTCCCACGGTGGGCCATTAGTA
>NC_041391.1:449747685-449748298 GCF_002162155.2 Triticum dicoccoides | reverse complement strand
ACCGCCTTTTCAGTTTAAAAAAATAAAAGAAAATGATAGAAATGTCAAAAAAATAAAAGAAAATAAGATTCCCATGTGATATGTGGTCTAGTTGTTAGCAAAATTTACAAACATGAATTTTCGACTTTTTTGCAAAATCTCTCGTGAATTTGTAAAAATGGGCATAACTTTTGCATACGAACTCGGATGAAAAAGTTTTTTATATGAAAAATCATCTACTCGAAAAGTTACATCCAAATTTAACAAAAAAAAAAGATACGGGGCTTTTAAGATCTGGAGTGGCAAAAAAAATTCAAACTTACTAATGGCGCACCTGCCCATGGTGCGCCGTTACTATCTTCCCGCCTTCAAAATGCAAAATAAATAAAAAATAAAAAAATAGTAATGGCGCACCTGCCCACGGTGAGCCATTACTATGCCGTATATATGGCTGGGCGTGTCCTCTCCTCCTTACCTCTTCATTCTTCTCCTCCACTCCACCTCTCCTCCACTCCACCTCTCCTCCACTCCTCCACTCCATCTTCCCTTCTCTCCTCCACCATACTACCCTCCTCCTCTCTGGCGACCTCCTCCTCCTCCTCTCCGGCGACCTCCTCCTCCCTCCTCTCCTCTC
>NC_041391.1:449745222-449747447 GCF_002162155.2 Triticum dicoccoides | reverse complement strand
GCTCCTCCTCCCTCCTCTCCTCCCATCCCCTCATGGTTTCTCTTTCCTCCTCTCCGATGCTCCGGTGAACTCCTCTCCGGCGACCTCCTCCTCCTCTCCGGCGATGTAGGCGAGCGCCTCTGCGGTCACCTCCTCCTCCTCCTCTCTGGAGAACTCCTCTCCGGCAAAAGAACACGGCAAAAGAATGTACAAGATCCAAAAACAGGAACACAATTTGAAATAATATCGTTCAAAAAAACGAGCAAAAACGAGCAAAAATGGGCAAAAAAATCGCGATCCAGATCCAAATTCAAAATTCAAAAATAGCAATGGCGCACGGTGGGGGTTAGACGGTGCGCCATTACTATTTTCCCGCCTTCAAAATTCAAAAATACTAATGGCGCACCGTGGCCTATACTAATGGCGCACCACTGGTGCGCCATTAGTAAAAAATACTAGTGGCGTAATACTAATAGCGCACCAGTAGTGCGCCATTAGTAGGCAAAACTGGTGCGCCATTAGTAGGCCTTTTCCTAGTAGTGTAATGCTTCTGAAAGACTGTGTCTCGGTCATCCGTTTCTCAAACATCGTGTAGTGCGAGAAATCCAACGGAGGAGATCGAGTCTTGCGGGGAAAAGTGCGCAAACCTCTGCAGGTTAGACGTGTCCCCGGTTATGGACGTTTTGAGTATCTAGTACCTGGATTATCATGTGTATCTCATCATGTTACTTTAATTTAAATTTGATTGGGTTAATGATGATGCTTAATTGGGATTGAGTTGGAGGAACCTTCTCAATGTTTAACAACCACCATGATAGTTAAATAAAAATTGGCTTTATGCAAAAATGTAACCATAGAGCTTTCCACCAGCCATATATGCATGTAGTGATAGCATTATTATGCTCATTACTCTCTATGTGTTACATTGCCAACATATTCCTTATGCTGACCCGTTTTCGGGCTGCAACGTTCATGTTGCAGACTTTTCAGACAACGAGTAAGGTGCCTTAGGTCGTGATCTTTCACTCAGTGATGCCGTTGGAGTTGATGGACTCGCTTTATCTTCCAAGCCTTCCGTTGTTATCGTTATTAGATGGTCTTAAGCCATATTTATTATATTAAGTTCTCTTTTGAGACATTCGATGTAATAAGTGTGTGATTGCTACTCTGTTATAAATCCTTCAAGTACTGTGCGTGTCAGTATTACCGATCCAGGGATGACACTGATGCACAGAAATCAGACTGTTTGAGGTCTGGTCGCTACAACACCTTTTCACATGATTATGTTACTTACCTCATTTTTATGTATTAGAGAGTTACACTTGGTGAAACTATGAACCATAGTCTAGTTTTTAGCATAAGGATAGCATTACAACAACTTTTACACATTGTTATATTTTTTTAGTTTTGTTTTATTCTAAGAATACAAAAATATTATCCATCGCCCCCATGGCCTTAGGGCCATGGGAGACGAGGCAGTCGGCGCCGGCGGGAGGCAGAAAGCCTAGTTGCATGGTCACCCTGAGAGGAGAGACGAAGGGGCACGAGCACTCATGAATGCAAAAATACACCGATGCCAATCAACATCGCCGGAACGAGGAAATAAGAAGGAGAAATTATTCCATTTCATTGATGACGTTGTCACCTCGCCACTGTCATCCAGACACCTAGACTAAGCCCTAACCAGAATTAGGGAAATCCAAACACGACCAACCCAAAACCGACGCATCCCTCTCCCCCCTTTGCTGACGCTGAAATGCTAGAGGCAGGGGAGGCGGTGGTGGTGGGGGCACTTTTACGCAAAAGCCTAACCGCCTTTTTTAGAGAGAGGTGAGAGACAAGAGTCGGGAAAAAAAAGAAAAGTGAACCTTATATATTACCATATTGGTTTACCTCGCCCTTAACCAGCAATTGTAATGCCACTCAATTCAGTTGAGATTTTTTTTCGTCTCGTGTGTTGCACAACGAAATTTTACATGTCCCTCACTGGGAAAAAAAGATGAGATTTTGGACCTGTCGGTTTACAAATCCTCACACAATTTTTCCAGTTAGAAAATCTCTGTTGCTTGCTAGTACTCTCTCCGTTTCAAAATAG
Source organism: Triticum dicoccoides (assembly GCF_002162155.2). Taxonomy (NCBI): domain Eukaryota; kingdom Viridiplantae; phylum Streptophyta; class Magnoliopsida; order Poales; family Poaceae; genus Triticum; species Triticum dicoccoides. The sequence goes on along the minus strand of NC_041391.1, from coordinate 449,745,373 downwards.
ATGACCTAATTTTATATTAACTTTAGGAAGTACCTTCATAGTAAGTCGAAAGAGCAATGCTCCACGCACATGTTTTTTTTTACGGATTCAGGTGGCTTGCATACGAGGAGTGTTATGAATGGAATCTTCCCACCCCCTGAAATGCCCCCTG
>NC_041391.1:449741860-449745050 GCF_002162155.2 Triticum dicoccoides | reverse complement strand
GGCAAATTCTGTAAAAAGCCTGTAAAACTCGATGTGCAGTATTATTGAGGTCGAAAGTAGGAGTACATAGCACTCAACAGTTAAGAGGGTTTGCATTGCAACACATGTAAAAGCATTCACATATCACATCGGTAACCTACCAGCTAACACAGAGCGTATAGCACAACCGAAAGAAACAAACGAAAAAGAAAGAAACTCGTGTAGCGTGACGTGCCAATTCACCCGTTGCAGATAGCCAAGGCTCTCCGCGCCTCCGTCGATCTGGTCAATAGCCCCTCATCCATCAGCAAATGCACGCCGCTGTCGCGCAATTTAAAAGCCCCCACCTTCAATTCAACTATTCCCTTGTTTGCTTGTTCCGTTGAGCCAGTCACGCAAGTCAGCTTTCCTCCCCCGCCGGCCACGCACCAAACAACTCCGCACGCACAAGACAGAATCAACCGACCCGCAGCCCGAAACCCACGACAGAGCATCATCGTCATGTCCATGTCCACCTCGCCAGCGCGGCCCCGGTTCCCCCAGTAGGACGACGCATATATGGCGCTATGGCTCACGCTGCTCCTCGGCGTCGCCCTCCCCGCCGCGGCGCTGGTGGCGGCCGCGTGCTACGCTTACCGCCGCCGGTACATGCCGCGTAACGCGCCACCGGAACTGCCGGTCGGTGCTCGTGAAGTCGGCGGCACGGACCCGTCGGCCAGCCCAGGGCTGGCGAAGCTCAACGCCAAGTACACCGCCAGCAGCGGCCGCGTGGGCGTCCGCTTCCAGCAGTTGCACCACCACCACCATGTCCGCGCCGACACTAGGCACCGGGGACCGGGCGGTGGTGCGCTGCAGCAGGGCCCGTTCCAGTGGGGCGATCACCCGCGGCTGGTGATCGAGGCGGCCGAGCACGGGTGGGCGCAGTTCGTGTTTGCCGTGGCGCCGCCGAAGGCGAGGTCGGCGTCTTCGTCGCCGCTGTGGGGGCTCTGCCCGGTCTGCGACGCCGGGACCAGCCGCGACATGGCTGATGCCGCGTGGGAGGTTCCCGTGGGGTCGTCCGAGCGGCTGCAGGCCGTGCGGCTCAATCCCGTGGCGGCGGCCACCGGAGCCGCCGCGTCCAGCAAGAAGTGGCTTCCGGGAAGCCTCTCGAGCCCCCTCCGCAACGACCAGGATCTGACAAGTAACAACGGCCTATGCATCGCCAGGATGGGCATGCCGCTACCGGGGCCACCGATGAACGGCACGCCGTTCCCGCAGGACGCCTACTTCGAGATCACCATCATATATCTGAACACACGGCGTCCGGAGTGGTCAGCGTCCCGGACGAGCAGGCGTGGGCAGGACGGCCCCGGCGACAGCGAACGCAGCAAGCTCATCAACTTTGCACCGGACACCACCAACCCGATCCAGGAAACCAGGGCCGCGAAAGATGACCAGGGAGACAAGCAGAGGCACATGGTCATGTCGCTGGGCCTCGCCGCCGGGACCGCCGCACCAGCACGGCCGTCGTTAGCCGGAACGTACGCGTCGTCCATCGGCTTCCACTCCAACGGCGCGGTCTACCTTGACGGTAATAATCCTACTCCGTTACGGAATTCTTTGCGTTGCCGCGACTGTTCCGTGCCGACGTGCCGTGCAAACGTGTGCTGAATAGGTTCGCTGATTGTTCAGGGATGAAGCTGGCGTACGAATCGGAGAAGTCAGCGTGGGCGGGGGTGGACAAGGTCGTGGGCTGCGGCTTCGAGCCCACGAAGCGGAAGGTGTACTTCACGGTGGACGGCCAGCTCGTCCACGCGGTGAGCTGCAACGCCGACGCCTTCTCCAGCCCGCTGTACCCGGTGCTGGCCTCCAGCTTCGACGTGATGGCGCTGGTGAACCTCGGGCAGAGCAAGTTCCGGTACGCGCCGGCCAACTTGCGGCGCACGGCCAACCCGTGCTTCGTGCGGTCCGCGTCGCTGGGCGAGGGCCGGAGCGGGTCCATGGTACTTGACTTCGACGACAGCGGGGACCTGTTCTCCATGGGCCGCGTGGACTCCGGCTGGACGGAGGCCTCTCGGGTTAGCAAGAGCAGGAAGGAGAGCGGCGGCGGCGCGACGGCGGCCGGCGACCTCGAAGCCGAGTCTGACCTCTTCGAGATCTCATTGTGAGAGATAGCGACAGGTGGCTCATTGGTCAAGCAGGAGTTAATGGCGAATGGTGGTGCCGATACTGACGCGTGGGTTAGGACTTAGGACACTGCAGCTGCAGGTTTTCCCATGACCGTCGTTGAATCTTCTCGCTGATATGATCTACATGCCGTGGAACTGGAAAGTCGGTAGATTCGAAGGATTGAAAGCTTGTCTTATGTAGAATGAGCTTACGTTCGTTCTTTCTTTTGTCCTTTTGAGGATGTAAATATGGTAGATGGAGATATATTCTGTAATTATTTCTTTTTCGAAAAGTTTTCGAATAAAAGGAGCTGGAAAAGGTGCGGCCAAACGCCTTTCATCGAATAAGAGAAATTTCTTCCACGAGCTTGGTTCGCGTTTGTCAAACCAGAGACCAAATTCTGCATGACCACAAAGGAGAATTCTGTAGGACGTGTCGTTGGGTCCAACCAGAAAAAATCTGGACTGTTTGGTTGCCCGCATCACTAATGTGGCTGCATCCCATGAATCTTTTTTTTTATAGAAATAAAAGGTAGACAAGATCTACCTTATATATTTCAAAACAGGCAGCAAGTCTGGAGACCGAAAAGGCCAATTACATGAGGCTTGTGAAGGCACCGTGGTGCAAGGCCACAAGCAGCCTAGAAGGAGAAGAGAGGAGAACGTAGAGGATGATAGAACTTTTAGAGTACAAACATGCTATGAAGGCCGAAGCGACCACTAGGTATCTATGATTCTCGCCCACTCCAGCAGGTTCTCCTTGTGTTGCTGCCTTTTAGCTCTGTAAGCCCACATCCAAAGCATATTAGCCGCATGAAACCTGACGTAGGCCTCTGTCCAATGCTTATGATTGAACACGTGATCATTTCGTGCGTGCCATAGCGTAACAACACAAGCCGCAACCATCACATTCCATTTACGCCGGGATGCTAGATGATCAGAAGCAGAATGCATGAAAAGCGGCAGGCTATCAGACCGTTCTGCCAAGGAGGATAGATTCAGCCTATTCCGGATGTAACTTGCAGGCTCGCAACGCAGGAGCAAATGATCGATGGATTCCAAGG
>NC_041391.1:449681446-449741468 GCF_002162155.2 Triticum dicoccoides | reverse complement strand
TCTGGCCATGTTATCCCCCATGTTTCGACGTACCGAGAAAGCAAGTCAGAGGAAGACTCTATGCTTTATGGGAATTAACGCATCCCAAAACTAGGGGCCAAAAGAAGATTGCACACCCCTAAAGATGAGCAAATGATAGAAGTAACTTGTGCTGATCTTATTGCCATGAATGGATGCAGAACGCACAGACTGCCAGCAACCGGCATCACGTGAGCAAGGAGATTATGCAGAACAAGTATCTCATTAACAGTCGTCTGAGAAAGGTTCGGATGCAGCTGAAAATACCAAGCATCCAGGGTGAACTGTGAGGCAACAGAGCAAAGTTGATCTCTGGCGAAAGAGTTTAGCACTGGAAACACATGCATTAGACGCCCAACCTCCAGCCACTGGTCCTGCCAGAACGAAACCAAATCGCCAGCACCAATCGAACAACGTGAAGAGAACATGACCAGAGGTATGCAGTTTTTAAAACCCTTCCAGATGGATGTGTCTCTGCTACTAATTCCCCGTGGTAGGCAATTCTTGCAATACTGAGATGCAAACCGCTGAAAGCAAGGTATATCCGCAGACTGCAAAACCTTGGCCACAAACTTGCATAACATAGCTTGGTTGTGTGCAGACATGTCTCTCACACCCAAGCCCCCTGCGTCCCGAGGAAGAATAACACGCTCCCAAGCTACAAGACACTGGCCACCCTTAACCTTATTCTTGCCTTGCCATAAGAAAGCACGGAGAAGCCCCTCTAGCTTTTCAATGGACTTCCTAGGCCAGGGAAAGCAAGCCATGAAGTAACTTGGGATGCCAGCGAGAACAAAATTGAGAAGCGTGAGTCTCCCTCCCCATGAAAGGAAAGTGGCAAGCCAACCGGACAACCTGCGATCAACCTTATGTATAACAGGCAGGAGGAGCCCATGTGTGATCTTATGTAAAGACAACGACAACCCAAGGTAAGTGCAGGGGAAAGAGAAGACGGTGCAACCAAACAACCGGGCAATCTCTGTCGCAACTTCATCCTGAACACAGACAGGCACCAAAGTACTCTTACTGTAGTTAATGCGCAAACCCGAGAAATCAGAGAAGGCATTCAGTATGTTCTTGACAAGCTCAGCCTGTTGCACATCACCCCGAAAAATAAGCAAGGTGTCATCCGCGTAGTGGAGAACCAGGAACATGCTATCCGCACCGAGAGGGTGTGCCAGGTCACCAGCCTGAAAGTGAAGACAACAGAGTCTCTGCAGGACATCGCCCACCAGGATAACAAGATACAAAGAGAGAGAATCTCCCTGCCGAAACCCTCGGGCACCCAACTGACCATTAACCAACACCCTTGATCATCCTGAGGACAACAAGAATTTAACCCACTGTATCCACTTAGGTGGGAAACACCGTGCTTCAAGGACCTAGTATAAGCAATCCCAACTACTATCAAAAGCCTTTTGGAAGTCCAGCTTCAAATCAACAACTGGCAATCTCATTTTGTGGGCACACTATAACAATTCAGTAGCCAGAGCAAAAATTTCCACGATTAATCTGCCTCGCAAAAAAATAGATTGCAAAGAATGCACCAACTCTGGAATTCTGTATTGTAACCTGTTTGTCATCACCTTGGAAGCTAGCTTTGGCATGCTTTGAACCAAAGAAATAGGCCTGAAATCACGTATCTCAAGCGGAGTGTCCTTCTTGGGGAGCAGAGTGATATATGTTGAGTTGATGCCATCTAAGGAGACTCTATTGCAATGAAAATCAGCAACGAACCTGAGAATATCATGCCTGAGTACATGTTTGAACATCTTGTAGAACTCATTAGTAAAGCCATCCAGCCCTGGTCTCTTATTATTGGGAGACCGAGCAATTGCATTGACAATCTCAGCCAAAGAGAAGTCAGGCACCAGCCCGGAAAGATCCAGGGGCGCATATAACGAGCTAAGTTGCACAGATGGCATAGGAACAAAAGCTTGGCCCATCAGATCAACAAAATGCCTGGTGGCCAAAATCAACTTTTGCTCATTCTAGAAGTGCTCAACCCCTTCATGAACGAGAACCTTAATCTTGCTTCGCCTAGCTTGGCAGTTGGCAGTAGCGTGGAAGAACTTGCACTTCTCGTCACCTGCCACACACCAACGTATCTTGGCACGTCGGCGCCACATGGCAGTTTCCCATAGTATTAACTGTTCAGCTTTAGCAGACACGGACTCCCTAAGGACAACTTCAAGCATAGACAGAGCTCTCATTTCCTCCACCGCGTTCAGGAAGCTCATCACATGCTTAGTATTCTCAATGAGCACCTGAAGACTAGGTTTGCTTCTGCACCAACTGCGTAAGGCAGCTCTGAACCTTCTCATTTTGAAACTTACGAGGGATGTAGAGGAGGAAAAGGTCTGGTGCCCCTCGACCCATAGTCCACAATAATGTTCCTAACCTCCTCCATTTCCAACCAATGGTTTTCCATCTTGGATAAACTGCTCCTGAGAACATCATCAGAAAACTTGACCAAGATAGGAGCATGATCTGAAGTCGTTGCAGGTACAACTGAGGCAGAGGTGTGGAGAAAGCTCAAATTCCAAGCCGTATTGACCAACACACGATCCAAACGAACTAGAGTGGGGAGCTTCTCTTGATAGACCATGTGAACAACCTATTATCAATCTGTATATCATCAAGCCCACTATCTCTGATCCAAGAATTGAACCTTTCCATCACATTCCAGTTGATGTGACCCTGTGACTTCTCGTGCGCAAAATTGTACATGTTAAAGTCACCCAAAACGATCCACTGAAGGCTGTCTTGCACATTCAAATTGCTCACATCCTCGAAAAACCTCGTCATTCCACTGTTCAAGAAGGGTGCATAAACAGTGGACAGTAAGTAGGAGCTGCTGGTGGTGGTAGATGAGAACCTAACTGTGACATGATAGTCATGAACCACCATAATCTGCCTAGACAGAGAACCAGATTCCCATGCAACAAGAATACTCCCCGAAGCACCACTTGAAGGCATGGCAACATGCTCATTAAAACCGCAGGTAGGAAGCTACACAACTTGAACTGTGGGATGTATCTTAATTTCGTTTCCTGCAAGCACACAACACTAGGGCAGCAAGAGGTTATAACATCACGAACCAGCAAGCACTTGTCGTCATCGCCAAGGCCGCGAACATTCCGATTCAGTACTTTCAGGAGGCAAGATTGAACATGCACCCCAGGGTGAGAACAAAAGAATGCAAATGCATGCCCAGGAAGGTGCAAACAAAGGAGTACATTAAAAGAGCATTGTCATAACAGCAGACGCAGTATACACTGACCAACAGGGAAGCTGATAGGCTAAACCTGACACAATGCAAGCTACTGAACTGAACTAAGGAGGAACAAGTGCATAGCTGATACAAACTGAAACAACACCCTGATGCAAGGTGGACTAGAGGCCGAGCAGTTTCCGACATCATGAGGCAGAAGCAACCATCAACATAGAGCCTACTAATTTGGGTTGCTCAGACGCCCGTAGAGGAAGCAGAAGAACCTTTTGCAGAAGAAGGGGTTGCTGCTTCGGCGGACACAGCACCGTTGGCACGCGCCCAAGCTTGATCCAGGATGGTAGACGCATTGAGGTCACTGAGGGAATCCTGACTAAGGGGTCCTCGGCTGTCCGGGCTATGTGATATGGGCCGGACTAATGGACCGTGAAGATACGAAATCAACGACCTTCCCTCCTATCCGGATGGGACTCTCCTTTGCGTGGATTGCAAGCTTGGCGTTCGGATCATGCATCTTCCTTTCTTTGTAAACCGACTCTGCACAACCCTAGATCCCTCTGGTGTCTATATAAACCGGAGGGTTAGGTTCGTAGAGGCAATCACAATCATACAGGCTAGACATCTAGGGTTTAGCCATTATGATCTCGAGGTAGATCAACTCTATACTCATCAAAGTCAATCAAGCAGGAAGTAGGGTATTACCTCCATTGAGAGGGCCTGGACCTGGGTAAACATCATGTCCCCTGCCTCCTGTTACCTTCGATCCTTAGACACACAGTTTGGGACCCCCTATCTGAGATCTGCCAGTTTTGACACCGACATTGGTGCTTTCATTGAGAGTTCCACTGTGCCATCGCCAAAAGGCTCGATGGCTCCATTGATCATATACAACAATACCGCCTTGAGGGAGACTTTTTTCCCCGGCCAGATCTTTGTATTCGGCATCTTCGCACTATGTGCCAACTCGATTGGCCATCTAGAGCAGATCGACAGCTACACCCCTGGTCAACAGATCAGTTTTGGAAATCTGAACTATGTCGCTGACGTCCGAGGAGACTTGATCTTGCAAGGGTTCGCGGCCCCAATCACCGCTCTAGCCTTAGATCCGGAACATACCACCAGGTACGAAGACGGGAGTTTAAAGCACACTGGACTCTCTGCGGCTATAGAGCCTGGCACAGGAGAACCGGAGGGGACTGCATTATCGACAGGACTGGAGTCACGCCAGGCTCCCTCTATCCTCATCAAACCGGACTCGCCTCCGAACACCATCTCCAAACTCTCGAGATCCGCATTATATGAGCTTGGCCAGGGAACCCCTGTCCCATCCCGCTCCACAGACTCTCGCTTCTCCGTCCAAACCTCGCTCTTGAACAAGGCCCTGGACTTAATGCGATCTCTCGCCATTGCAGAAAAATCACTGTCAGACTACACCCAACCCATACTAGGGGCTGAGAGCGAGGAATTTCACGTCCCACCCTCCACCCACTTCATAGCCACTATCGAGGATTTAGCCGACACGCTCGACTACGATTCCGAAGACATCGACGGTATGGACAACGATACCGAAAATGAGAAGAGACCGAACTCGCCGTTCATCGGACGCTGGACGACCACTTCCTCGTATGACGTATACTTGGTGGATACACCAAAAGAGGATGACGATGACGATGGGAAGAATCTAGAGGATGAGCCTGCTGAAGCACCTCCGAAGCGTCGATGTCAGCGGCGCCGATCAAAATTGTATCGTGAAAAAGACAGTAGTACCAGCACCAGAGTCAATAACACCCCGGATAACACCGAAGACCAAGACGCCCATGTTGAGCCAGCATCCGAACAGGATGATTGGGAAGAGGGGCAAGTCAACCCCGATGATCCTATCAGGAACAAGGGCTCGGAGGATAGTAATTACCTACCGATCTCCAAAGAGGACGAGAGCCTTGGCGACGAAGATTTCATCGTGCCAGAGGAACCCCTCGAGCAAGAACGCTTAAGCGTCGGCTAATAGCCACAGCAAGAAGCCTGGAAAAGAAGCAGCATCAACTTGAAGCTGACCATGGCTTACTCAATGACAGATGGACTAATGTCCTGGCAGCCGAGGAATACAATCTCGAGCGCCCAACTAAGAGTTACCCAAAGCGCAGGTTGCTCCCCCAATTCGACGATGAGGTACCATAGCCTATACCGACAGCGTGTAACGCAGCTGACGGGCCTAACCGACCACCTTGTGGCCGAGACAGAGCGGCAACCCAAGCGGAACACCAGCCTGCGCCACCTCGCCCTAGAGGCAGAGAAACATCGGCTGCAGGGTACACTCACACCTGCGACATGACCTGGACAATGGTGCCAGTCATACCAGATCAATTTATAGATCAAGGGGGCATGCACCAACGTGAGAAGATGGCCATCAGGCCTGGCGCGACAAGCACAACCTCACCTGGGCTAAAAACCGCATACGGACTCCATCCGAACTGCATCGTGACGTCGCCCGATACATAGGAGCCGCACACAACTATGCTTCACCGATGAGGTAATGGAGCACTAGTTCCCAGAAGGGTTCAAACTTGTGAACATTGAATCATACGATGGCACAACAGATCCCGCGGTATGGATTGAAGACTTTCTTCTCCACATCCACATGGCCCGCGATGATGACTTACAAGCCATCAAGTACCTCCCGCTAAAACTTAAGGGACCAGCACGGCATTGGCTGAACAACCTCCCAGAAAACTCTATCAGTAGTTGGGAAGACTTGGAGGGCATCTTCAGAGACAACTTCCAAGGTACCTATGTTTGGCCCCCGGACGCCGATGACCTTAATCACATAATCCAGCAACCCGGCGAATCAGCCCGAAAGCTCTAGACCAGGTTCTTAATTAAAAAGAAACAAATTGTGGATTGTCCGGACGCTGAAGCCCTTGCAGCCTTCAAACACAACGTCCGAGATGAGTGGCTCGCCCCACACCTCGGCCAAGAGAAGCCAAAATCCATGGCAGCCCTTACTGCACTTATGACCCGCTTTTGCGTGGGAGAAGATAGTTGGCTAGCTCGTTGAAGCAGTAGCACCAGCGACCCAGGCACCTCTGAAGCCAGGGACGGCAATGGCATGCCGCGACGCGATAAGCACAAGCGTCGAAACAATAACGAAGACACGATGGTCAATGCCGGATTCAGTGCCTCCAAAGCCGGTCAGCGGAAGAAACCATTCAAAGGAAACAAAGATGGTCCATCCAGTTTGGACAGAATACTTGATCGGCCTTGCCAGATTCATGGCACCCCCGATAAACCTGCCAATCACACCAACAGAAACTGTTGGGTTTTTAAACATGCCGGCAAGCTCAACGGCGAACACAACGAGAAAAGGCCGCCCAACGAGGACGACGACAAAGAGCCTCTCCCACTGAACACAGGGGGGCAGAAGTAATTTTCCCCTGAGGTCAAAACAATGAATATGATCTATGTCACCCATATCCCCAAATGGGAGCGCAAGCACGCATTAAGGGATGTCTACGTCGTAGAGCCAGTCGCCCCAAAATTTAACCCATGGTCGGCTTGCCCAATCACCTTCCGTCGAAAGGACCACCCGACTAGTATCCGTCATGGAGGTTCGATAGCTTTGGTCCTTGACCCAATCATCGACGGATTCCACCTCACGCGAGTCCTCATGGACGGTGGCAGTAGCCTTAACCTCCTTTACCAGGAGACCATCCGCAAAATGGGTACTGATCCATCAAGAATCAAGCCCACTAAACTACCTTTAAAGGAGTAATACCTGGCGTAGAGGCCCGTTGCTCGGGCTCAATAACATTGGAGGTTGTCTTCGGCTCGTCCGACAACTTCCGAAGTGAAGACTTGATCTTCGATATCGTACCCTTCCGAAGTGGCTATCACGCACTGCTCGGACGGACCGCTTTTGCTTGATTCAACACGCCCCGCACTATGCTTACTGAAAGCTCAAGATGCTCGATCCATGCGGCGTCATAACAGTCAACGGAAACACGGAACGCTCCCTTCACATCAAGGAGCACATTGCAGCTCTTGCAGCCGAAGTGCAGCGCGGCCCTCAAGTCGCACACCTCATCAGCCATCAAGCTGCCGGACTTTGTTAAAAGAGTCCGGTCAGTCCCGCAAGCTGATGGCTCGGTATTTCCAGAGCTAGACTAGCAGTTTCGCCTCCGTCGATCGCCGCACACACCTGCAGAATTAATACCGCGCGTACATCACTATGCACTCAAAATACCTTGGGCATCAACGGAGGCACAATAGGGACAGGTCTATAGTACGGTTCGACCCTGTATGACCTTCCACCTTTCTTTGATTACTTTTCTCTCCAACCACCGGTGCGTTTGAACCTATATATCCTATGGACTTACAAGGATTCTCTTCATGCCTGGTTTCGTGCGGGTAACCGAAGACCGTTCCCTTTAAGGAACCCCTCTCTACAAGGCGAAAGCGGCGCAGACGCGCGGCAGGATATCCAAAGGACTCTTTGGACCAAACCTTATTTAAAGGACCTGTACTGAGCTTCTCTTCTTGTTATTAGACCCCCGACATCTAAAATGACTTTGGTGTTTATGGTATAAATCGGATCCTAGTATGGGGTAATTTTTTGGTATCGACTTTATTAATAAAACTGTACTCTATCTCTCTACTTGTCACACTCACATACCTCAACACCCGTTGCCAGGGGCTCTACACGGCCACATATGTGCTACTGAACAAAAGCCCGAACAGCTTTGTAGCACACTTCGGCGTCCCGAACTTGGCATTATATGCATCAACTCCGAATCATGTCTTTGGTCAATAGTTGGGTTGCCTGGCTCCTGTGTTTGCTACCTTACATTCCGATCGTTCGGCTAGGGTAGTAAAGGAAGAACTACTATGATTGTGTTTCTGGTTCGTCCGGTCAAGCACCTCAGTAGAGAAAGCCGAAAACTGACTATCATGATGTGGCAAGAGCTGGTCAGCCGTTCGGTGATTTACTATAAATCTTTAACGATTTTTCCGTATTAAACGAAGGACTGTTTTTCCAGTCATATATGTAATGCATCCGCATTCGGATAGCCGCATACGTACCAGGGGCTATTTCATAGCCCCATCATCAAACTCCTATGGCTGGAGTGGTAAAGCTGTATAGTCTGATTGCCTGGTTCGCCGCACTGACACCTCCGTCACGGACCAAGACGTTGCGGCAAGAGTGCTCATGTGCTATTCCGAACACCCCCGCAGCATCTATGTGGGGGCCGAAGCTGACGACTGGTAAACTCTCAGGAATACAAAAACAACCGCACATGAGGAAAGAACTTTCAGATAATGGCACAAATATGTTACAGAGCCTTAATATATATAATAAACACGTTCGGGTCGTCAGGATACATTCATTCAAATATAACGTCCTTTGAGCATTGACCCTCTATCAAGCGAGCACCCTCTAGGACGTCGTCTAAATAACGCTCTGGCGTGCGGTGGTCCTTGCCTTCAGGAGGACCCTCCACCGTGATAATGGCGGCCTTCATCTTTTCCCAATGCACCTTGACACGGGCAAAGGCCCTCTGTGCACCTTCTATGCACACTGACCATTTGATGGCATCAATTCAGGACACGACATCGATGAGTCGCCGCACTAGGCTAAAATAGCTGCTCGGAACGGGTTCGGCTGGTGACAGCCAGAGTATGACCTACTTCATGGCTGCTCCGGACATCTTATGCAACTTGTCCCACTGCGCCATTTGGTCGTTCAGCAGCGTCGAGCACTCATGCGTAGCACACTGCGACCAGAACAGCTTCTCCGTCACATGCCCCTCCTGGGCTCGGTAGAATTGCGTAGCATCGGCCGCGCTCTTCGGAAGATCTGCAAAGGCGTCTGGAGAACTCCATAGTCGATTAAGTAAGGCATACCTCTGATTGCCAATCTTAGACTGTAAAAGAAAGGGCTTACTAGCCGCTATCTGTTTGGCCTGTTGGATCTCCAAGCGAGCCGCTCAGGATTCGGACCTCGCCTCTTGGGCTTCTTGAAGGGCCTTGGCGAGTTTGGCCGCCTTAGCTTTATTCTCCTCCTCGAGGAGCTCACACTTGCGAGTGGCGTCTTTGAGCTCTTGCTCAACTTCGGACACCCACTCCTCGAACTGGCGTCTGGAGACCTGTTCGAACTTCAAATCAGCAGCCGCTTTCTCAGCGGCCGCATCGCTCACCCTTGCCTGCTCCTTCGCGCGGGCGAGGTCACTCCTGAGGGTCTTGACCTTAGCAGCGCCATCTGCAATTATGCATATGGCAGTGCGTAAGCTTCAACTTTGCGTTTGCAAAATAATTCAATTACATATGGAGTACTTGAAACATACCCTGTGTCTCGTCGAGCCGCTTGTTAATCCGGACATTGTCCTCGTCAACTAGCTACAGTTTCCGCTTTAGTTCAGAAACTTCGGCGGCCTGAGCGGTCGCCGCCAACAGTGAAGCCTGTTTTTTATCAAAATGATAAGTATGTTATTTCCTGCGGATATCTATAGACCCTCTGTTCGCCCTCCTTCATTCGCCAAACAGAGTCTTAGGGGCTAGTATCTATATACAGGAGGATTTCTTATGGAAAGCGGCTAAAGACATTACATCGCATACCTCCAAGCCTGTTAGTAGGCTCGGGAAGGCTTCATTCAGTCCGCTCTTAGCAGACTGAACCTTCTCAACCACCGTACCCATCAAGGTATGGTGCTCCTCCAAGACGGACGCACTTTGCAGAGCATCCATCAGCATGTTCGGCGCCTCCGCACTAATAGAGGTTGCCGCTGGAATAGCCATCTCCCCCTCCCATGGAGGGGGTTGCTGATTCGGTTCCGGAGTAGTTGGTATCTCCAGAACAGTATCCGGCCGGGGATCGGATAATTCAGGACCCCCATCACCGGTCTCCATGAGAGTTGCGCCCCCCATGTTCTCGGCAGCCAAGACGTTATCCCCTGGCGCCGTCTTGGTCCCCTCTCGCACTTCTCCGGAGCCCGGAGAAATCCTTTGGGATGACACCTCAGTGTCATCCACCCTAGGAGGCGGGGAAACCTGTGGAGGCGTCTCGCTCTCGATCTTCTCCGCAGAGAGATCCCCCGATGATGATGCTTCTTGAGGGATGTCACGGGCCGGACTGAAAGACGAAATTTGATATTATTCTTATAATCTATAAAAAGATTACATGTATGTAAGGCATCTTAAGGTACTTACGATTCGGCAAGGGGCTTGGCTCGGGGGTGGTGCTTGGGGACAACTTCGGTGCCCAAATCCGAATCATCCGAGAGGGATATCTTTCCCCTCTTGGACGCCCCCTCCTCCGAATCTATGGAGGCCGCCCTCTTTTTCCCTTTGGGAGGAGGATTATCTTCTTCCTACTCCTCCTCATCCTCGTCTCCCTCGTGAGAGGAAGGAGCCTCGGTTCCTCCGGACACGGTGCCCAAAGTTTCTTCATGAGGGAGGCCACCTTTGGCCTCCTTGCTCTTCTTCTTCTCGTCCTTCTTTTCCGGCGCCTGGTAGGGTGCCGGGACCAGCATCTTCATCAACAGAGGCCCAGCTGGGTTTTCGGGGAGCGGGGTCGGACACTTAATCCGCTCTGCCTTCTTTATCCAGTCCTATTTAGGAGATGGAATTTTCAGGGCTCCTCCCTAAGATTGACAAGCTAAGTAATGTTCGAAAATATGATACTTACTGGGGATGCCTGATTGTTGCAATCGAGGCTGATGTCATCAGACGTCCTTGGCCACGTCTTCTACTTCTTGAAGAGCAGCTTCCAGATCCCTTTGTGCGTTGTGCCAAAGAATCGCTGTAGAGTCTGAGGACCCTCTGGATTGAACTCCCACATTTTGAGAGGTCGTCGTTGGCAAGGGAGAGATCGGCGGATGAGCATCACCTGAATCACATCAACAAGGGTGATGTCATTTTTTATCATACTCTTGATACGCTTCTCTAGCATCGACACCTCGTCAGGGGATCCCCAATCTAGACCCTTTTTGGTCTAGGATGTGAGCCGTAGTGGATGTCCAGATCTGAAAGCGGGAGCAGCAGCCCACTTGGTGCCGCGGGGTTCGGTGATATAGAACCACTCCTGCTGCCACACCTTGACAATATCCACAAATCTCCCTTTGGGCCAGGTAACATGGTTGAGCTTGCTCATCATGTGGAGGAAGGAATTCGGGGCCAGATCATGGAAATCCAGCCCGTAGTAGTACATGAGACCTCGGACGAAGGGGTGAAGGGTGAGCCCAAGTCCTCGGAGGAACTGGGGGATAAAAACCACCCTCTCACCGGGCTCCGGGGTGGGGATGACCTGCCCCGGGGTTGAAAGCCTGTGTCTAATCTCCGCCGTCAAGTACTTCGCCTCGCATAGATCCTGGATGTTCTTCTCCGTTATGGAGGAGGCCATCCACTTTCCCTGAAAGCCGGATCCGGCCATTGCTGGAGAAGTTGGGGCGAAGGGAAAAATTTAGAACTTGGGCACTGGAGCTCGGGGGACTGAAGGGCAGAGGAAGAAGAAGGCGTGACATGAATAGATGGGTCTTTGTCCTCTAATAGGGGCAGCGAATATCAAGCGTCCCCTCATAAGCCTTAAACCTCGCCATTTCGCAAGGAGAGGTGCGAACGGCGTGGTTGGATTACCCAAACCCGCATTGATGAGATTCCCGTGATAAGGGGACACGATCTCTGCTTTGACAAGACGTGTCAATGGCCGTGCCTCAAAATGCGGAATGGGGCTGTAAAACGGTTCAGAATAATAACAATACCAGAACATAACATCTCGCAGAAAAAGTTACCCGTGGACGTGGCTTATTTTAAGTATTGTTGCCTTTTATAGATTAGGGTTGTACGTGTCAAGCAGGGCCGGATACAACAATTATGTGCGGAAGACTACTTTGGAGTATTCGGAGGAAGAACCCACCTTGCAATGCCGAAGACAGTCTGTGCGCCAGATACATCATCATTGAAGCCCTGTTCAAGGGCTACTGGGGGAATCCTAGACTAAGGGGTCCTCGGTGTCCGGACTATGTGATATGGGCCGGACTAATGAGCCGTGAATATACGAAATCAAAGAATTTCCCTCGTGTCTGGACGAGACTCTCCTTTGCGTGGATGGCAAGCTTGGCATTCGGATCATGCATCTTCCTTTCTCTGTAAACCGACTTTGTACAACCCTAGATCCCTCCAGTATCTATATAAACCGGAGGGTTAGGTACGTAGAGGCAATCACAATCATACAGGCTAGACATCTAGGGATTAGCCATTACGATCTGGAGGTAGATCAACTCTTGTAACCCCTATACTCATCAAAGTCAATCAAGCAGGAAGTGGGTATTACCTCCATTAAGAGGGCCCGAACCTCGGTAAACATCCTGTCCCGTGCCTCCTGTTACCTTTGATCCTTAGACGCATAGTTTGGGACCCCCTACCCGAAATCTGCCGGTTTTGACACCGACAGTCACAACGCTCAGCAATTTGCTTAAGCTTTCCTCGCGCCATCGGAGCTGGAGTCTCCAATAGGGGCAGCTCCAGGAGGGCATCCACAGCAACCGCCTTAGCCTTCTTGCACTGCAAGGAAGAGGGGCTGGAGCAGCGAGAAGAGCCGCTACGGGAGCTCGAGACAGGCGCCACCTTCCGCTTGGAGGCCTGCTCCACCGAGCTGATGCGCACCCCATCATAAGCGCTCCGGTTGCAGGGACTGCGGCGGGGGGGGGGGACTGAGCAATGACCACGGCCTCCGTAGGAGCCGTGTCCCTAACTTGGCGCCCAACGGACTCCGGCGACCCAAGCACCACAGGGACAGTAGAAACAGAGCCCGGCAGTGGCTGGTCTGCCATTTCCAGATTCAGATCGAAGGCTGGTCCATCCGCAACAGTGGCGAGCTGCAACATCGGCCCGTCGACGGCGCGTGGGGTGGGGAAGAGTTGAAGTGTAGGCGGGAACTGATTGAGGTCACCTGCAGCTGGCCTGCGCGGCAGCTGCAGAACACCGTCGCGACGTGGGGAGGGAGCGCCGCACATGCCCCATGCCTGAGATCTATGGCCACCACCGGAGAGAAATGACCATTAGGGAGAATACCCGGCTCTGGGGTTGGCACGCGGTTGGCAGGACGCGAGCAAATGGGCTGGGTGGTGAGAACTTGATAGGCTCGTAGATGCTCATGGGCCGGAAAGTGGGCATCCACCGTGAAGAGGTCGCCCTGCGCATGGGAGAGCAGAGGCCCAACAGTGGGAAAGGAGGCTGGTAGGTACGTTGGGCTTGGGAGGGTATTCTCTTCCACCACAAGCAGCAGGGGCATGGTGCGGGAGTAGAGGCCGTCGTCCACCAGCATGGGCCAGAACTTGAAAAGAAGCGACCGACAGCTTTCCCACGTGATCTCTTCTGATAGGTGGTTGAAGAAAGGGAAGTAGCCGTCATCCACCGCCACCGAACGCACCTGGATAACCCCAGATGTGCTCCGGCAGTGGCCTAACTCCATCTTGAAGGAGAAGCAAAGATCCTCCGGGTCGAAGGTGGCAGATGCACGCGGCTTGCGCACCTCCACCGCGAGCAGTGATGCATGGAGGCAGAGCCGGACATCATCTTCGTGCTCAACTTGCGCCACCATAGGAGTGGTGAAGGCCGCACCCTTGATGAGCTTAGGCTTCACCGATACCTTCAGCATAGCCAAGCAGTCGCCAGCAGAAGCGAGCTGCGACTGCAGGAAGGTGCGAAACACCCTGTCGGCCATGCCGAGGCCCTCTTCAGGCTGACCACGGGCCCCCGAATACATCCTAGGGTGGGTGTGACCTTGACGGGAGCACTTCTAGCTTCCGTCCTCTGGCGCATGAACCAGATCAGCAGTTTTCAATGACTCAGGCCGAGCTGAGCCACAATGAGCGCACACGGGTGGGCCCCTTGCACCAAAGGAGGCTGGAGGGATGCGAGGTGTGTAATTGCTTCTCCTTGTGCCTCCACTAACCTCCTCTCTAATCTCCTTTCTTTCTTCTCCCCTCCAATCTACATAATGGTGCTTCGATTTGAGATAAGCTCTACACAAAAAAGATGCACATCGATGTTATGGTTCCATTCAGGCGATTTGTCCATAGTTTTGTCAACCGTAAATGCTCAATTTTGTGATCACGTTTGGAGCTATTTTGGATGAATTTTGTCAAATTCTTCATGCACGATCGACCGTTTAAAATTTCTTTTGACCAGTAGCCAAATCTCGCAGTTCCTCACTACATTCGTGTTGCAAGTTTTCTGTTTCGATGATTGTTCATCTCGGCCCCCTCTCCTCGATCCGCCATGACATGCACACTGTATTTCTTCTACTTCGTCCTTTGCTTCAGAGCCCTCCTATTCACCCCTCTCGACAGCGGCATTGTTCCTCTTGACCTCCTTGCCCGCGTCCTACTACACTGGAGTCGTTTCCAGCATCGTTCATCTCGTCCTCCTCTCTCTCGTCCTACTGCACTGACACTGCCATCACGCACTGCATTTCTCCTCCTCTGTCATTTGTCTCCGTGCGGACTTTCTCTGCGGCGACAAGGCTAGCAACTAGCAGGGTCGGGCCGGCAAAATCCAGGGCCTTGTGCGAAACTAATTCTTTTGCCCTAATTCACAAAAAATGAACTAACGAGCAATTATGGTGTATATATATCTCATGAAAAAATACAATGTAATGTCTTTCATAACAATTGGACATATAAAAAATTCATGCCTATCCAACTCCCGTTTGTTAATTATTTGAACATCCTCATTCTTGTAGTATTCTTTGAAATGAAATCTTCAACGATACCCTCATAATCAATCTTCTCCAACACTTCACTCTCAAGTGCTATTGTGGCCAAATCATTGAGTCTATGTTGTCTCAAAGTAGTACGCATATAGGACTTCAATAGCTTCAATTTATAAAAAACTTCTTTCTGCTAATGCAACTGTCACAGGAATGGTCAATAGAACTCTATATGCAATACTTGCATTGGGAAAACAATCATGCCGCTTTAAAAATTTTGGAATTTCAACATGTCCGATTTTTTCTTTTGGCATGAAATTTTGAAGAAACTTCAACTCAACAAATAGATCATTGGCATCAATATCAGATTGTTTCATAAGGGCAGTTCAAGATTAACACAAGAAGATTTCAAACTATCCTTATCCAATGAATGCAATGTTTCAGAGGTAAACAAGAAACCAAATACTTTCTGGTAACCTTCATATTTCTCAAATCTCCTTGTGAGTGAGGAAATTGCTTGATTAACAACACATATAACATAGTTGACTCTAAATGATTCCTCTGCAGACTCTAAAGGATTAACAGACTGATTACCAGATGACACTTGCAGTGCTTTTTTTAACAAATCTGTCCATACCACCTTTATAAGATTTATTAATTAAATTTTCTTCTTGTGATTTTCTCTTGCGCTTATAGGCATCATACTGATGTTTCCCCGGGATGACTCAAATCTGTATTATTGAAACACAAGATTTTTTTTGAACCGAACCCATAGACCAATCGTTCTACGATATAATTATATTAAAGCAAAGTGAAATATGTACAAAAGTGAAATTTACAAGGAGTCAACCAACTCCAGTTTTTTGGAACCTGAAAGGCAACATGGCAAACTAATTTAGAAACTGCTTAGTCCAATTAACAAGCAGAGCTTCAAATTTATTCTTGATGCGATGCTGGAGGAGCAGGAGGTCTGCCTTAGGTGCCCTTCTCCAAGCTTGAATGGAAGGGGTTCGAGCTTTGAAGATTTTCCCATTACGCTGCATCCAGATGTTATAACAACTCATGATCAAAATTTCCGTAGCAATGTTGGGAGGAAAAGCTTCTGAGAGTAGAATTATTTCATCAAAGATTGAGATGCCTCATCTGCGCTGGCCTAAGATGGAGTTCCAGCAATCTTGGGTGAGATCACAGTCCCAAAAAAGTGTAAGGTTGTTTCTTCAGTGCTATGTTGGCAGATCCGCAATCATAAGAAGGCAGATGAAAGGATTTTCTCTTCAATATATTCCTGGAATTCACTCTGTCATGCAAGATGAGCCAGAAAAAGATCTTATATCTTAGGATAGCTGCATTCTTCCAAATCTTCTTGAAAATAGGAGGTGGAGTGTGTTCTTTCTCAGCCAAACACTTGTACATCTTGACAGAGGAGAATGTTGATCCCCAAGAGTAACTCCAATTATCATGGTTGGCAGAGAGCTGGATATTTTGGAGAATAATCTGAAGTTCTTGAAACTACTTTGGATGGAGAGGGGTGTGTGAAAGTGTTCCGGAGGGTCTTCCAGATGTAGGAATTCTTGCACTGTCAAGTTAGCCGTATTTGAGAAAGAATAGAGCTCTAGATATTTTGGCTCAAGTAAATCATGGCCCCAATATCCTGCCAGAAGCATATTGAGTTGCCTTTCCCAATCTCTCCCTTTGCCCATTGTTTAAATATAGGAAGCAACTTGTGAATTCCTTTCCACCAGAATGATCCCACTGCCCTGGGGGTAAAGATGCCATTGGGATAGTAAGATTCCCAAATAAGATTCACCCAGGGGAGGTCTACATGGTTTAAAAATGTTTAGCTCAGTGCTCAGACGTAGCCGCCTTCTTTTTGGGCATGAAGAAGTGTCAAACCAAAATACCCAATAAGTATGAATGCCCTTCATCAAGAGACATTTGTTGTGAGTGGTAATGTCTAAAATTCCCAGACCTTCTTGATCTTTGGGGACACAGGTTTTCTCCCAAGCAATCAGATCAGGACCTCTTTCTTCCACATCATACTTTCTCCAAGAGCAAAGTATGAGGTAATTATTGATCCGTTCAACTATGCCAGCAGGTAGAGAAAGAGTGCTCATGAAAAAAGTTGGCAAGCTTGTGAAAACAGACTTAGTGAGTGTGAGTTTGTCCCCATAGGATAGCAGGGTGGAGCAACCAACAAGTCTTCTATCAATACTTTTAATGATAGGTCCAAGTCTTCTAGCTTTGGTTTGAGTAGGCTGAGAGGTAAACCAAGGTAAGTGAAAGGTCGACTGCCAATAGTACATCCCAAGCTGTTAGCCAGAAGGTGCATCTTGTACTCAGGCATGTTGATTGGAATCATTGCAGACTTTTCAAAGTTGATCCTTAAACTAGTGTAAGCAGTGAAATGCATCAGAAGATTCTTGAGCTGATCTAATTGAATTTTGCATGCAGGCATGATTAGGACTGTGTCATTAGCATATTGAATCACTGGAAAATCAGGGCAGGGGTGCAAGAGGTTTTGAGATGAGGTCTGTCACCACTACTTTGTTTAGAATTGTTTGGAGCAGATCAGTAGCAAGTACAAATAGGAGTGGGGATAAAGGGTCTCCTTGTCTGACACTCTTTTGCAGAGGAATTGTTTTCCTGGCACACCATTGAGAAGCACTAAAGAGAAGCTAGATTTGCAAATCATATCCATCCACATGAGCCATCTAGGTCCAAAGCCTCTAGCAATTAAAATATCTTGATGGTTTGATGCTCAATCATATCAAAGGCCTTCTCAGAGTCTAACTTGAGGATTATCAACTCTTTATTAGAAATTTTTCACTGATGGAGATACTCATAAGCCCAGGCCAAGCAGTCTTGGATAGATCTTGATTTTAGGAACCCATATTGATTTGTATGAACCAGTTTCAGAATTACTATTTGTAATCTATTGGCAAGCAGCTTAGTGATAATCTTTATGGAACAGTTGAATAAAGAAATGGGCCTGAAATAATTTGGGGTAACTAGTGCATCTTTTTTGGAATGAGTGTAATATAAGAACTGTTGATGCTCTACAAACAGATGGCCCCTTTGAAGAAATCATCTATTAATGCATAGAAATCTGGGGAAATGATGTCCCAGCAGAATTTAACAAAGTCAGTGTTGAATCCATCTGGAAAAGGGGCTTTATCAGAAGGCAGATTCTGAACCACTTTATCAATTTCATCTTTAGAGAAAGGTTGCTCCAGAACTGAGAGATTAGTACTCCTGTCAATCAAAGTATCCAAATCAAGGAGATTGAAAGTAGGAGCGGATGTGTGTAGGATCGAAAGTAGGTCTAGAGGGGGGGGGATTAGACTACTTGACCCAAAAAAAATCTAGCCTTTTCCCAATTTTAAGTCTTGGCGGATTTTAGCAACTTAGCACAAGTCAAGCAATCAACCTACACATGCAATTCTAAGAGTGTAGCAGCAGAAAGTAAAACATTGCATATGAAGGTAAAGGGAAGGTTTTTGAGAAGGCAAACGCAATGTAGACACGGAGATTTTTGGCGTGGTTCCGATAGGTGGTGCTATCGTACATCCACATTGATGGAGACTTCAACCCACAAAGGGTAACGGTTGCACGAGTCCACAGAGGGCTCCACCCACGAAGGGTCCACGAAGAAGCAACCTTGTCTATCCCACCATGGCCATCGCCCACGAAGGACTTGCCTCACTCGGGTAGATCTTCATGAAGTAGGCGATCTCCTTGCCCTTACAAACTCCTTGTTTCAACTCCACAATCTTGACGGAGGCTCCCAAGTGGCACCTAACCAATAGGAGACACCACTCTCCAAAAGGTAATAGATGGTGTGTTGATGATGAACTCCTTGCTCTTGTGCTTAAAATGATAGTCTCCCCAACACTCAACTCTCTCTCACAGATTTGGTATGGTGGAAAGATGATTTGAGTTGAAAGCAACTTAGGGAAGGCTAGAGATCAAGATTCTTGTGGTTGGATCGGAATGTCTTGATCTCAACACATGAGTAGGTGGTTCTCTCTCAGAAAATGAGTGGTCGAAGTGTAGGCACGTTTTGATGGATCTCTCTTGAATAGAGAAGGGGATGGAGGGGTATATATAGCCTCCACACAAAATCTAACCGTTACACACATTTGACCCAACTCGGTCAGACCGAATAGATGAACTCGGTGAGACTGATTCAGTTCAAAATGTGAACATTAGGACTCTCGGTGGGACCGACATGATCAACCTTGTGGGACCTATGTGTTAGGGTTAGGGAAAGACCTCATCTCGGTGTGACCGATTGCATGAACTCGGTGAGACTGATTTCAGCAATAAGAAAATAGAGAGTTGGTCAGGAAAACTTGGTGGGACCGATCGCTCATTTCGATAAGACCGAAATGTTACAGAGGGAAACGAAGAATTTGCATTGCGAACTCGGTGGGACCGATCGCTCATTTCTGTGGGACCAAAATGTTACAAAGGGAAACAGAGAGTTTGCATTGCCAGCTCGGTGAGACCGAGATACCTATCGGTGAGACTGAATTGATTAGGGTTTCTTGAAGTGGCTATGACAAAGGAACTCGGTGGCGCAAAATAGATCAAATCGGTGGGCCCAAGTTTGACTTTAGGTTTTGGACATATTTGGAATTGAGAAAGTGGTTGAGGGCTTTGGATCATATCACTAAGCATTTTGAGCAAGTAGACCATTAAGCAACACCTCATCCCCTTTTAATAGTATTGGCTTTTCCTATGGACTCAACGTGATCTTGGATCACTAAAATAGAAAAGAAGAGTCTTGAGCTTTTGCCAATCTTTGTCCTTAGCGTTTTGAGGGGTCCACATCTCTAGTCCATGCCATGCCAATCATTGAACTTCTTGAAATATTTAACTTGGAAATATATTAGTTCAATGAGCTATATGTTGTTATGAATTACCAAAACCACCAGAGGATTACTTGCACTCTCTGTCTCCCCCTTTTTGGTAATTGATGACAACATATAGATCAAAGCTTCGACAAATGATAATATGATTGAAATACATCATCGCTTTGAGAAGTATGTGATAAGCAAGAGCTCCCTCTAATTTTGTGCATTGTTTAAAATTTGCTTTTGAATGCAAATGCGTAATCGATTAGGATCATGGGTTACTCTTCCATGTCACATACATCTTGGTGGAGTGCTCAAAATGATAGAATTTAACAAATGCACTCATCACCAAGGCAAAACATGATTGATCATACACAAGTATTAAGATATCATCATGCAAGCACACATTAAAGCATAATATGATCAAACACATGATCATAAAATTATCTCACACACAAGCACAAATATTGTAGCAAGCAAACGATCAAACAAACAAGTAGCAAGAGAAGCGAACAAAAGGAAAAATGCTCTCTCTCTCGAAGCTAAATGATCTATACACTCCCCCCCCCTTTGGCAATAAGTTACCAAAAATCTTGAAAATGCATAGTGCTATGCGACACTCTAGGCACGATCTATGGGAACTCCTGAAGTGGTCTTCGGGCTGGTTGCTTCGGTGTGCGTAGATGTGATAATCCCCAAGTGCAAGGAATCATCGTAGCAATTTCCAAAGGTGGAAGTGATAAGTATGGAGTGTCGGACCCACAAGGAGCTAAAGGTAAGATCAATATTCTCTCAAGTCCTATCTGCCACTGATATGACTCTACGTACACTGAACGTTTGCTTCCAACTAGAAATGAGAAATAAAATTACATTGTGGGTATGAAGAGGATAGCTTTGCATGATATCACAGAGCTAAAATAAGATTTGATGTACCCATGTACTTTACGACCAAACTTATCTCCTACCGAATTGTATGAAAATATTGTCATCGCAGACCTTCGGCTTCCACCTCCGAACCAAAAAAAGTTGGAGTGTTTCCGCATACTATGTTTAACAGTAAACATTTGGTATTGTCAGAAACCAGGCATTCCGGTCAGATTGCTCAAACAGACAAACTGTGATCGGCGGAGTTATGTTATATTACTTTTTAAGGTAAGAAACATCTTCCAAGAAAATTAGTACTGTTAGGGGTTCCTTTTCTTAGGCTGGGCTTGTATCTGAAGTACAGATAGCCGCTTATTATGCTTTATTCTGAAAACATCCTGTCAAATATGTGCCGCCCAAATATTCTCTTAAGAACGCTAACTTTCGGCTTCACCTGTCTGAGGTACAACACTGGATAACCCGGTTGTAACAATCGCAGAGGTGCTCCCTTTACACCCTAGCCGAACAATCAGGAATGTAGGGTATAAGCACAGGAGCGACGCAACCTAGCTTGGCAAAAACTTAAGTCATAGAGGTGCATAAAATGGCAGAAACAACAGATAGTACGGAAAAAAGAAGCTTTTAAGCTTTGCAATAAAATGCTTCTTTCAAAAGATGCCCCCATGTATGGTGGGATGTATACATTTGAAGATGCATACCCCCAAGAATGCAGTTTATCTGAACTTACAATATAAGAAGGGTGGGTTAAAGAGGGTAAAAATAAAAAGAAAATGGAAAGAAGAAACCTAATTTTTAACTTAGATATGAGGGGCCGAATTATGCGTAGAATCTTTGGAGTTGGGAGGCATTCCATGGGTTCGGCTCAAGGCGATTATCCTCCGCATTACAAAGGCGATAGGCTCCTCCAGTAAGGACTTCATCAATAATGAAGGGGCCCTCCCATTTGGGTTTGAGCTTATCCTTTTTCTTCTCTGGGAGGCGTAGAACAAGTTCTCCAATGTTATATGTTTTAGCCCGCACTTCTCTGCTTTGGTAACGTCTGGCCTGTTGTTGATAAAATGCGGAGCGGGCCTTAGTTACATCGCGCTCCTCTTCTAGTCCATCCAGGTCGTCCTGCCGATCAAGTTCAGCTTCTTTATCTTCGTACATGCGCACTCTAGGTGAGTCATGAATAATATCACAGAGTAATACGGCTTCAGCGCCATACACCAAAAAGAAGGGTGTGTATCTAGTCGTTCGATTGGGTGTCATCCGGAGTCCCCATATGGAATCGAGTTCCTTAACCCAGTGCTTATTCGATTCTCGTAAAAAGCGCACGAGTCTTGGTTTGATACCACTCATAATCAAACCATTGGCCCGTTCAACTTGGCCGTTCGTTTGGGGGTGGTATACGGATACATAGTCGAGTTTAATGCCCAACTTGGCACACCAGGTTTTCACCTCATTAGCTATGAAGTTAGAGCCATTGTTAGTGATTATACTATGTGGGACACCATAACAGTGGACTACGCCTGATATAAAATCGATCACTGGTTCGGCCTCAGCTGTTTTAACTGGCTTGGCTTCTATCCATTTAGTGAATTTATCGACCATGAGCAGTAGGTATTTCTTTTTGTGGCTTCACCCTTTAAGGGGTCCGACCATGTCAAGCCCCCAGACCGCAAAGGGCCAAGTAATGGGGATTGTTCTTAATGCGGTGGGAGGCATGTGGCTCTAATTGGCGAAGAGTTGGTAGCCCACGCAGCGTTGGACAAGGTCTTGAGCATCAGCTCGAGCCGTAGGCCAGAAAAAGCATGTCCAGAACACCTTGCTTACAAGGGCGTGTGTTGCAGCGTGATGACCACCGAGACCGGCATGTATCTCTCCCAAGAGCTGCCTTCCCTCCTCTTCGGAGATACACCTTTGAAGAACTCCGGTTGTACTTCTTTTAT
Source organism: Triticum dicoccoides (assembly GCF_002162155.2). NCBI lineage: Eukaryota > Viridiplantae > Streptophyta > Magnoliopsida > Poales > Poaceae > Triticum > Triticum dicoccoides. The sequence continues at coordinate 449,718,845 of NC_041391.1, read as the reverse complement.
ATATAGTTCGCCTTTGTGTACTTTGAAGGCTTTGGAGCGCCGAACTATGCATTGCGCTTCGTTTTGATCATCGGGGAGCTCTTGCCTATTGAGGTCGGTTGTAAGGTTCGGTCCAAGGGGCGATAACAGCCATGATCTCATGAGCTGAGGGTGTTATCTTGATATCCGAACCCCCGACATTGTCCGGATTGTGTTCTGCGGTTGGGGGTGTGATCAGGTCTGCATTGTCATCGCCGCTCTCACCTTGCCAAACCATGGAAGGCTTCAAAAGACGTTCCACAAAGGTGTTGGGTGGCACGGGGTCGCGTTTAACGCCCATACGAGCAAGGATGTCGGCTGCCTGATTACTTTCCCGTGCGACATGATGGAACTCAACTCCGTCGAACCGAGCGGACATTTTCAATATGGAGTTTTGGCATGCCATCATTTTCGGGTCCTTCGCATAAAACTCTCCATTGACCTATGAAATTGCGAGGTTCAAATCACCGCGCACCTCCAAGCGTTGTATGCCCATGGAGACAACCATATGAAGACCGTGCAGCTGCGCCTCATACTCGGTTGCGTTATTAGAGTCCGTATACATGATTTGTAATACGTAGCGGACTCTGTCCCCAGTGGGGGATGTGAGGATTACGCCAGCCCCCAGTCCAGCCAGCATTTTGGAGCCATCAAAGTACATGACCCAATTAGAATAGGAGTTGTACTCTTTAGGGAGTTCAGCTTCCGTCCATTCGGCTAAAAAGTCGGCCAACACCTGGGATTTAATAGCCCGGCGTGGCTTGTATATGATCTTGAACGGTAATAGCTCGATGGCTGAAAGCACAAGTGCTCCCTAGGTGGTTTTGGTAATTAATGTCAACATATCTCTTGTTGTACTAACACTTTTATCTCGTACTTTTCAAACAAGTTCAACATTGGAGTGGCATGGACTAAAGGATGTGGGAACTCCTTCAAGATGCTAAGGACAAAGGATTAGCTCAAGCTTCAAGCTCAAGACTCTTCATCTTACATTTTAGTGATCCAAGATCACATTGAGTCTATAGGAAAAGCCAATACTATCATGGAGGGATGAGGTGTTGCTTAATGAGCCTCTTGCTTCATGTGCTTAGTGATATGCTCCAAAACCCTCAGCTACTTTCTCACATCCACAAATGACCTAAACCCAAAGCCAAAATCGGTCATACCGATTCTTTCTATCCGACGCCACCGAGTTTGGATGTCTTATCCACTGCCACAAACCCTAGGAAAATTAGTCTTACCGATAGGGATCTCGGTCTCACCGAGATGGGACTGTAATCTCTCTGTGTATGTCCATTAACAAAATCGATTTTAGCGAGTTTGAGCAATCGGTACTACCGAGATTACAATGCAAACTCTCTGGTTAACTTATTACCAAAATTGGTCCCACCGAGTTTGTGTAATCGGTCTCACCGAGATTACATTATGCCCTAACCCTAACCGAGTCGGTCCTACCGAGTTGCATCTCGGTCCCACCGAAAATCCTAACGGTCACTAGGTTTACTAAATCGGTCCGACCGAGTCTGTGGAATCGGTCCCACCGAGTTTGGTAAATTGTGTGTAACGGTTAGATTTTGTGTGGAGGCTATATATACCCCTCCACCTCCTCTTCATTCATGGAGAGAGCCATCAGAACAAGCCTACACTTCCAGCATCCTATTTCTGAGAGAGAACTACCTACTCATGTGTTGAGGCCAAGATATTCCATTCCTACCATATGAATCTTGATCTCTAGCCTTCCCCAAGTTGCTTTCCACTCAAATCTTCTTTCCACCAGATCCAAATCCTATGAGAGAGAGAGTTGAGTGTTGGGGAGACTATCATTTGAAGCACAAGAGCAAGGAGTTCATCATCAACGCACCATTTGTTACTTCTTGGAGAGTGGTGTCTCCTAGATTGGCTAGGTGCCACTTGGGAGCCTCCGATAAGATTGTGGAGTTGAACCAAGGAGATTGTAAGGGCAAGGAGATCGCCTACTTCGTGAAGATCTACCGCTAGTGAGGCAAGTCCTTCGTGGGTGACGACCATGGTGGGATAGATAAGGTTGCTTCTTCGTGGACCCTTCTTGGGTGGAGCCCTCCGTGGACTCGCGCAACCGTTACCCTTCGTGGGTTGAAGTCTCCATCAACGTGGATGTACGATAGCACCACCTATCGGAACCATGCCAAAAACATCCGTGTCTCCAATTGCGTTTGAATCCTTCAAAACCCTTCCCTTTACATTCTTGCAAGTTGCATGCTTTAGTTTCTGCTGCTCATATACTCTTTGCATGCTTGCTTGCTATGTGTTGTGAATGTTAAATTTGTGCCTAAACTCCACTTAAACTTAAAAGGGCTAAAAACTGCAACTTTGGTACTTAGTGTCTAATCACCCCCCCCTCTAGACACCTCTTCTCAAGGTCCTACAAGTGGTATCAGAGCTTTGGTCTCCATTGCCTTGGTTTAATCACCATTGGAGGAAGATGTATGAGTCTACTTTGGGGAGTCTTAGACATAGAGTGCCTATTCTTGATGGAGAGTATTTTCATGAGTGGAAAAATGAGATGCTTGTAATTTTCAATCAATATCATTTGAACAAGTACATTGCTAGTCCTTGTGCACCTTGTGTTGATCCTATGCATCCTACCCTTGATGAGTCTATTGACATGATTAGGAATGTTAGAACTGTCAATCTTATCACTAGAGGCTTGCCTAGAAACTTGATTATAAAACTGCCTACTCTTGAGTGTGCCTACACTATATGGAAATTTTTTGAGGAACGATTTCCAGATTATTCTTTGAAAAATCTTGATGAAATTCTCCATAAGTCTATTGCCTTGAGTAAGATGAATACTAGTGATCCTATGTTTGGTGATCGTTTATTTGAGCTTACAAATCTTATGCATGCCAAAGGAAATGTTGGAATTATTAGCGATATTATTTTCGAAGCCACTAGAATTCATAAGCAAGATTATTGTCAAACTCATACTAATGAATCACTCTCACTAGGAATTGATCCACCACATGACGATGTTAACATGGATACTATGATGAGGATGATGATGATGACTTTGACCTTGATGATGCAATGAGACATTTTGGTCTTATGGCAAATCTTCGGGGATATATGGCAGGAGGAAAGGAATGGGTTCTTGATAGTGGATGTACCGATCACATGACCGGAGATAAAGACATGTTTCGTGAGCTTGCTGAAAATGATAGTCCTCGAAAGTATGATACTTTCGGTGACAACTCAAAGGGTAAGGTGGTTGGCCTCGGTAAGGTGGCCATCTCACATGATAGCTCCATTCAGAATGTTATGCTCGTTGAATCTCTTGGCTACAACTTACTTTCAGTATCTAGACTTGCTGATTTCGGTTTCAATGTCCTATTTACTGAAGTAGATTGCCAAGTGTTTCGTCGAGACAATCATAAAATGGTCTTTACCGGCATACGTAGAGGTGATCTATACATTGTTGATTTCACTAAAAAGGCTCAACCCAAAACTTGCTTCATTGCTAAATCCTCAAAAGGTTGGTTATGGCATAGACGACTAGGTCACGTTGGCATGAGAAACCTTGACAAGCTTATTAAAGGAAATCATATCCTTGGAGTTAATGATGTCATATTTTATAAGGATAGACTTTGCAGTGCTTGTCAAGCAGGTAAACAGGTTGGAGGAAGGCATCCCGTGAAGAACATCATGACCACAAGGAGGCCACTTGAGCTACTTCACATGGATCTCTTTGGTCCCAACTCTTACAAGAGCCTCGGTGGAAATTCTTTTGATCTAGTTATAGTTGATGATTTTTCAAGATTTATGTGGGTGTTCTTTCTCGATGATAAATCGCAGGTCCAAAAGATCTTCAAAAACTTCGCTAGGAAGGCCCAAAATCAATTTGAAGTGAAGATCAAGAAGGTTCGCAGCGACAACGGAACGGAGTTCAAGAACGCAAATGTCGACACCTTTCTTGATGAAGAAGGGATTTCACACGAGTTCTCGGCTACGTACACACCTGAACAAAATGGAGTTGTTGAGAGGAAGAACCGGACGCTCATCAAAATGGCGAGAACGATGCTTGATGAGTACAAGACGCCGAAGCACTTTTGGACAGAAGCGGTTGAGACAGCTTGTCATGCAACAAATCGCTTGTATCTTCACAAGCTACTTGGCAAGACGACATACGAGCTCCTCATCAGTAACAAACCCCAAGTTGGATACTTTCGAGTATTCGGCTCAAAGTGCTACATTCTTGATAAGCATCGTCGTTCTAAATTTTCTCCTAAGTCTCATGAAGGTTTCCTACTAGGTTATGGCTCAAACTCTCATGCATACCGTGTCTACAACAATTTCAACCAAAAGGTTGAAGAGACGGTAGATGTGAAGTTTGATGAATCTAACGGCTCGCAAGTAGAGCAACTGCCAATTGATGTAGGAGACAAAGATCCTTCGGAAGCAATCCAAGACTTGTCTATTGGCAAGGTTCGTCCAACGGAGGTGAAGGAGAGTACCTCGTCTGTCCAAGTGGAAGCTTCTACTTCACGACAAGGTGAACCAAGAGTTGACACGGAAGCATTCACAAGTAGGACACACCAAGATGAAGAAAACGAGGAAGTGCATCAAGAACGTCAACAACCTCCTTCTCCACCACGACAAGAGAACAACAACGCCAACAATGAAGAAGAAGAAGATGATGATGATGAAGAAGATGTTCAACCAAGATCCAAGCAAAAGCTTACACGAGTTCGAGCAAGAATTGCTAAAGACCATCCCGTCGAGCAAATCTACAATGATATTCAAACCGGGAGAATCACTCGCTCCAAAACTCGTTTAGCTAACTTTTGTGAAAACTATTCTTTCATCTCTAGCATTGAACCTATGAAGGTTGAAGAAGCATTGGAAGATCCGGATTGGATAAACGCTATGCATGAAGAGCTACACAACTTTGAAAGAAACCAAGTTTGGACATTTGTTGAGAAGCCCGACAACAACCACAACATCATCGGTACCAAATGGGTGTTTCGTAACAAACAAGATGAAGATGGACAAGTTGTTCGCAACAAAGCACATCTCGTCGCCCAAGGCTACACACAAGTCGAAGGTATGGACTATGGTGAGACTTATGCTCCTGTTGCTAGACTTGAGTCTATTCGCATCTTACTTGCCTATGCTAATCACCATGATATCACATTGTACCAAATGGACATTAAAAGTGCTTTTTCTAAATGGTGAAATAGAGGAGGAAGTTTATGTTAAACAACCTCCCAGCTTTGTCAATCCTAAGAAACCAAATCATGTTTACAAACTTCACAAAGCTCTTTATGGTCTTAAACAAGCTCCTAGAGCTTGGTACAAATTCTTAACTAAGTTTCTACTTGGAAAGGGATTTGAAATTGGGAAAATTGATTCTACTCTTTTCACTAAAAGGGTTAATGGAGAATTATTTGTATGCCAAATTTATGTTGATGATATCATATTTGGATTAACTAACCCTCATTTTAGTGAGAAGTTTGGAAAGCTAATGTCGGAGAAGTTTGAGATGTCAATGATGAGTGAACTCAAATTCTTTCTTGGGTTGCAAATAAAGCAAACTAAGGAAGGTACTTTTGTCTCTCAAACGAAGTACACTAAGGACTTATTCAAGAAGTTCAATATGCAAGAATGCAAAGGTATGACTACACCCATGCCTACTAGTGGACATCTTGATTTGACCAAAGATGGTGAACCGGTTGATCAAAAGGTTTGTCGCTCTATGATTGGTTCATTGTTATACCTATGTGCTTCACGTCCCGATATTATGCTAAGTGTGTGCATGTGTGCAAGATATCAAGCTGCTCGTAAAGAATGTCATCTTAAGGCTGTGAAAAGGATAGTGAGATACTTAATACATACACCAAATTTTGGCATTTGGTATCCTAAGAGGGCCTCTTTCGATCTTGTTGACTACTCTGACTCAGACTATGCCGGAGACAAGGTTGATAGAAAGTCCACTTCGGGTACTTGTCAATTTCTTGGTAGATCTCTTGTGTCTTGGTCCTCCAAGAAACAAAACTCGGTATCCTTATCCACCGCCGAAGCGGAGTACATTGCCGCTGGTTCATGTTGTGCTCAATTACTTTGGATGACCCAAACTCTTAAAGATTATGGGATATATGTGAAACATGTTCCATTGCTTTGTGACAATGAAAGTGATATCAAAATTGGTCATAATCCTGTGCAACATTCTCGAACTAAGCATATTGAAGTTCGTCATCATTTCATTCGAGATCATGTTGCTAAGGGTGACATTGATCTTAAGCATGTTCGCACCGAAAAGCAATTAGCGGATATATTCACTAAACCTCTTGATGAGAAAGTGTTTTGCAGGTTGAGAGGATAATTGAACATCATAGATGCTTCAAACTTGGAGTAGAAACTCCATTGTATACATGCAAGACATGAGCTTATGACTAATCCTTGATATTTCTCTTATGATGAAAACCTTATGTCTTGGACATATTTGCATCTTGCATGTTATCTAACCCATGTAGGTACTTGGTTGACTCAATTTCCATGAGATTGTAACCTACTCACATCTTGAGCAATCTCTACATCACCAAGTCTCTATACAAAGGTGGTTGAAGACAAGGAAGCACGAAACCATTCAAACATATCCTTTGACAAATTCTATGTTGAGCTTCATGATTGTCATTTTTGGATAAACAATTGCTCTTCCTTGCAAGAACTAACCCATGTAGGTAGATGGACTCAAATTCCAAGTGGTGCTCCCAACTCTTGATGAGCTACATCAACCTTGAGCAACCCACACAAGTTCAACTACATGATCAACACCACCAACCAAGGTATGTTATTCCATCTTAGAGAAGCTTTACTCCGAGACATGAGCTAAAGCAACTCGACAAGATGTGAATACATCAAGATGCTTAAACGAAAAATGGTAACCCCATTTTGAGCTTAAACGATGAGTATGACCTATGATCAAGTGATCTCACTTGACTCCTAAGTCAATATACTCTAACATAGGTGACTTTGTCGCCGACCATCTCTAGATGAAGTTCTCTTGTGTTCGTCTCTGCGTTTTTGCATTTGTCTCATGCATATTTGTTTCCCCCTTCAAAAAAAAACTTCATCTAGATTTCTTTCTTTTCTGTTTGCTCTGCATTCTATGCATCAATTCATTGCATATCATTTAGTTAATTCCTTGCAAATCTTTGTGAGATATTATTAGTCTAGTGAGCTGAGGTGGCAAGTGTTTTCTCTGCGATGAACTCGGTTCCACCAATTAGTTATTTTCGGTCCAACCGAATTTTTTCGGTACAACCGAAGCATACAACTCGGTGCCACCAATTTCACCACAGGAAAAACAGTTTGCCACTTATTCTGTGTTTCGTCTGTTCCAGCTTCACTCAATGAATCTTGTCCTCTAAGAAGCATCACATTTTTATCAAGTTCTTTATGTTGTGACTCAAGGATCAAACCCATTCACGACAAATTCCAAAGGGAGAGAGAAAGATCATCTTTATCAAGCCCTTCTTGGAAATTGATGTCAAAGGGGTACTAGTAGAAAGTATTTCTCAAGGATCCCAGATGCTTGGTGTTCAAGAGGAGAGATGCCACATGTCTTCTTGAGGGGAAAGACATGTTCATATGTGCTTACTTGCATTAGTTTGCATTAGCTCTGTTCATTTATATCTTTCAGTTCTGATTTTCTGTTCCCTATCTTCTCCCAGTATCCCATGTTAGATTCAGGGGGAGCAAGACATCTAAGGGAAAGAAATCGGTCAAATTCATTGCGTATCTATACTCTTGGGGACATGTCTAATCAAATGTGGTACTTAGTACTCACTCTCTACATGCCATCCCAGTCTTGGTATTCTTGTGGTTTCTTCTGTTTGCTCTGGCTAGTAGATGTATCTGTGTTATCTAACCTTGTTTACATAGGTTCATTCCATCCTAAGACTACTCAAGACTACAAGGTAAGTATATGCACCACAATCATGTGTATGAGGAATTCTTGCTGATGTACATACTGTTTGCAAGAAGGACTCATGGGCATGAAGGTAATTCCTTTAATACTTTTTGCTCTGATGCATATGGCCAAGATACAAGTAACACATTGCCTGCTCTATCATGGTTATGCTCTCACATGCTTCTATATTTCATATTCACATGATTGCATACATGTAGGGGGAGCCTATGCTTGTTACATGTCTTTCCAAAGCTTTACTTTCTATTCTTCATATCCTTATCTAAAGCTTTGATGTATGTTGCCATCAATTACCAAAAAGGGGGAGATTGAAAGCACAAGTGCCCCCTAGGTGGTTTTGGTAATTAATGTCAACATATCTCTTGTTGGACTAACACTTTTATCTAGTATTTTTCAGACAAGTTCAACATTGGAGTGGCATGGACTAAAGGATGTGGGAACTCCTTCAAGATGCTAAGGACAAAGGATTGGCTCAAGCTTCAAGCTCAAGACTCTTCATCTTACATTTTAGTGATCCAAGATCACATTGAGTCTATAGGAAAAGCCAATACTATCAAGGAGGGATGAGGTGTTGCTTAATGAGCCTCTTGCTTCATGTGCTTAGTGATATGCTCCAAAACCCTCAGCTACTTTCTCAGATCCACAAATGACCTAAACCCAAAGCCATAATCGGCCATACCGATTCTTTCTATCTGGCGCCACCGAGTTTGGATGTCTTAGCCACTGCCACAAACCCTAGGCAAATCGGTCTTACCAATAGGGATCTCAGTCTCACCGAGATGGGATTGTAATCTCTCTGTGTATGTCCATTATCAAAATCGGTCTCACCGAGTTTGAGCAATCGGTACTACCGAGATTACAATGCAAACTCTCTGGTTAACTTATTACCAAAATCGGTCCCACCGAGTTTGTGTAATCGGTCTCACCAAGATTACGTTATGCCCTAACCCTAACCGAGTTGGTCCTACCGAGTTGCATCTCGGTCCCACCGAAAATCCTAACGGTCACTAGGTTTACTAAATCGGTCCGACCGAGTCTGTTGAATCGGTCCCACCGAGTTTGCTAAATTGTGTGTAACGGTTAGATTTTGTGTGGAGGCTATATATACCCCTCCACCTCCTCTTCATTCGTGGAGAGAGCCATCAGAACAAGCCTACACTTCCAGCATCCTATTTCTGAGTGAGAACTACCTACTCATGTGTTGAGGCCAAGATATTCCATTCCTACCATATGAATTTTGATCTCTAGCCTTCCCCAAGTTGCTTTCCACTCAAATCTTCTTTCCACCAGATCCAAATCCTATGAGAGAGAGTTGAGTGTTGGGGAGACTATCATTTGAAGCACAAGAGCAAGGAGTTCATCATCAACGCACCATTTGTTACTTCTTGGAGAGTGGTGTCTCCTAGATTGGCTAGGTGTCACTTGGGAGCCTCCGACAAGATTGTGGAGTTGAACCAAGGAGTTTGTAAGGGCAAGGAGATCGCCTACTTCGTGAAGATCTACCGCTAGTGAGGCAAGTCCTTCGTGGACGACAGCCATGGTGGGATAGACAAGGTTGCTTCTTCGTGGACCCTTCTTGGGTGGAGCCCTCCGTGGACTCACGCAACCGTTACCCTTCATGGATTGAAGTCTCCATCAATGTGGATGTACGATAGCACCACCTATCGGAACCACGCCAAAAACATCTGTGTCTCCAATTGCGTTTGAATCCTTCAAAACCCTTCCCTTTACATTCTTGCAAGTTGCATGCTTTACTTTCCGCTGCTCATATACTCTTTGCATGCTTGCTTGCGATGTGTTGTGAATGTTAAATTTGATCCTAAACTCCACTTAAACTTAAAAGGGCTAAAAACTGCAAATTTGGTACTTAGTGTCTAATCACCCCCCCTCTAGACACCTCTTCTCAAGGTCCTACAATGGCCCACTTTGCTATACGACACGTGGCATCTCTGTTATTAATGATGTCATTCAATGGCACCTCAGATGCCACTGTGATCGAACACTCTTGTAAGTAGTGTCAAAGTTTGCGAGACGCCATAAAGACTGTGTAGGCTATCCTCTGATAGTGCGGGTATCGGGATTTGTAAGGTGTAAGGACCTCCGATACATAGTAAACGGGTTTTTGGGTGGGGAATTTATGTCCCTCCTCCCATCGTTCGACGACGAGGATGACGCTTACTACTTGGTTGGTTGCCACAATGTATAATAACATAGGCTCTCCAACGCCAGGTGCGGCCAAGATTGGGTTGCTTGCGAGAAGGGCTTTTATTTCTTCCAATCCGGCTGTGGCTGCGTCTGTCCACTTGAAGTTATCTGTATGGTGCAGTAGCTTGTATAATGGCAATGCCTTTTCTCCTAATTTGGAGATAAATCGATTCAAAGCCGCTACACATCCAGCTAATTTCTGGACCTTCTTTAGTTCTGTTGGCATGGCCAATTGAGACAGAGCTCAGATTTTTGCTGGGTACGCCTCAATTCCTCTATGGGAAACAATGAACCCCAGCAACTTGTCAGTTGGAGCTGCGAAGTCACATTTTTCCGGATTGATCCAGATGTCGTATGTTCGGAGATTGTCGAAGGTAATTTGAAGATCATTCACCAGTGACTCAACGTATTTTGTTTTAATGACCACATCGTCCATGTATGCTTCGACTGTTTTTCCTATTTGTTTTTCCAGGTAGGTTTGAATCATGCACTGGTAGGTAGCCCCAGCGTTCTTGAGTCCGAAGGGCATAGTGTTGAAGAAGAAGGGACCATAAGGGGTGATGAATGCGGTTGCAGCCTGGTCTGATTCCTTCATCTTGATTTGATGGTATCCGGAATAGGCATCGAGGAGACAGAGCGAATCATGTCCTGCAGTTGCATCAATAATTTTTTCAATGCAGGGCAATGGGAAAGGATCTTTAGGGCAAGCCTTGTTGAGGTCATTGAAGTCGACACACACGCGCGCCATGATTTGTCCTTTTAGGGACCATAACTAGATTGGCTATCCAATCCAGATGTTTGATTTCCGTAATGAACCCAGCCTCTAGTAGCTTGGTTAGCTCTTCTCCCATAGCTTGACGCTTGGGTTAGGAGAATCTCCGTAGTGTCTGCTTCACGGGCTTAAATCCCTTGTTATATTGAGACTGTGTTCGGCCAGTCTTCGTGGGATGTCGGGCATGTCTGAAGGATGCCAGGCGAAGATATCCCAATTCTCGTGCAAGAATGCGCATAGGGCGGCGTCCACAACCGGATCCAGCTGTGCTCCGATGGATGCTGTTTTATTGGGGTCCGTCAAGTGTACTTGGAATTTTACTATTTCCTCGTCTGGCTTGAAAGAGGTGGACTTGGATCTTTTATCGAGGATCACATCATCCCTATCCACTGTAGCTCATAGGGTGGTTAATTCTTCTGCCGCTAGGGCTTCAGACAGTGCCTCCAAGGCCAAGGATGCGGTCTTATTTTTGGCACGGAGAGCCTTATCCGGGCCGCTTGAGATTGTGATGATTCCGTTAGGGTCGGGCATTTTAAGCTTCATGTACCCGTAATGGGGTATGGCTTGAAAGCGTGAGAAAGCATCTCGGCTGAGGATAGCATGATACCCACTGTTAAAGGGGACCATGTGGAAGAGTAACTCTTCGGATCTATAGTTCTCGGGTGTGCCGAACACCACATTTAGCTTGATTTTTCCCGAGCAGTGTGCTTCTCGACTTGGGATAATACCTCAAAAGGTGGTGTTACTTTGCTCGATGCGTGACCTATCCATCTGCATCTTACCAAGCGTGTCCTCATAGATGAGGTTAAGTCCACTAGCACCGTCCATGAGCACTTTGGTTAGCCGGAAACCATCTACGATGGGGTTTAATACCAAGGTGGCGGGTGCTCGGACGGACCAAGCCTTTAGTTCGTCTTCGGCCGTAAAGGTTATTGCCGTGTCGTTCCATGGGCTCAGTTTGGTAACTTGATGGACTTCAGTGAGGTCGCGTAGCACCCTTTTACGCCGGTTGTTAGAGGTCAAAGTCTCAAATACTGTCAGGACATTGAATGTCCTTCTCTGGTGAATATCCTCATGTGGTTGTGGTGAGGATTGACTCCCCACTTTTTGCTACCTGTCGGAGCACCCAACATGCCCGGAGGCTATGGGTTGAGACTATGTGCGGAGTAGTATGGATCAGGCAGGGTTTGTCCAATAGTTCATCAAGAACGGACCTATGTCCCGTGAAGGGCTTGTTCTTCCTACCCGCAGCCCGATAGTCGGGTGACCCGCCGGGGTGTCTTATTTTAGCCCGGGCCGCACTCTGCGTCAATGTGGCGGGCTCCAGCTGAGTTTTTTGGGCCCACCATATGCTTTCCATTGCACAGTACTTTTGTATTACCTGCGATAACTCCGTGAAGCTCTGTATGTGGTGGCGGTCAAGGGCATTCGATATCCCTTCATCTGTGCAGTTACGGTGGAAGACCGAGACTACATAATTGTCTGAACAGTCCTTGATCTTTTTTTAACAAGCAGGAATCTGGCCTAGAAGTGATGGACTGTTTCCTGGGGCTGCTATCATACATAGCTCAGGTCATATATATCTGGAGGACCTGAGCTGCTTGGAGAGTATAGATTGTGGTGGGTGGGTGGACTGAATTTTGAATCATGTCCCACGTCTGTATTTGGAGCTGGTATGGCTTCCGCAGTGACCGGTTCTGGTCTGGCTAAGCGTGAGGGCTCTTGCGACCGTGCCGCTGAGTCAGAGTCCATCGGGAGTAAAGTTCCTTCCGAAGGGGGAAACATCTGGCTCGGGGGATTCGGGGACCCGGACATACTTGGTCCTTAATATGGGGGGGAGTCGCCGGTGGTCGGTTCCTCGACTATCGCCACAAAGTGGGTGACCGGTGGGTGATTGATTTACCTCTGGTCGGGCTTGAGCCCGATCAGATCAATGTCCGTTAAGCCCCCCATGGTAGCAATGAGGTCTAGCAGTTCGTTTAAAGATGAACATCTACCAGATCCAGTTTTTCGGAGTACTTGGGACCAATGCGATGACGTTGCCCGGCGGCCGTCAGGGGACTTGCGGGCTCGACGGCCGTGTGCGCCTTCATGGTAAAACTGCCAAACCAGAGGGTCCACCCTGGAGCCAGGCACCCTTCGGAAGTGATGTTGTCGTTGATGACCAGGCGAGCCATAGATCACTTTTGGCAGACAGCGCAGCGGAGCTCTCAATAAGCTCCAATGTCGATGTCAAAACCGGCAGATGTCGGGTAGGGGGGCCAAGTTATGCATCTAAGGATCAATGGCAATAGGAGGCCAGGGGACACGATGTTTACCCAGGTTTGGGCCCTCTTAATGGAGGTAAAACCCTACTCCTGCTTGATTATGATTATCGAATAGGAAGATTACAAGAGATGATCTACCTCGAGATCGTGATGGCTAACCCTAGATGGCTAGCCTATGAGGATTCCGATGATGGTGAAAAAGTTCCCCTCTACGGTCTAACCCCTTCCGTTTATATACACACCAAAGGGGGTCTATAGATGGTACAAAGTCGGTTTATCAGGGAAAGAAACCTCTGGACTCTATTCTTGCCGTCCACGCATTGAGAAGTCCCATCCAGACACGGTAGATGATCTTCGACGTGATCCTGTGCGGCCCATGCAGCCCGGCCCAAACTCCTAGGCTGGACAACTGAGGACCCCCAAATCTAGGACTCCCTTAGCAACCACTAAACTTTAGCAATTGCGTCATATTAGTGGCATCATGTGCCCATGCCAGTAAGGCTGTTTTTGGCACGCCATAGCTAGGCTTTTCTCCACGAGTGCATCCAACGCGGTCATGTATCGGTCCGCGGGGTGGTCCGGACACGATTTCTCCCACTAATTGGAGACAAAATGGGGAAGGTTTGTGAGAGTCTGGACAGCAAACACGTAGGACTTCGACACCTCCAGCCCACCCAATCCCCCCTCCCGGTCCCATTTTCTTCCACTCCTTCCCTTCCCTCCTTGTTTTGCATCCGCACCCTCCACCTCCGCTATCGGTGTTGTAATTCCCCTGCCGCCACGGAGGCATTGTCAGACGTCCACAACCAGCACGGATGTGCCTGCTCTCCTTTACGATGGAGCTGTCCACCCTGGAGCCATTTGTACTCAGGTAAACCCCGACACCCTGTCGACGACCTCCATGGTGGACACCACGCCCGATAGGTGTTTGCTCAACTGCCATTGAGCTTATTTTGAAACGCTATGTCGTTTTTTGGAGTACGAAGGATGGTGAACTACTCGACCATGGAGGATGACTTATTGTGCGATGCATGGTTGGTCGTGCGGATTTCGTAGGCAGGAGCAGATGAACGACTTTTTGGGAGCAAGTGCATGAAACATTCCACGCACGAAAGCACATTGCGCCCTATGACATGATACATCATTCAGCAACGCAACATGAGGACGCTGGCGTATTTCTAATACACAATCCAGACCAGCGTCACCAAGTTTTGTGACGTGGTTTGTCAGCTCGTGCCAAGGTGACCATTACACAAGGCAGAGGATGAGATCATAAGTTTTGCTTCCTCTTGCTCAACTTGTTGATTGATTCATTCACTCAATGTTGGTCTATACTTTATATGTAGCCCGCACGCGCTGCCGTGGTGTAGCACAGAGGGACGACCATTTGCATGCACACACTATTGGATGAAACTGAATGGGGAGTATGTGTGCAACGGCATGACTCGTTAATGAATAATTTGTTGGACATTCAGTTAATCTAGTCAAATTTGAGGCATTGTTGTACTAGACTTAATTGCATGCTATTTATGAATTATTTGTGTTATTTTCTATCTGAACTTTGATAAATATCGATGGGTTTGCATGAATTTTGTCCGATTAGTTCAAATGCGGGTTGGAATGTATGTAGCTACGGTTTGATGGCAGCCTCCCGCATTCGTGTCCGCGGATTGGTCCCCCTGCCTGCGGACGGATGCGGGAGGAAATTTGCGGGTTGCCATTGGAGATGCCATGTATCTAACCTCTCGGGGTCAAAGAAAAGTGGGCAATGCTAAACTAAAAATTGTGGTTGCAAATTGGGCAATTATGCAGTTGGACAAAGCTCGAGATTGTGATTGGGTAATTCTGAAGTTGGACAAAGCCTAGGACAAGAGAAAACTATCAGATGGGGAGAGATGGCTAGAGAATACGCTTAAGGTGCTCACCTTGGATCTTGCCTCCCTTGAAAGAACTATCGCGAGGCAGAGCTCTCGGATTAGGTGGCTTCAAGTTGAAGATGACAACACGAAGCTTTTCCACTTAGTTGCTACTGGAAGAAAAACTAAGGCCTCATTTGGTTGCAGAGTGAAAACATTCCAGGGTAGTAATCCCACGAGGGGACTTTCCATGGCCATAGAAATCCTCTCCCACCATGGGGGGGGGGGAGATCCGCACGTGAGTTTGGAGGCAAGGGGGAGGGGAGGGAATCACGTCAAGGAAGCGCCAGATTTCTTAGAAGAGAAATGTAGTATTCAGAAACCATGAGAACTAATTCTTTTTTCTTTTTTTTTCTTACAGAAGCATCATAGCAGTACAGAAGTAAGTAAAATTTATAATTTCCATGCAAAATTCAGAAATGACAGAACAATGGAGAATAATTCTGTAATTTCAAGGATAAACCAGGGAATATGAAACATGCCTAATCAGGAAAAAACACTTCAGTCCACATCACACACGATAACCATAAATAACACAACATCAATGATTGCTTTTGGTGCGGTAATCATGGTTTAACATTTCTTTATAGAAAAGGCATCAGCCGAGCCCAAGATGGGGCTCGAGCCTAGCCCGACTTTGAATTAACAAAGCCATCAACTGCCAGATTACAAACAAACGCCTTCATGCAAAAGAAAGAACAGCACGGTGGTAAGATACATAAACGATGGACAACACCAAACTACTCCTCACACACTATGGAAACTGGAGATAATCAAAAGAGAACGAAGCTGAAGACAACGAGGACCTCCTCCAAGAATGCTGCACCAGGAACAATATCACACTGGTTCGAAGGAGAGAGGGGGCGACACCAGCGGGGCATATGTTGTCACCATGCACCTACGTGCCCCGGCACGACACTCCAGTACATTATCTTCAAAGAAGGCCACTACCTCCTTGCCTGGATTGAAGGTGCCACACAATCGCAAGATGAGATGGATGCCGCGGAAGATGGCCACATAGAGAGGGTCAGCGTATCCCCAATGAGACGCCGGAGGCTCTCCTTGAGCAGAACGTCGTCGTTGCACACATCCAACACCGGAGGGGTAAGTTTCACGTTAGGACAAGAGGGTCACACCGCCACCGCCACCCACCACCCACAAGCGCCACCCAACCACAAGGCTCAAAAAGCGGCGCCTTCAAGAAGGGAACGGCGCCAAGAGCACCGCCGCCGCCCTACAAAGTTATGGCTTTCTCCTGGGAGACCTAGGGGCACGGGAAGTGCAGGGATCAGTCCATACCGACGACTCCAAGGAGGGGAACAACACATATAGTTCCATTAAAAAGATGTGCATATGTGACTGATCCATGGGGAAATGTGTTGTCATTGGAATAATCACTCTACTAAAACTTCCACCATCAACTTCTTTTGACATTTTCATTGGTTAGCTTTAGGAAACCTGCAAAAAGAAAAAAGAACAATATAGTTACTATAAAATATCACATTTTAAACTATATATAAGCACATTTGCATGGTTCTCAATGACATAGATGCAAACATAATAAAACAGACTGATTTTGTCGGTGTACGAAAGTAGGGGCCTAGCTTTTGACCCCTTTACTTATGCACGGGCAGTTAGAGCCGCCTGCGACGACCACACATGAGCAAGGCAAGAGAGGGAAGCCGGAGAAAAGCCAAGGCCACAGGGACAAGCAAAGCAAAACAACAAAAGAGGAAGAACACAAAGGTTGCATGGGCAATGCAGGTTGCCCCGGCAAGGACCCTTGCCGAGGGAAACACCAGAAGCCCCGGCAAGATCCTTGCCGGGGCAGCTCGTCCACACCCGCTGAGCGAGCCACCTTCGAGCCCATTGACACTGAGCAGTCGCGTTGGGACAGGGTTCGGGAGGCACCTCCATGGTGGCATGCAGATCTTTGTGAAGACATAGAGCAATCAAGATCAAATGGGGATAGGAGAGCAACCATCCCGATCGAAGAAACCCACAGGACCCCCCGGCAAGATCCTTGCCGGGTAAGCCAGCGCGCAGCGGCAAGACCCTTGCCGGGCCACCCGGCAAGACCGTCGCCAAGTATCCCGGCAAGGCCACTGCCAGGCCCGTACCAGCCAAGTTCCTACCGCCGTTCATGCGCAACCGCCGACCCAACCAGCCGGGCAAGCATGTGCGAGGCAGCATGCAGACCTTCGTGAAGGCTCCACCACCGCGCCACCTCGGCTGCCTACCTACCTACATGGCGCAGCATGCATTGCTGGCCGGGGCGCGTGTTGAAGCCAGGAGGAGCGGTGACGGATGGGACAGGCCTCACCCCCGTCCCCCAATAAAGTGACGGACACCTAAGCCCCGCATTTAATGCATCTTGTCCTATAATACTAGCGATAACCTCGCAACGCTGTAGCACTTTCCACCTCCTGTGTGCCATTGTGGCAGCCCCTTTCGCCTATAAAAGGAGGCCCATGGCATACTGAGAAGGGATTTGGCTCTTTTGAACCTCGCAGCACCCAGAGCTAGTTCGAGAGCTCAAGAACACTAATGCAACCACCAAAGCAGGATCGTAGGGTTTTGCCAACTACTTCCCGTTGGCACTCAAGCCTAATGTCATGTCATGGTTGATGCACTTGCCGGTGGATTCCATTTCTTCTTGGGCGGATCTGTGCCATGAGTTTGTTGGCGCCTTTACTGGAGGTCACCAAGCTCATGGCCAGGCGAGTGATTTACACATCATCCCCTAGAAGGAAGGAGAAAACCTGCGCAAGTACATCCAAAGGTTCAGCCGGGTGCAGTACAACATCCCCGATGTTCATCCCACCGCCGTGATTAGTGCGTTCCACCAGAACGTGCGCAATCGCAAGATGCGTGAAGAACTGGCGATGAACAATGTTAAGGATGTGGCCGAACTCTATGTTCTGGCCGATCGGTGCGCTCGTGCCGAGGAAGGAAGGAAGTACCCCGGTGAAGATGCCGGTGCAGAAACCGACTCCACTGGCGATACCGCCACCCCAGCAAAGAAAGGCCGACGCCATAATAGGAAGCGCAAGGGCAAGGCCGTGCTTTCCGTTGAGGGATCCGACGACACTGGTACCATCAAGAAAACCAAGGCAAGCGACCCCAGCAAGGAGGTTGCTGGGTGTGACGCTTGTCGGGCCTTGGCGGCTACCGATAAGCCAGGAGGCTCCGACAAGCAGTACTGCAAGATCCACCGCACCAAGGGCCACGATCTCCAAAACTGCCGGCATGTAGAACTGCTCGCCGAGAAGCAGAAAGCCGAGTATGAGCGGCGGGACAAGGAGAAAGGCCTAGATGGTGTCAAGGGATCCGGCAAGAAACATGGCGGCCAAGGAGGCCGCCGCAGCAAGGATAATCAACAAGAGAGGCTCGCCCGGGGCCGCGACAAGAAGCAGGAAGAGGATGATCATGCCGAGGACAACGAGTCCGGCGACCACGAGTTTCAGAAAGCCACAGAGGCCATGTGCATCGATGGTGGCGCCTCGCTACATACGTCTCACCGCCAACTCAATAAGTGGGCGCATGAGGTCGCGGCGGTGGAACCATCATTCGACGCGCGAAAGCCGCTGAAATGGTCCAGCACCCCCATCATCTTCGACACCGAGGACCACCCTGACCGCACTACTGCGGTCGGGTGCTTGCCGTTGTTGGTTTCACCAACAATCCGCAACCTCAAGGTGACGAAGATGTTGGTTGACGGAGGGGCCGGCCTGAACTTGATCTCGCCCGTTGTGGTTAGAAGGCTGCAGATCCCTGATGGAGACCTCGAGGAGACGGGTACGTTCCAAGGGGTCAACCCAGGGAGGAGCCAGCCGAAGGGGAAGATCACGCTGCCCGTGACGTTCGGAGGCGAGCTGAACCACAGGACGGAGAGGATTGTCTTCGACGTGGCCGAGATCCCCTTGCCTTACAACGGGATCCTCGGCCGCCCAGCGCTAGCCAAGTTCATGGCGGCTTCACACTACGCCTATAATATGCTGAAGATGCCCGGGCCTATGAACATCATCACCGTCCCCTCCGACAAGAAAGATGCACTGATCTGCGCCGACCAACTCTACCGGGAAGCAGTTGCAGCAGCTGCCGCTAAGGCACCCGCTCCTGCCGACGGAGCCCCGGAGGAGGAGAAGACCGGCAAGATCCCTCGCACCCACTCTGGGAAGCGCACCTCTTAGGGGTGTCACGCTTCCGTTAAGAACGTGCCAGAGAGTTCCGCCGGCAAGAGCAAGAAGTCCAGGGCTGCACCACCAGAGACTAAGAAGGTGCCCGTCAAGGAGGATGGCATAGGGGGAGCGTTCACCATAAGCTCCACCCTTGACGTCAAATAGGAAAGCGAGCTCGTCACCGTCCTGCGGGCGAATGTCGATGTGTTTGCATGGCAGGCCTCTGACATCCCTAGCGTTCCCAGGGAGGTGATTGAGCACCACCTTGCCGTCTGTCCTCATGCGCGGCCCGTCAAACAGAAGGTCAGGAAGCAAGCTCTGGAAAGACAAGAGTTCATCACGAAGGAAATCAGAAGCTAGAAGCGGCAGGCTTGGTGAGGGGAGTACTCCATCCGACGTGGCTGGCCAATCCGGTAGTGGTGCGCAAGGCAAATGGGAAGTGGAGGCTATGTATTGATTACACAGACATCAATAAGGCATGTCCAAAGGATCCCTTCCCGTTACCGCGCATCGACCAGATTGTTGACTCCACGGCTAGATGTGACTTGTTAGCATTCCTTGACGCCTACTCGGGATACCACCAGATCTTCATGGGAAAAGAAGACAAGGAAAAGATAGCATTCATCACCCCATGTGGTACGTACTGCTTTTTACGAATGCCTTTCGGGTTGAAAAGTGCTGGCTCGACCTTTGCAAGAGCAGTCCAAATTGGTTTTGAACCCCAGCTACATAGAAATATGGAAGCTTATATGGACGACATAGTGGTCAAAACCAAGGACAAAGCAACGCTTGTGCAAGATCTGGAGGAAACATTCGGGAACCTGCGCAAGATCAACCTCAACTTGAACCCTGAGAAGTGTGTCTTTGGCGTCCCGTCCGGCAAGCTTCTCGGGTTCTTTGTGTCCCAGCGCGGGATTGAAGCAAACCCAGATAAGATCAAGGCCATCGAGCAGATTGAGGCACCCAAGCGGATCAAGGACGTGCGTCGGCTCACTGGCTGCGTTGCTGCCATGAGCCGGTTCATCTCCAAGTCCACGGAGCATGCCCTACCTTTCTTCAAGATATTGAAGAAGGCAGGGCCAGTGGAGTGGACCCCAGAAGCCGAGGCAGCGCTGCAAGATTTGAAGAAATACCTCTCTTCTACCCCAGTGCTGGTTGCGCCCAAACCACAAGAAGCATTGCTGCTTTACCTAGCGGCAACAAATCAAGTGGTTAGCGCTGCACTAGTGGCACAGAGAGAGGTCGACGAGAAGGCAGCAACAGCGGTAGAGCCAACAGAAGGGAAACCAAAACCCTCTCCGGCAGGGCTCGATCCCGACAAGATCGAGTCCCCGGCAGGGGCCGGCGCCAGCACGACAGGACCCACACGACCGGGTGAAGAGGCGCAGAAAAAGAAAATGGTGCAGCACCCAGTGTACTTCCTCAGCTCCCTCTTACAGGGGGCTAGGTCAAGGTACTCAGGTGTGCAAAAGCTGCTCTTCGGCCTCCTTATGGCCTCGAGGAAGCTGCGCCACTACTTCCAAGCACATGAGATCACGGTAGTCACCCGCCTCCCATTGCAACGGATACTACACAACCCATATGCGATGGGGAGGATCGTGGAATGGGCCCTGGAGCTGTCGAGTTTCGGTTTGAAGTTTGAAAGCACCTCGACGATTCAGAGCAGAGTCTTGGTGGAATTTGTTGCGGAATGGACCTGGATGCCCGACGAAGAGGTACAGGAGACCACTCTCCCCGGCAAGGAAACGAGTTGCAACTGGATCATGTACTTCGATGGTGCCTTCTCACTGCAAGGCGCCGGTGCTGGTGTGCTGCTTGTCGCACCCACCGGAGAGCACCTCAAGTACATCGTCTAGATGCATTTCCCCGCGAGATGTCGACCAACAACACCGCCAAGTACGAGGGTTTGCTTGCCGGTCTCAGGATCATGGCAGACCCCGGAGTTAAGAAGCTCATCGTCAGGGGTGACTCACAGCTCGTTGTCAGACAGGTCAACAAAGATTATAAAAGCCCGTTGATGGAAGCTTACGTAGATGAGGTGAGGAAACTGGAGCAGCGCTTTGATGGTATACAAGCGGAACATGTCCCTCGAGCGGAGAACGACATCACCGACTACTTGTCAAGGCGTGCTGCCCTCAAGCTACCTATGGAACCAGGTACTTTTGTGCTTCAGTTAAACCAACCATCTGTTGAGCCGTTGACCAGGCAGAGCAAGCGGAGGAAGCTAGGCCCCGGCAAGTACTTCCCCACCGAGCTCCCCGGAGCCGCTGGCGAAGATGTTGCCATGGATGCCGATCCTGCCGCAGGGCAACCGACTCCGGCAGGACCCCAGGTCATGGCCGTGGAGCCGGCCGCTCCCATGGCAGAAGAAATGCCTTGGGTCCTTGCCGTCGAGCCGCAGGCTCCGGCATGGGCACAACACACCGTCCGATTCCTTCAAAAAGGGGAACTTCCTGAGGAGCAGGAAGAGGCAGAAAGAGTAGCCCGCCGGTCTGCTCTGTACCAACTCGTTGATGGCGTATTGTACAGGAGAAGGCCAAACGGGGTGAAATTTATATGCATCTCCCGGGAGGAAGGACAAAAGCTGTTGGCAGAGATACATGGAGGCATATGTGGCTCCCACATAGGGTCGAGGGCCCTTGCCGGCAAGGCTTTCCGGCAAGGTTTCTTCTGGCCCACTGCCCTCCAGGATGCGATGGCACTAGTAACCAAGTGTGAAGCATGCCAGTTCCATTCGAAGAAGCTTCATCAACCAGCTCAAGCTCTTCAAACTATCCTTCTCTCCTGGCCCTTCTCGGTCTGGGGGCTCGACATCTTGGGCCCTTTCCCCCGTGCAGTCGGGGGCTTTGAGTACTTGTACGTTGCAATCGACAAGTTTACAAAGTGGCCGGAAGTGGAAGCAGTGAGGAAGGTGACAGCGCAGTCAGCCATCAAGTTTTCAAGGGACTGATGTGCCGTTTTGGGGTACCCAACAGGTTCATCACCGACAATGGCACACAGTTCACGAGCCACGCCTTCATGCAATACATTGAGGACCTCGGCAGCAGAGTCTGTTTTGCTTCCGTGGCATATCCACGGAGCAACGGCCAAGCGGAGAGGGCGAATGCAGATGTCCTGCGAGGCTTAAGGACGAAGATTTTTGATAGGCTGCGCAAGAGTAGAAGGCACTGGATTGATGAGTTGCCGGCGGTTCTTTGGTCGATCAGAACAACGCCAAATCGAGCCACCTGCCAGACACCCTTTGCCCTGGTCTACGAGGCAGAGGCAGTTCTCCCCATGGAACTCATATACGGGTCACCTTGAGTGCTCCCTTATGATGAGCTTGAGAAAGAGCAATTGCGGCAAGATGACGCAACGCTTCTTGAGGAAGACCGTCTCCGGGCGGCTGTGAGAGCAGCACGCTACCAGCAAGCTTTGCGCCGCTACCATAGCCGCAAGGTTCATGCCCGGAGTCTTGAGGAAGGCGACCTTGTTCTTCGGCACGTTCAGTCGGCCAAGAATTCCAACAAGTTGACGCCAAAGTGGGAAGGCCCTTATCGGGTAACGTGAGTCACCAGGCCCGGCGCAGTCCGGCTGGAGACCAAAGATGCCATTCCAGTGAGCAACTCATGGAACATCGAGCATCTTCGCAAGTTTTACCCATAAGGCGCGGCTGCCGGGCCTCCCGGCAAGCCACCCTTTTGTACAAGCCTTGCCGGCAAGGCATGTAACCCTTTGTACAAAGCCAGGCGCAGACCCTGAGCATAAATAAATGAAGCGCTGGCGCCCTAAGTTATAGCATGCATGCTAGATTGAATCTCCCCCTCGGTTAGGGTTGATAGTGCTTAGCAGCGGCTAACCCCTAGCTTAGAGGTCGAGTGCGCGTCTCTCTGTTCTTTTCTGTCTTTCTTTGGTTCGCAGGGCACGTAAGTATTCTTGCCGAGTTGTCTCGAAAGAAAAGGAATGGACCGGCGCCCGGGCCCCGGCAAGCCAGAGTTGCCGGGGGTTGCAAGAACAAGGATCCTTCCGCGGCAAGCCAAAATCGCCGGGGGCTGCAAATCCAGATAAGTCTTTTATCCCCTATCATGCGTTTCGTTATGGACTGGGATGCGTGAAACCCCGTTCTATCTCTGAGCTACCGTGCTCCCTCTTTTCGGCACCCAAGGATTATTTCTTGGGTCTGGATCTGGTCGTAGCCACGGTAGCAGAGGAGGGGAATGGGGGGGGCTAAGCCCACCTCATCCTTGCCTCCACCAAGAGCGGGGGAAGGGTCAAGCGAGGTGGGAAGACGGCAAGGCCTGTTGCCAAAAAAACGTTTATCTTAAGGATGACAAGGACTCACCCCTTGTCGTGGGTTCCTCCCATGAATGAAAATCCTCGGCAAACATCCCTTTTTCATTAAAAAAACATCCCGTACAGGTACAGTCCAAGCGAAATGAAAAACATGAAAAAGGGGGATTACAAGTTCTAAGGCTAGCAAAGGCCCGAAGGCTTACAAGACTAAAAAGATATAAGGTGCCCGTAATCCCTTTCTTGTCCCTCTCCTCAGGAAATGGAACAAGCAGAAGAGAAAAAGGGGTGCCTAGGCGAGCTACGAGTGGCAGAAGACACCGAGAGAACATCTCGGTGGCCGTCCAAAGGCTGGAGGGTGATGGCGGCGCCGGAGGCAGAGCTCGAAGACGAGGCGGAAGGACACCAACACGCGACGAAGGCGTCGGTGTCCGCGTACTCCGACTTGACGGCCTCGCCGCTCGTCCTCTTCCTCTTCTGCAGCCTCCCTGCGTCGGCCGCCCAAGGAAGCGACCCCGAGAAGTTCAAGGAGACGGTAACACGGATGATGGGGTCGCCGGTGTTGCTCAGTGCGGCACCCGACACCTAGTCAGACCCGTCATCCTGCCGCCCGCTGCCCTTGTCGCCGCTGCCGTTGTCTTCCTCGCCACTCTCGCTTGAGGAGGACTCTTCATCGTCAGAGGAGCTATCTACACAGCACCTCACGCGGGTCCCGAAGTGCCCGAAGATCTTAACAGAGAGGAGGCCACCCTCCATTAGCTTGAAATGGAGAGCGAGCCCATCCGTCAAGCTGTAAAGGCGAGCGAAGGTCTTCCACCCTCGGTGAAGATACATGACGTGAGGGGCGGGGAACTCGACGTAGACTCACGTGCCGCTATTCCCGCAACCCCTCATGTGTAGCCGCAGCGCCTGCGGCGGATCCAGTTCCATCTCCCGCGCAAACGGGGTCGGAAGGCGAAGGCGACGGCGTGGCGGATGGCGCAGCCTGACAAAGAATTCGCAGGGATCATCCCCAGCATGGGCCTCCATCGGAGGAGGGGCTGCTGGAGGGGGCGAGGCAGATCTGCCACCCCATCCTCCTCACCCCCGAGCTCCACGGCAGCCTCGGCCTCGCCCCCTTCCCCTCCCTCTAGCGGCCGGCTCCGCCGCTACGAGTTCTTGGGGAGAAGTGATGCGCTGTCTGGCCGAAACCCTTGCCGCCACTGATGAAGCATCACCGCGCCCCCTCACCATAGTAGAAGAACAAAGGAAGCAGAGATGGGAAGAGGCAGACGGCGAAAGGTTGGGAGGCACCATCCCTCCCGTGCCCCTCTTCATAAAGGGGCGGGGGCGAGGCTCGGCTGCCCCCTCTCGGCCAATCCAGCCTCTTGAGATGATAGCATGCAGGGCCGTCGACCGCCCTCCCTGCTCCATTGAAGGTGCGTGGGAATCAACCCGCACGCGCGCGACTACCCACGACCCCTGCGCCTGTCATTCGCTCTGCATGCAGTGAATGTGGTGCAAGGAGCGGGCGCGATGGGGCGCGTGGAATGACGGTTCCCAAGCAAGGATAGTAAATGTGAGGCGGCCCTGCGGTCTCGAAGAGACACGCAAGCCGCCTCTTTACTGTCCATCGAAAAGTGACGCCAGCGTGTCCACGTCAGGCGCGCGCATGACCCCCACGTCGCGCGTTCAATGCAGGTCGTGGGGAAGTGCAGCGGGCGGAACAGTGGCCGCGGTAAAATCCGCCTCAACTGCCCGCGCACCGTTCTGGGCCTGGCCCAACAATGTGTTGCGCCTATGTGTGACCCAGGCCCGGGGGCTCCTGTCGGTGTACAAAAGTAGGGGCCTAGCTTTTGACCCCTTTACTTGTGCACGGGCAGTCAGAGCCACCTCCACGACCACACATGAGCAAGGCAAGAGAGGGAAGCCGGAGAAAAAGCCAAGGCCACAGGGACAAGCAAAGCAAAACAACAAAAGACCAAGACCACAAAGGTTGCACGGGCAATGCAGGTTGCCCCAGCAAGGACCCTTGCTGAGACCACAAAGGTTGCACGGGCAGCTCGTCCACACCCACTGAGCGAGCCACCTTCGAGCGCACCGACGCTGAGCAGTCGCCTTGGGACAGGGTTCGGGAGGCACCTCCATGGTGGCATGCAGATCTTTGTGAAGACATAGAGCAATCAAGATCAAATGGGGATAGGAGAGCAACCGTCCCCACCGAAGAAACCCATAGGACCCCCCGGCAAGATCCTTGCCGGGGAAGCCAGCGCGCCATGGCAAGACCCTTGCCGGGCCACCCGACAAGACCGTCGCCAAGCGTCCCGGCAAGGCCACTGCCAGGCCCGCACCAGCCAAGTTCCTACCGCCGTTCATGCGCAACTGCCAACCCAACCAGCAGGGCAAGCACCTGCGTGGCAGCATGCAGACCTTCGTGGAGGCTCCACCACCGCGCCACCTCAGCTGCCTGCCTACCTACATGGCGCTGCATGCGTTGCTAGCCGGGGCGCGTGTCTAAGCCAGGAGGAGCGGCGACGGACGGGACGGGCCTCACCCCCGTCCCCCAATAAAGTGACGGACACCTAACCCGCATTTAATGTGTCTTGTCCTGTAATAATAGCGATAACCTCGCAACACTGTAGCACTTTCCACCTCATGTGTGCCACTGTGGCAGCCCCTTTCGCCTATAAAAGGAGGCCCATGGCATACTGAGAAGGGATTCAGCTCTGTTGAACCTCGCAGCATCCAGAGCTAGTTCGAGAGCCCAAGAACACTAATACAACCACCAAAGCAGGATCGTAGGGTTTTACGCATCTTTGCGGCCTGAACCTGGGTAAATCCCCTGTGTGCTATCCCTTAGTCCTGCTCTTCTCACGATTCCGCGCCCCGCAACCGCAGAAGGGATTCCAGTGATCCCATAGGTGTCGTTTCCCACCGACAGATTTATGTTCTATGGAGTAAAATAAAATATTGTTCCCTTTGATTCCTAGACGACCACGGCATGAAAGCCATCATTTGGCAAGAAAAGAATGTTACACTGAAACCAGCTTGAGAATAGTCCTTGAAGCTTTTCAATTGTATAAACACTATTCTAATTGTGTAATATCAAAATAATATACACTGTGTTGTGTCAGTTTCCTAGGAGTGGCAACATTAAGATCAACACCCAGATGCATATATCTAATCGGCACAAGATCCATATATACCTCATTAGCCCACATGTGCATAGATGACTATCTAATCGGCACACAACCGGATGCATATTTCCAAGAAAACTTACAGTTCGGTGTTAGCATACATGTGCTTATATGAATCCAACTACATTTTCAGCTAGCAATAACAAGTAACAATCAAGCAAATGACATACCACACCACTTAAATCAACAAAAAAAACCGTGTCATGGATGAAACTAGAATCAGCCTACCGAAAGGATTAATGAAGAATATATTGGGCTACAAATTATTTCGAGGGACAACCTCCAAAAATTCTTGATGGATGAAGGGCCAAGAACACAACTGCTCTGGATCTTAGTGTATGAAATAAAATGGAAACATTCCTTGGAAGATCCCAATGACACTAACCACAAATTTGAGGTGCATTAGCTACTAGGCTTGGTCCCAACAAAACTAAGTAAACTAATTTCAACTAAAACCAACAGCAAAAGATTCATCATGTAAACGGTCATCTCACAAAAAAGGGTCAAAACTAGTTTGTAACTAGGAGATCGTAAAGGGTCAAAACTAGTCTTCATTACAGTAATGAAATAAAGTTTTGAAGCACACAAAAAAATTAGCAGCTACACCTTTCAGGTCAAGCAACAAATAATCTGAAAGTTGGCATATGGATTTAGATTTCAATGATATACATTCATATGTGAGAAGAACTAATTAACTATGCACTTCCATAAAAAGCATATGAAACAAGAGTACTACAAATATTTCATAAGAAACAGTTTGTCATTAACGATAAGTATTATATATTAAACAATGGTCACAACATCAAGAAACCTAGGAGAACTGAAAAAGAAACAAAATCAATGCATATGAAACATTGGTCTGATATATATTTCAGTTCCCTACGCGCTATGGAAGAACTACTATTGACCAATGCATATGAAACTTGTGTAAAGCAACATCGGTAGAAAAATATAACAATCATTTTATATTTCTTCTAATCTACTAAGCATTGCTTACATTTCTTTCATTTTCTAATATCCAACACTGATGCATCAATCCTACCTCCTTCTGGACAAGTAGTTTGTACAAGCAAATAAAACATTCCTGGATCTAGCATTGTGTAGTTCTTCTGGACAGCCACTAAAACATCAGCAACATCAGCAACCAAATATTGTGTACTGATCTAGGTGCTCACCGGTGATTAACAATGATGGGAATGATCTGCGAGAACGAGGAGGTGCTCACTTCCTGGATATGGATGTTCAAGTTCATTAGTGACGGTGAAGGCATGAACTTGAGAAAGATAGAGGTTGCAGAGGGGGGAGAAGGAGTGTCGGTGTCAAAACCGGTAGATCTCGGGTAGGGGGTCCCGAACTGTGCGTTTAAGGATCGAAGGTAACAAGGAGGCAGGGGACACGATGTTTACCCAGGTTCGGGCCCTCTTAATGGAGGTAATACCCTACTTCCTACTTGATTGACTTTGATGAGTATAGGGGTTACAAGAGTTGATCTACCTCGAGATCGTAATGGCTAAACCCTAGATGTCTAGCCTGTATGATTGTGTTCCCCCCTACGGACTAAACCCTTCGGTTTATATAGACAACGAAGGGATCTAGGGTTGTACAAAGTCGGTTACAGAGAAAGGAAGGTATACGATCCGAACACCAAGCTTGCCATCCACGCAAAGGAGAGTCCCATCTGGACACGGGGAAGGTTCTTCTATCTCGTATCCTCATGGCCCATCAGTCCGGCCCACACCACATAGCCTGGACTCGCGAGGACCCCTTAGTCCAGGACTCCCTAAGTAGCCCCTGAACCAGGCTTCAATGACGATGTATTCAGTGTGCAGATTGTCTTCGGCATTGCAAGGCGGGTTCCCTTTTCCGAATACTCCAATGTAGTTTTCTACACACAAGAGCTGTGTCCGGCCTTGCTTAACTCATACAACCCTAAGCTGCAAAAATAAATAATATAATAAGTCATGTCCAGGGGCCACTTTTCCAGCGAGATGTTATGTTCTGGCCTTATTATTGTTCTGAACCATTTTACAGCCTCGTTTCGCACTTCGAGGCACAGCCAATGACACGTCTTGTCAAAGCAGAGATCGTGTCCCCCTATTATGATATTCTCATCAATAGGGGTTTTGGGTAATCCAACCGTGCCATTCACACGTCTCCTTGGGAATAGGCGAGATTTAGGGCTTATGAGGGGGCGCTTGATACTCGCTGCCTCTATAAGAGGACAAAGACGCATATGTTCACCTCATGCCCTCTTCTTCCTCTGCCTTCCAATCCCCCGAGCTCCAGCGCCCAAGTTCCAAACTTTCCTTCCGCCCCAACCTCTCCAGCAATGGCCGAATCTGGCTTTTAGGGCAAGTGGATGGCCTCCTCCGTAATAGAGAAGAACATACATGATCTGCGGGAGGCGAGGTATCTGATGGCGGAGATCACACACAGGCTTCCAACCCCAGGGCAAGTCATCCCCACCCCGGAGCCCGACGAAAGGGTGGTTTTCATCTCTCACTTCCTCCAAGGACTCAGATTCGCCCTTCACCCCTTCGTCCGAGGTCTCATGTACTACTACGGGTTGGATTTCCACGATCTGGCCCCGAATTCCTTCCTCCACATCTTGGTGTTTATCGTCGTGTGTGAAGCATTTCTTCATGTCCCGCCACACTTCGGCTTATGGCTCAAGGTGTATAATGTGAAGCCGAAGGTGGTCGAAGGCCAACACGCCGAGTGCGGCGGTGCCATGGTGAGAAAGCTCAACCATGTTACCTGGCCCAAAGTAAGATTTGTGGACACTGTCAAGGTGTGGGAGCAGGAGTGGTTCTATACCACCGATCCCCGCAGCATCAAGTGGGCCGCTGCTCTTGCCTTTAGATCTGGACCTCTGCTGCGGCTCGCATCCTGGACCAACAAGGGCCTAGATTGGGGGTCCCTTGATGACGGGTCGGCACTGCAGAAGCGTATCAAGAGCATGATAGACAAGGACATCACCCTTGCCGATGTGATTCAGGTGATGCTCATCCGCCGAACTCTCCCTTGCCAACGACGGACTCTCAAAATGTGGGAGTTCAACCCAGAGGGAGCACGGACTCTGCTGCACTTCTATGGCACGACACACAAGAAGATCTGGAAGTTGCTTTTTAAGAAGTAGAAGACGTGGCCACGGACGTCCAATGACACCGGCCTTGACTGCAACAACCCGGCCTCCCCAGTAAGTATCATATTTCCGAACACTACTTAGCTTGTCAATCTTAGGGAGGGGTCCTAAAAATTCCATCTCCTGAACAGGACTGGATAAAGAAGGCCGAGCGGATTAAGTGTCCGGCCCCGCTCCCCGAAAACCCAGCCAATCCTCTGTTAATGAAGATGCTGGTCCCGGTGCCCTATCAGGCGCTGGCAAAGAAGGACAAGAAGAAGAAGAAGACCAAGGAGGCCCAAGGCGACCTCCATCCCAAGGAGACTTCGGGTGCCGCGTCCGGAGGAACCGAAGCTCCCTCCTTTGGCGAGGAAGACAAAGACGAGGACGAGGAGGAAGAGGAGGAAGTAGAGAACGCTCCTCCCAAGGGGAAAAAGAGAGCGACCTCCATGGATCCAGAGGGGGGCGTCCAAGAGGGGAAGGGTATCCCTTTCCGACGACTCGGATTCGGGCACCGAGGTTGTTCCCAAACAACGCCCTCTCACCAAGTCCCTTGTCGAATCATGAGTTCCTTAAGATGTCTTATATACATATAATCATTTTTATAGATTATAAGGATAATATCAAATTCCATATTACATTCCGGCCCGCGACATTCCTCAAGAATCGTCGTCATCGGGGGATCTTTCGCTGGAGAAGATGGAGAGCGAGACACCCCCACGAGCTTCCTCGCCTCCTAGGACGGACGATCCTGTGGTGTCGTCTCAAAGGATCTCCTCGGGCTCTGAAGAAATATAGCAGAGGACCAATGCGGCACCGGAGGCCGCCGATAACACGAAGGGCGCAACCCCTATGGAGACCGGCCATGGGGGTCCTGGGTTATCCGACCCTCAGCCGGATACTGTTCCGGAGATCCAAACGGTCCCGTAATTGGATCGGCAGCCACCTCTGCGGGAGGGGGAGATGGCAACATCTATGAATGTAGAGGCACAGAACAAGCTGATGGATGCACTGCAAGGTGCATCCGTCTTGGAGGAGAACCATACCTTGATGGCTACGGTGGTTGAAAAAGTGCAGTCCGCCAAGAGCGGACTAGATGAAGCCTTCACGAGCCTACTAATAGGCTTCGAGGTATGCGATGTAATGTATTTTACCGCTTTCCATAAGAAATCCGTATGTATATAGATAGCAGCCCCAAAGACTCTGTTTGACCGACGAAGGAGGGGCAAACAAAGGGTCTATAGGTATCCGCAGTAAATAACATACTTAGCCATCTTGATAAATATCAGGCTTCACTGTTAGCGGTGACCGCTCAAGCTGCCGAAGTTTCCGAACTGAAACGAAAACTGCAGCTGGTCGATGAGGATAATATCCGGATTCACAAGCGGCTGGTATGTTTCAAGTGCTCCATATTCCACTGAATTAGTTTGCAAATGCTTAACTGAAGCTCACGCGCTGCCATATGCACAATTTGCAGATGGTAGCGCTGAGGTCGAGACCCTCAGGAGTGACCTTGCCCGCGTGAAGGAGCAGGCAAGGGTCAGCGATGCGGCCGCTGAGAAAGCGGCTGCTGATTTGAAGGACGAACAGGCCACCCGACGCCAGTACAAGGAGCGCGTATCCAAGATTGAGCAAGAGCTCAAGGATGCAACTCGCAAGTGCGAGCTCCTCGAGGAGGGGAATAAATCGAAGGCGGCCGAACTTGCCAAGGCCCTTCAGGATGCCCAAGAGGCAAGGTCCGAATCCAGAGCGGCTCGCGAGGAGCTCCGACAGGCCGGACAGATAGCACCTCGTAAGCCCTTTCTTTTACAGTCTAAGTTTGGTGATCAGAGGTATGCCTTACTAAATCGACTATGGATCTCTGCAGACTCCTTTGCGGATCTACCAAAGAGTGCTGCTGACGCGGCGCAATTCTACCGGGCCCAGGAGGGGCATGCAACGGAGAAGCTTTTCTGGTCACAATATGCGACGCAGGAGCGTTCGACGCTGCTGAACGACCAGATGGCGCAATGGGCCGAGTTACACAAGATGTCCGGAGCGACCATGAAGGAGGTGATACTCCGGCTGTGGCCTGTCGAACCCGTTCTGAGCAGTTATTTTGGCCTAGTGCGGCGACTTACCGATGTCGTGCCCCGAATTGATGCCATCAAACGGTCGGTGTGCATAGAAGGTGCATAGAGGGCCTTCGCTCGTGTCAAGGTGCACTGGGCCAAGATGAAATCCACCATTGTCGCGATGGAGGGTCCTCTTGTAGGCAAGGACCACCGCACGCTGGAGCGTTATCTAAACGACGTCCTAGAAGGTGCTCGTTTGGTAGAGGGTCAATGCTCAAAGGACATCATATTCGAATGAATGTATTCGAACAACCCGTCTGCGTGTATTATAGATATTAAGGCTTTGTAATGTAGTTGTACTATTATTTGCAATTGCTTTCCTCATGTGCGTCCGTTTTTGTATGCCTGAGAGTTTTCCAGTCGTCGGCTTCGACCCCCACGTAGATGCTACGGGGGTGTTCAGAATGGCACATGAACACTCTTGACCCAACGTCTTGGTCCGTGACGGACGTGTCAGTGCGTTGAACCAAGAAATCGGACTATATGGCTTTACCGCTCTCACTTAGCCATAGGAGTTTGGTGATGGGGCTATAAAATAGCCCCTGGTACGTATGTGACTATTTGAATGCGGATGCGTTATGTATATGACTGGAAAAAACAATCCTTCGTTTAAAGCGGAAAAATCGTTAAAGATTTAGTAAGTCACCAAACGGCTGACCAGCTCCCGCCGCATCATGACAGTCAGTTTTCGGCTTTCTCTACTGAGGTGCTTGACCGGACGAGCCAGAAACACAATGGCAATAGTTCTCCCTTTACAACCCTAGCTGAACAAACGGAACGTAAGGTAGCAAACACAGGAGCCGGGCAACCCAACTATTGACCGAAGACATGATTCGGAGCCGATGCATATAATGCCATGCTTGGGATGCCGAAGTGTGCTACAAGGCTGTTAGGGCTTTCATTTAACGGCTCATAAGTGGCCGTATAGAGCCCCTGGCAATGAGTGTCGAGGTATGTGTGACAACTGGAGAGACGGACTACAGTTTGATAAATAAAGTTGATACCAAAAAAATTGTCACTACTGTAATCTGATTGATACGTCAAGACGTGATCTTACAGAGGGTACCACAATCACCAAAATCATTTTACATGCCGGGGGTCTAATAATAAGGATAAAAGCTTAGTACAGGTCCTTTTAAATAAGGTTTGGTCCGAAGAGTCCTTTGGATGTCCTGCCGCACGTATGCGCCGCTTTCGCCTTATAGAGAGGGGTTACTTGAAGGGAACGATCTTCTGTTGGCCGTACGAAACCGGGCTCGAAAGGAATCCTTATAAGTCCGTAGGGTACATGGGCTCGAATGCACCTGTGGTAAAAATGTAAGTGAAGGAGAGTGGAAGATCATATAGGGTCGAGCCGGACTATAGACCTTCCCGTATTATGTCGCT
Source organism: Triticum dicoccoides (assembly GCF_002162155.2). Classification (NCBI taxonomy): domain Eukaryota; kingdom Viridiplantae; phylum Streptophyta; class Magnoliopsida; order Poales; family Poaceae; genus Triticum; species Triticum dicoccoides. The sequence goes on along the minus strand of NC_041391.1, from coordinate 449,685,451 downwards.
GCTGATGCCCAAGGTATTTTGAGTGTGTAATGATGCATGCACGGTACAAATTCCGCGGGTGTTCGGGGCGATCGACGAAGGCAAAACTGCTAGTCTAGCTCTAGAATTACCGAGCCGCTAGCTTGCGGGACTGACCGGACTATTTTAACAAAATCCGGAGCTTGATGGCCAACGAGGTGTGCGGCTTTAGTGGGCCGCTCTGTACCTTAGCTGCGAGAGCTGTGGTGTGCTCTTTTGTGCGGGGGGAGTGTTCCGTGTTTCCATTGATTGTTATAACGTTGCATGGACCGGGCATCTTGAGTTTTAAATAAGCATAGTGTGGCACCGCGTTGAATCGAGCAAAAGCGGTCCGTCCGAGCAGTGCGTTATAGCCACTTCGGAAGGGTATGATATCGAAGATCAAGTCTTCACTGCGGAAGTTATCAGGTGAGCCGAAGACAACTTCCAACGTTATTGAGCCCGAGCAGCGGGCCTCTACACCAGGTATTACTCCTTTAAAGGTATTTTTAGTGGGCTTGATTCTTGACGGATCGATACCCATTTTGCGGACGGTGTCCTGATAGAGCAGGTTAAGGCTACCGCCGCCGTCCATGAGGACTCGCGTGAGATGGAATCCGTTGATGATTGGGTCAAGGACCAAAGCTGCTGACCCTCCATGACGGATACTTGTGGGTGGTCCTTTCGATCATAGGTGATCGGGCAAGCCAACCATGGGTTGAATTTTGGGGCGACCGGCTCTACGGCGTAGACATCCCTTAATGCGCACTTGTGCTCCCATTTGGGGATGTGTGTGACATAGATCATATTCACTGTTTTGACCTCGGGGGGAAATTGCTTCTGCGCCCCTATGTTTGGTGGGCGAGGCTCTTCATCGCTGTCCTTGCTGGGCGGCCCTTTCCCCTTGTGTTCGGTGTTGAGCTTGCTGGCCTGTTTAAAGACCCAACAATTTCTGTTGGTATGATTGGCAGGTTTATCGGGGGTGCCATGAATCTGGCAGGGCTGATCGAGTATTTTGTCCAAACTAGATGGACCATCTTTGTTTTCTTTGAATGGCTTCTTCCGCTGACCAGATTTGGAGCCACTGAATCCGGTGTTGACAGTCGTGTCTTCGGTATCGTTTCGACGCTTGTGCTTGTCGTGTCGTGGCTTGCCATTGCCGTCCCTGGCTTCAGAGGTGCCTGGGTCGCTGGTGCTATTGCTTCTACGAGCGAGCCAGTTAGCTTCTCCCACGCAAAAGTGGGTCATAAGTGCGGTAAGGGCTACCATGGACTTCGGTTTCTCTTGGCCGAGGTGTCGGAAGAGCCATTCGTCTCGGACACTGTGTTTGAAGGCCGCGAGGGCTTCGGCGTCCGGACAATCCACAATCTGGTTCTTTTAACTAAGAACCTGGTCCAGAGTTGCCTGGCTGATTCGCCGGGTTGCTAGATTATGTGACTAAGGTCATCAGAATCCAGGGACCGAACATAGGTACCTTGGAAGTTTTCTCTAAAGGTGTCCTCCAAGTCTTCCCAGCTTCCAATGGAGTTTTCTGGGAGGATGTTCAGCCAATGCCGTGCTGGTCCCTTAAGTTTTAGGGGGAGGTACTTGATGGCATGTAGGTCATCACCGCGGGCCATGTGGATATGGAGAAGAAAGTCTTCAATCCATACCATGGGATCTGTGGTGCCATAGTATGATTCAATGTTCATGGGTTTAAACCCTTCTGGGAACTGGTGCTCCATTACTTCATCGGTGAAGCATAGAGGGTGTGCGGCTCCTCTGTATCGGGTGATGTCACAACGCAGTTCGGATGGAGTCCGTATGCGGTTTTTGGCCCGTGTGAGGTTGTGTTTACCGTGTCAGGCTTGATGGTCATCTTCTCGCGCTGGTGCACGCCCTCGTGATCCATAAATTGATCTGGTATGACCGGCTCGATTGTCCAGGTCCTGTTCGGCTTGAGTTGTCACTCTGTCCCGACCATGAGGTGGTCGGTCAGGTCCGTCAGCTGCGTTACGCGCTGTCGGTATAGGCTCGAGACCTCCTTGTCGAATTGGGAGAGCACCCTGCGCTTTGGGTAACTCTTAGTTGGGCGCTCGAGGTCGTATTCCTCGGCTGCCAGGACATTAGTCCATCTGTCATTGAGTAAATCCTGGTCGGCTTGAAGTTGCTGCCGCTTCTTTTTCAGGTTTCTTGCCATGGCTATTAGCCGGCGCTTGAAGCGCTCTTGTTCGAGGGGGTCCTCTGGTACAATGAAGTCTTCGTCACCTAGGCTCTCATCCTCTTCGGAGGTCGGTAGGTAGTTACTATCATCCGAGCTCTTGTCCCCGATAGGATCATTGGGGTTGACCTGCCCCTCCTCCCAATCATCATGTTCAGATGTTGGTTCGATGGGGGCTTCTTGGTCTTCGGTGTTATCCGGAGTATTATTATCTCCGGTGCCGGTATTGCCGTCCTTTTCTCAGCACGGTTTAGAGCGGCGCCGTTGACGACGATGCTTTGGTGGTGCCACAGGAGAATTATCCTCGACTTGATCCTTCCCACCTTCGCCGTCATTTTCTTTGGGTGTGTCCACCATATACACGTCGTATGTGGAGGTAGCCATCCAGCGTTCGGTAAGCAGCGGGTTCTGGCTTTGCTCTTCTCCGGCATCTCGTCCTTGCCGTCGATGTCCTCGGAAGCGTAATCGAGCTTGTCGGTTAAGTCCTCGACAATGGCTATGAAGTGGGTGGCGGGTGGGACGTAAAATTCCCCGCTCTCGGCCCCTAGTGCGGGCTGGGCATAGTTCGGCAGCGATCCCTCTGTAATGGCGAGAGATCGCATTAAGTCCAGAGCCTCATTTAAGAGTGGGGTCTGGACAGGGAGGCGGGAATCCGTGGAGCGGGGCGGGACAGGAGTTCCCTGGCCGAGGTCGTATGATACAAACCTCGAGAGTTTGGAGCTGGTGCATGGAGGTGAGTCCGGCTTGATGAGGATGGAGGGAGCCTGGAGTGATTCCGGGCCTGTCGGTAAAACGATCCCCTCCATACCTCCGGTGTTGAGCTCTATGGCTGTGGAGAGTCCGGGGGGCTTTAAACTCCCATCTTCGGACTCGGCGAAGAGTTTCGGATCTGAGGCCGAAGCTGCAGTTGAGGCCGCAAACCCTTGGAAGATCAAGTGTTCTCGGATATCAGCGATGTAGTTTAGATTTCCGAAACTGGTCTGATGACCAGGTGCGTAGCTGTCGATCTGCTCCAGATGGCTAATTGAATTGGCACGCAGTGCGAAGTCGTCGAATATAAAGATTTAGCCGGGGAGAAAAGTCTCCCTCAGGGCGGTGTTATTGTAGATGATTGGTGGAGCCATCGAGCCTTCTGGTGACGACATAGTGGAACTCTCAATGAAAGCACCAATGTCGGTGTCAAAACCGGTAGATCTCGGGTAGGGGGTCCCGGACTGTGCGTCTAAGGATCGAAGGTAACAAGGAGGCAGGGGACATGATGTTTACCCAGGTTCGGGCCCTCTTAATGGAGGTAATACCCTACTTCCTGCTTGATTGACTTTGATGAGTATAGGGGTTACAAGAGTTGATCTACCTCGAGATCGTAATGGCTAAACCCTAGATGTCTAGCCTGCATGATTGTGTTCCCCCCTATGGACTAAACCCTTCGGTTTATATAAACATCAGAGGGATCTAGGGTTGTTACAGAGAAAGAAAGGTATACGATCTGAACGCCAAGCTTGACATCCACGCAAAGGAGAGTCCCATCCGGACACGGGGAAGGTTCTTCTATCTCGTATCCTCATGGCCCATCAGTCCGGCCCATACCACAGAGCCCGGACGCCCGAGGACCCCTTAGTCCAGGACTCCCTCAAGGAGGAAGGGGCTAACCTTGACCGGAGGAGGTAGAAAACAACCACAAAACCGTCACCGTCGTGGTCGCCGAAGGGGGACGGAGCTTCGAGGTGGAGGGGAGATCTAGGGAAGGAGGACGATGATGGCCATGGTCCGTCGCCATCGCTGGAGGGGAGGATGCTGGATCCTGAACA
>NC_041391.1:449678125-449681183 GCF_002162155.2 Triticum dicoccoides | reverse complement strand
GTCGCTTCTGCCGTCGGCGGAAGGAGCTCGGAGGCGGTTGCGGCGGATCTTGGTCGACGGCGCGTCGTTCACTTGTCTACTGCTCAAGCCGTGGCTTTCCTCCCCGACCTGTTGGGTCGTGGCTTTCCTTCCCGTGGTAAGGTCGTGGGTCGGGCAGGGTCAACCCTCGAAGGATGCGGTCCAAATGACCATCTCAATTTCCTTGGGCCAACTCGGCCCGTGGTTCTCTGACCCCGGGAAACAGCGGGGATCCCCCCGGGATACCTTGCAACCAAACGAGGCCTAAGAGTTTTATCCCGGGGATTAATCACAACAATTTGCTCATAACAGGACAGATGGGAGGGGCAGCTTTCTACATGACCTAGAAGGATTTACTTGATACTTCCTAGGCCCCTGAGCACATTTTTGACCTTGATTTTCTCAAAGTGCCCTCCATCAATCTGGAGGAGCAAGACCCCATTGGTCTATTCTTTCAAAAGGCTTGGCCAATTATCAAAGGTGATGTGTTGGCAACAATTCATAAGTTATTTGTTGATTTTGGGCGCATGTTGTGCTCGTGCTAGAACCAAGTGTCCAAGAGAGACGAGTCCGTGTTGTACCTGAGGTCGGCGAGGAGGTAGTGAAGACGAGATACAAGTGCATCAGCGGTTGATCTCCATGAGGCGGGCGCCGCCGGTCGCCAGGACATCCGTGATCGACACCCGATCTAGGCTCAGATGCCACCCGTTGGGGAGGTGGGTGTCGGACCACGACAGCGGGGTGCCGATCTCCCAGTAGTGTTGGCATATCTCCACCTTCACGTACGGCCGGAAGCGTGAAGGGGTCGTTGGAGGGGAGATGGAGAATGCAGATGGCGAGGTGGAGTACATGGTTGCGCTGCCCGACAACGCGGAGGACGGCCCCGCCTCGTGGTCGTGCTTCGCCTTCTTGTCGGGCACCCACTTCCACGTGCCCATTCCGGCGGGCGTCAGGGAGTGGGAGGCCGAAGCTGGTGGGCGGCGCTAGGGTTTGCTTGTCGAGGCGAGAGGGGGCAGGGGAGTGGAAGTGCGTGGACGCAGCTAGGAAGTGGACTGGCCGGTCCACGACTTTGCCATTAAAAAGGACGCGACCTTGGGCGGATGGGAGGCTGGCGTGCGGGCCCGTGCACCCGTGTGGATTAAATGGGGCCGACGGGGAGTGATTGGGGGGCCAACATGCGGGCTCGGAGGTGGACGACGAGGCGACGCGTATGTGTCCGTCCAATGTTCACCTGGACGCAAATCTGGCCCAAAAATGCGTCCAGTTTGAGTCCAAGCGGACATGAAGCCAGACATATTTCAGTATGCTCTCGTGCGCTGGGTCGCCGCATCTCTTCATTTCGACCCAAACCGACGAAAACGGACACCTAAAGCACGACTCTGCATTAAAGGCAGAACAGATCACAGACGGACGGAATGGGGCGTGGCAACTCACAACGGATAGTTACGCCAAGAAAACAATTGGACCAAGCAAGCAGTATTCCCATCGGGACCATGCACTGGAGAAATGCTGTGGAGAGAAACATAACCATATGGCACGGGAACCACCAGTAGTTTACCCCACCAGACCAAACGCAACGGGAAGCATCCGAACAGTTGTGCAAGTTGTGCCATTTGGCTCCTCCCGTTGCGCAAGAATCCCAAGGATAGAAGCCTGGCTACGAGATAAGATATGCGTCTTTAGCACAGCTGCGGAATGACGCTATCCTGGAGAAAAGGTACACAAGTCAGACAGTACAGCCGGAGAAGTGACAATCGGCTGCCGCCAGTGTCTTCAATATCTTGGAGATAAACAATGACAGAAAAACACAGCCATTGCCGTCCCAGGCGTCACCGGAGCTCCGGATGGGGTCCTATGGCCGAACGATAATCCAAATATTATCGAACATCCACATCCACGTGTGTCCCTCTCTCCTTACCCTGGAGGCGCAGGCCATATGTAGGTTCCCAATATTGCAATTGCACGCGGACGCAGTGGTGTCCTTTTTGTATTCCCTGGCACCGTCGTCTGCAATTCGTGGTGTTGGTGTTGCATTCTGTGCGCTCAGCCGCCTGTAAAATATAGGAGTCCGCTTGAATATATGTAGCCCGGACGACTTGTAGAAAGCGAGATCTGAGATCGAGGCCAATTAGGTTCCACTTGTATTCTGTTCTGTGAGATCAGCTTGGGTGGCGGAATCATGATGCACATGATTGGTATGTATCACCAACGACATGATCCTGTTACTTTTCAATTCCTTTTTGTAATGAAAGTCAGAGAATCACCTTCCCGTGAGAGCGATCCTTCTTGGGTCCAGCACTCGCAGACACCTTGCCGCACCGAAAGAATCTTGAAATCCTTGTGCATCCAAGAAATACCAACGGTGGTGTGTCTCTACTGTGGTTCAGAAGGCACAACCTCACAATGGATGTCTGTTGTATCCTGCTGAATGAGAAGCACTCTTTACATCGCTACAATGTCTTAGGTCTGTGTATCCCCTGTTTTAATTCTGTTTCGGTGGAAACCTCCCATGCTTTAATATTATTATGTTTTGTCAAAGCTCGCTTTACCTGGAAGCTCAAATTTAATAACTTGAAAATCCAGCAATGTACAGGGACTAGAGAGAGATGTTGGAACTGCTCGGATAGACAAAGCTAGTACTATTTCGCAGCACTAGGTCGGTTATTATTTTACTTGGTCGTTTTGAGCATTGACCCTATCTTCTGCCTTTGATAATCACTGTATGTTTCTAGACGTTGGGAAATATTAACAATAATAATGAGATGAAAATATTTTGTCATTGATCTAGTTAACAGCATGTATTTGTGCATGACGAATCCAAAATAGCCTCTGTGCTGTACTCTGAATAGAGAGGAACAGAGCAGAATCTGGATTGAGGTTGTCTGATTCAGATTTGAATTGTGCAAGGATTCGGTGGACAAAGTTCTGATAAGGACAATCATGCTATATTGCGTCCGGGTCATAGTAGTAGTGAGAGTTAATCAAATGAGGTGAAAATTGATCCTACGTGTAAGGTTCGAACGTTGGTCCCAAGTGTAAG
>NC_041391.1:449675732-449677391 GCF_002162155.2 Triticum dicoccoides | reverse complement strand
GCTTGCCCTTTCTCCTCCTTCCCAGATGGCCGAGCGCTTTCCCGGCAACGGAGCGTCGGCCAACGGCTTCGTCCGCCGCCATCTGCATGAGTGGGAGGCGCGCCTCCTCCATGAGGCGGACTACCTAGCGCCGCCTGACATGCACGTGCCTGACTCGTGGAGGCTCAGCGCCGGAGGAGTCCCCGTGCCGCCGCCGCCCACCGGCGTTGAACGCCGCGTCGAGATCACGCGGATTCGGTCGGCGCTACCGGAGGAGGCGTGGCAGCAGGCGAGGTACGCCCCCCGACAGTAACACCCTGTGGAAAACGTACTTCGAGCGCCGCCACGCCGACCAGCTCGCGTCCACGAACGGCGCTCCGGCACCACGGGGGCGCCACAACTCCGACAGCCGCCGTCAGTGGTGGGGCGTCCCCAGGCGCACTCTCCACGCTGTCCTCGAGTACGTCGAGGGCGGCGACTCGCCGCAGATGGAGTACCCGACACCGTCCTTCTCGCATCGGAGCGGCAGCTCATGGCTGCCAAGGCGCATGGCGGGCGTGTCCTCCTCTTCCTCCGGCTCCCACTCCCACTCCTCCAGCACGCCGCCGCCGCTCGCCGCCTTCAAGGCCGAGCCCCAAGAGACGCCTGAGAGTCGGCGCAGCGGTGGCCTCGTCATAAACAAGGGCCGCCGCCGCCAACCTTCCCCTCCTCCCTGCGGCCATCTTCGTCTGGTCAGGCCGAAGAAGGAGCCGACGACGCCGCCCTTCGTTGTCAAGCAGGATCACATCGCCATGGCCGTCGACCTCGAGACCGACCTGAAATGGGTGCGGGACGACTACGCATGGGAGGAGACGGAGCGCCAGCGCGCCGCCCTAGAGGAGATCTCCGCTCGGCGCCGCGGCCACGACAAGGACAACATCATCTTCCTCGAAGACAGCGACGAGGAGGCACCGGCGCATCCAACCCCGTCCGCCTCGGCGACCGATGTCAGGGATGCAGCAAGGCGGCGGCGTGCAGGACGGCGACGATGACGACGGCGGCGACTACACCACCTTCTACAAACTTCTCGGCATTTAGAAGGCTCGGGACGGCGGCGGCGTAGTTTTTAGGGTTTTAATTATGTCTTTTTAAATTATGTACAAATATGAATGAAAAACGCCTGAATTTTGTCCAAATTCGCCGTGGGCCTGTGTCATTTTCTTCAAATTTTAGCCGAACTGTATTTCAAAAAACGGCGTCTGGGGGCCAACTTGGGGCGGCGGGTGGGAACCCGACCGCTCCCACGGCGAAAATAGCGCCGACTAGCCCTCAAGAGGCGCTATTTCAGTCCCTGGCGGCGTCAAACGGCTGGAGATGCTGTAAGGGGTGAAAACAGAAGATAACAGATTGCTGCTACTAATTGCCTTCTTCTTTGTAGTACTCTCTCCATCTATCTCAAATATAGTGAGCATTAGATTTTTTTTAAGTCAAATCATGTAAACTTTGATCAAGTTTATAGAAAGAAAATATCAACATATAGAATACTAAATCAATACCTTAGATACAAGTTTGACGGATGGCTGTAATACTACTCCTTAACTAATGAAGTTCTTTCTTTTGCAAATAAATAAATAAATAAATAACATGGTATATTGAGGGGGGGGGGCATATATTTTTCCCTCATGACGATGTGTAAATATG
>NC_041391.1:449674966-449675706 GCF_002162155.2 Triticum dicoccoides | reverse complement strand
TTTGATCAAGTTTATAGAAAGAAAATATCAACATATAGAATACTAAATCAATACCTTAGATACAAGTTTGACGGATGGCTGTAATACTACTCCTTAACTAATGAAGTTCTTTCTTTTGCAAATAAATAAATAAATAAATAACATGGTATATTGAGGGGGGGGGGGCATATATTTTTCCCTCATGACGATGTGTAAATATGGTTAAAGTTTATGAAGTTTGACTTTCATGAAGATAAATGCAAGGAGGAGTCATAAACCGAAGTTGTGATGAAATCAGTTGATACTTTGAAACATGTGAAGTTCTTTGTATTTTTACATTGAATAGAAGGGAACAAAGCAAATTCTGGGTGGAGGGACAACAAAATATCTGATTGGGTTTTGAATTGTGGAAGGAGTTGGTGGATGAAGACCTGATCAGTACAAGTTCTAAAACCGTAGTACATTGCCTCTTAGGCCACATGAGTGTGGGAAGTAGTCAAAAGAGGTTTACGTGTATGGGATGAGAAGGTGATGTACCACCACAATCACTTGTCTTTATAAAGATAAGTGTGTCTTTGTGATAACTTTTACTCGGTTACACTTTTTTTTGCCATGTTTTGTCTCTTTGTTATGACAATGCGACACTTTTATCTTATTTACATGTTCTTGACAAGATGGATCCACTTGTGGCTGAGTTAGAGCATCTTCAGCCGCGACCCCAACAGCCCCCCCCCCCTCCCCCCGCAGAATTTTTAGCGCCG
>NC_041391.1:449671012-449674580 GCF_002162155.2 Triticum dicoccoides | reverse complement strand
CCGCGAAACTCCGCCTCCTCCCTTCCAAGGCGGCCGCCATGCCGCCGAAGAAGTATGTGTTCCCCTGCGCCACAATGGATACCACAGCCACCGCCGCCTAGCCGAAGCAGAGGAAGCAGAGGGCACCGCTGTCGAAGCCCCCCGGCATGAGCAACACCGACTGAAAGGCGGAAGTGCAGCGCCAGGAGACCGTCACCGCCGAAAGGCGCAACAGGGCCAAGAAGGCCCGGGAGAGGGCGGTGGAGTAGGCAGAGCGCTAGGCCGAACAAGCCGAGGTGGCTCGCGCGGGGATGATGAATCCACCCGGCGGCCACGGGCACGCAACCTGGAGCCAGCAAAGCGTCGGATCTCCGGCCTGCTTCTCGTCCTCGCCACAACCATGGAGTTGCACGCCGTCGCCGGGCTATGCCGACGGCGACGTACACAGCGGGTTCAACCCCAACGTCACCTTCCCCCATGGTCGCCCGGTCCAGCACACGCCCTCGCCCGCGTTCGCCGGCGTGCAATACCCTACATACACGTACTCGCCACCGGACTACGCAGCCTCCCCAACGCCACCTCTCCGCCGCGGCCAGCTGCTCTACTCACAAGCCTCCTCGTCACATCTTGGCTACGCCGATGCGACGGAGGCCGACATGGAGGACATCATCGCAGCCGGCTCGGCTGCCGCCGCTGCTTCCCCTGGGTTCACTGCCCAAGACGACTTGATTGATCTCGGCGACATGGACGGCGAGGAAGAGCCAGCGGGGGAGGAGGAGGAAGAGGGGGAGGAGGAGGAGCCGGCGCCTGCTCCGACGAGGAAAGGCAAGAAGAAGAAGAAACTAGTGGCCAAGACCGGCGAGCCACGCATCAAGTGGGCGTCCAAGTAAGATGAGTGCCTCGCCGAAGTGTGGAAAGTCGTCTGCCTCGACCCGATCACCGGCACGAACCAGAACATCGACACGTATTGGGACCGCATCAAGTCCGAGTTCGACGAGCGCAAGCTCATCGACCCCTACTTCAAAGGCGTCTACATGCAGCGTGGGGCGAAGGCGATGGTGAACCATTGGGGGCTCATCCAAACAACGTGCAACAAATGGCATGAGATCGTCGAGGAGGTCGCGGCTCGCCGGAGAGCGGCACCAGCGTCGAGGATCAGGTACAACACGCTGTTCTCTCCCTATTCCTTTCGCCGTGTGCGCGCCCATGTGCGCGCCTACGCCGACTGATGTTCGTCCTCGTCGCAGCTGCTGCGCATGTTCGCCATGTTCCGCGATGACAACAGCAACCAAGAGTTCAAGTACCTCCACGTCTTCAAGCGGATCGACAAGTGCGAGAAGTGGGCGGATGTCCGGCGCACCCTCGCCAAGGCCAAGGAGACGTACAAGCCGGACGCGCCGACTCCAGGTGTGGCTGACGGGCGCCCAGACGGCGACAAAGGGGCAATAGGGCGAAACACGCCGAGTCGGTTGCCGCACGTGTGCATGAGTCCATCAAGCATTGCCTCATCGACGCCAAGACCAGGGCCGCCCTGCGAGAAGAGAAAACTGAGGCGCGGTGGGCGGCTTTATGACAAACATCGCCGTCAAACTCGACTTGCTCCGGACCAACGTCGCCGCGAAGAAGAGGAACACCGACCTGGCTTTCTTGATGGGCGGCGCTGACATGCTCCAGAGCGGCGACGAGCAGTTCAAGGCGTGGTACCTGGCGGAGCGCGGCCTCATCCTGAACCAGATACCGGCGACGCCTACGCCAACTCCCACGCCGACGCCAACACCACAGCCCAGCCCGAGTGATGATGCCTCCGCGACGCCCAGCAGCATAGAGGCCGCGCCGACGCCTCCCAGCCCGTGCACGCCAGCGCCGACGCCGGAGGCCGACCCCGACGTTTAATGCATTCCTTGCGTTTCCTTCCTTTTTGTGCGCCAAATTTTTTATTTGATCGCCGAACTGTTGCGCCGATCGCCGGATTATGGCGTTTTTTGAGCAGGAACAGATCAAGTTTGAATATGGGGCGTGGCTGGGCCTTGGGGGGCGGCACTTGGGGGCGTGCCTGGGACCTTGATCGCCCTCAGGGCCTAAAAATCGCCGGGTGAACGCCCAAAAATGCGCCGGCCTATGCGCTGGGGGCTGAAGGAGTGAAGATGCTCTTATCCTCCTAGTTATCCTGCACGTCATCCTAACATGTGGGTCAGGTTTGTCAGTTTGGAGAAATAAACCTCTTCCATAAAAGGCCACCAAAAGGTTCAAATAGTATATTACTTACCCGTGCTAAAAGGAATCACTTTATTTGTCTAGTTGTACGCGAGGCATCTATTGTCGGGCTTAGATTGGCTAACGTAACATGAGGTAACTTAGAACCACACACATGTGGGGTGCCTGGTTTGTGGACCCACATGTTTGTGACCCAGAGCGTTTGGATCACTCCTTAGTTTTGACCATCTCCAGCCGCGTCCCCAACAAGGCTCCCCAGGCGTTTTTTCGCCGCCGGCGTCAAAAAATCGGACCAATCGTGCCCCCAGGAGCCCATTTTTCGCCGGCTCGGGCCGAAATTGGCGCCGGCGAACCCAACCCAAACCCGACGTGCTGGGGGGCGCTCGAGAGCGCCGGGCGAATATTTTTTGGCGCAAAAGCGCCGTGGGCCAGTCGCGTTAGCGACTCGACTCTCTTCTCGCCGCTTCGTCGTCCTCATCGCCTCGTTTCCCGCGGCGAATCAATGCCAAAGCTGCGCGCGCTGCCGCGCTGGTCAGCCTCCATTGATGCCTCACGGGCGGCGCAGTGAAGGCCGGGCGACGCGCGTCCCCTCGCCCGCCACGCCTCCCGCCACGCGTAACGCGCCGGCCAAGCCTACCACACGGCGCCTCCGCCTATATAAGCCGACCACCAGCGCACCGGAGACCCGCACAGACACTTCACCGCCGACGCGCCTATTTCTCCCCCTTCCTCCTCTCGCCGTCTCCAGTTCAGAAGGATGGCCGAGCGCTTCCCAAGGCGACGGCGCGGCGGCGAATGGCTTCAGGCGCCGCCATCTTCACGAGGACGAGGCTCGCCTCCTTTTTGAGGCCGAGTACCCGGCCCCGCCGAACATGCGGGTGCCCGGGGCGTGGAGGATCAGCGCCGGTGGCGTGCCGGTGCCACCACCACCCACCGGGGCGGCGTGGCGTGCGGAGATCGCACGTATCTGCGCGTCCCTGCCGTAGGCGGCGAGGGAAGGCCCGCGGTACACCCCCGACAGCCCGCTCTGAGAGCCCTACTTCCGCCGCCGCCACGCCGAGCAGCTCGAGGCGACGAACGGCGGCGTACCCTCCGGCAGGCTCAACTCCGAGGGCCGGCGCCGGTGGTGGGGCGTGCCCGACCGCACATTGGAGGTCGTCCTCGAGTACATCGAGGGCGGCAACACGCCGCGCCTCGAGTACCCCTCTCCCCCGTCCTTCTCACGCCGCCGTGGGAGCTCCTGGACGCCGAGGCGCATGGAGCGTCCCGGTGCGTCCTCCTCCTCGTCCGGCCGCTCGTCGGGCTCTCCCTGCCTCCGCCCCGTCAAGCCGGAGCCCCAGGACACGCCTGTCCGCGCGCGCACCCGCAGCTCCGG
>NC_041391.1:449560188-449670643 GCF_002162155.2 Triticum dicoccoides | reverse complement strand
GCCGCTTCATCCTCGTCGAGCCTAAGCCGGAGCCCGGCCTCCTCGCGGAGTACGAGGAGATAGCCCGGCGCAGCTTCTCCAACGAGGACGCCTTGCAGTGGGCGCGGGACGACTACCTCCGCGACGAGATGGTCTAGTGGCGCCGGGCCCTGGAGGAGATCGAAGCCCGCAAGCGTGGGCGCGAGGACGAGCATGACGTCGTGATCCTCGACAGCGACGACGACGAGGACGCCCCCGGACCGTCCAACCCGCTGAGCCAACCGGGGAGGGATGCAGCAGGGACGGTGGCGACTACACGCGGTTCTACAGCCTCCTCGGCATGTAGAACTGCGAGGGCGGGCGGCGGGCGGCGGGGAGCGGCGAGGCAGACGGCGAGGAGCGACGATGCAGACGGCGAGTGGCGGTCCCTAGTAGTTTTTTTTAAATACTTTTAAGTTTGAACGAACTCGCCGAAATTTGCAATGAGTTTGCGCCGTGTTTGTGCCGTGTTTAAATTTTTCAAAAAAACATGAGCACCGCGACTGGGGGCATTACGCCCCCAGTGCACGGGTTAGCGCCGGTGTGCCCCAGGGGTGATTTTAGCCCCTCCTAGAGGGCCAACGACTGGAAATGTTGTTACCTCGCCAGGCAAGGCAAGCCTTGCCGACGGAGGCGAGCCGATTTGGCTCGCTCGGTCAACTGAAGAAAAAGCTGGAAGCCGCAGGATACGAGGCAAGCTCGCTCGGGAACCAAGTCCCTCGCTTCCTTGCTGAGCCTGGCTAAGCCAGTGCTTGCCGGATAACCAAAGGCTTTCTATGACAGGTAACCCTAAGTCAGTCAATCCCAAGCATCTATTGTTGTAGATCGTCAATGCCTTTTTTTTCGCTTCCGTAAAAATGAAGTTCTTATTTTTTTTGTTAGTATCTATACTTGGACACTATTTTTTACTTAACTTCAATGTGGATAAGGCAAGAATATTTTGCTTAACTTTATCGAATTTGAACCAAAACCACGTCATTTATTTTGGAACGGAGGGAGTACTTTGTTTTAACTAAGAGGTGAAATGTGTATTGAGTTTTTAAAAAGGATAAATGTTATCATAACATCACAATTAGCGGATAAAATTTAGAATATTCCACATAAAATTTCATGATCTTTATTAAATAAACATTCACACAGCAATGCATTCCATAAATACTCAGGTTCATGTCAACCACAACAAATTCGATAAACAGCATGTTCCAGAGTCTCTCAACACCCGGCTTCAGTCTGCCAGTGCAATTGAACATTTGGCCAAAACGGATGCACCGTAGCACTAGGGCCAGATCGCGCACACACTCGCACGGTTCAACAGAGTCTAGGAGGAGCTGCCCTCCACTCTTTTCCTGAAGATCATCCTGCCCAGCAAGCCCGGACCCCGCTTCTTCTTCCTAGGATCAGCAGCAGTCTCATGCTCCGTGACCAACGGCTGAACAACTGTTTGCGCCGCCGACGCCTTCCCGTCGGCGTCAGGATTCTGCTCCTGTGCCGTGCTCTTTCGTGCTGCCGCGTCAGGCTCGCCATGTTCTTTCGCGGGAGAGATGTGACCCTCGGTTGTGCCGGCGCCCTCGTCGGCAAGGATGCTTCCAAGTGACTGGGGCTTGTAGTCGGCGGAGCTCGGCGGTGGGCTGTGCGTTGAGATGTCTGTACTGCCTGAATTCGGCGGAGTCTGGAGAGCCTGCAATTGTTTGCTTAGATTCGTGATGGTCTCCTGGCACTCCGCAAGTTTGTCAGCTGCTGCAGATATCTCTGAGTCCTGCATTGCAGCGCAAATGTTGTCAAATCTTACTCCTGATGATTATATATAGATGAAAAGAGAGAACTGTGACGTAGTATAACATATCAGGCAGTAACATTTAAATGAAATGAGATGAAGCTGAAGTGAAAAATATCAGGTATAGTTAGTTTTGCAACAGCCAGAATGTTCTTTTTTCTGAACAAAACAGAAACATGAGAGCTTACCGTTGCTAGTTGTTTTGCCTCCTTTTGTGCCAAGTCTTCTCCCATTCCATCAGCAGTGAGACTGCATTACAAAGAACAAAAAAATTAACTGAAAATCACTCAACAATAGTTGAAAGGAAGCCCTGTTTAGCTGTTCGGTAGCTGCTTGCACTGTTATTACCTTTCTATCTCATAGTATGACGACTTCCTCCCCAGTTGGATATCATCATTCTGATCTAGCATGACCATTGCAAGTTCTTCAATAAGCTGTCTCTCTTGTATTTTATCAGGGTGCTGACCTTCTGTTGACTGAACCTCTCCCTTTTGTGCTTCTGTTTGGATATCCAGTGCTGCTGCTGATGTTGCACTCTGCATGTCAGGTTCACCATGTGCATCAAAGTCATTTTCGTTACCGTCCACGGTGTCCGATCGAACTTGGTTCGAGAAGTATATGCTCATTATGTACTCCAGTACCATGCAAACCTCGTCGACAAAATCTTCAAGCCTGGCTTTCCTCTGTAGCACATCATGGCAGACATGAACCAGGTACTCGAGCCGAGCACAAAGTTCAGGCTTGGCATGCAACAAAGATCCAGATCTCGCAGCATCGTCTTGTGCCGAAACGCGGATCGTGGCCGTGATTTTGTCAATCAGATTGGTGATCAGTTCCTCCACTTTGGTCCGGCCATACAGCAGATCAGAAGCATCTCCATTCCCATGAACAGGACCCTCGTCCAATGCACGCCTTATTCCACCAACGATGGCGTCGATGCTTTCTCCAGTTGCTTCATGGTTACTTGTAACGAGTTTCCAGACATCCTGCAGCCATTCAGGATGGCCATGTTCTAGGACAAGACTCTCACCGTTCTTGTCGGGCACGACGGATCTCGAATGTCCTGATGTCTGATGATCCCCTGATGACTCCATCTCCATCCTCTCGATCTCGGCGAAGTCGTCGAGCAAGCTCATGTCGGACACCATGACGGACGATGCTCCATGTCCCTGCTTCCCAGCCCTGAGCTGGTCCAGTTCAGAGACCAGAGCAGAGGCCCACGTCTCTGACTTTGCATGTGCATCGCTCAGCCGCTTGCTCTCCTCCGTCAGCTCCTTGAGCTGCCCCTGCACCGCCGACAGCTTGCTGGCCTCCTCTGCGTACTTGGTCTGCGTGAACTGCAGCTCGGTGTCCCTCGCCGCCAGCATCCGCTTCAGGACGTTGTTCTCGTCCTCGATCGCGCGCAGCCTGACGGCGTAGCTCTGGTCAGGCTCCGGAGCGCGCCGCGGCGTCACGGGCCGGGGCGACATCGGCGTCACTGAGCGCGGCGACATCGTCGGCGTCACGGAACGCGGCCGCCTCGGGCTGGCCCCGGCCCTGGACGGCGGCGGCTGCTGCTGCGGCTCGACCTCGTCCCTCATCTTGGCCAAGGCGGCCGGCCCGGGGAGCCGCTTCCGGACCATGGCGCGCAGCCGCTGGCACTCGCCCTCCAGCTGCGCGATCTTCTTCAGGCTCTCCGCCTGCTGCGCGCGGGCGGCGTCCACGGACCTGAGGTCGTACTCCCGCTCCTGGCTCCTCACCTCCAGCTCCTTCTGGAGCATGCGCGCCTCGTACTGCAGCGAGGCGCTCTGCTTCTGCGCCGCGTCCAGCTTCGCCGCCGCGCCGGAGAGCTCCTGGTCGGAGGCCGCCTTGGACTCCCGCAGCTCCCTGACGAGCTTGTCCTTGGCGTCCATGGCCTTGCAGAGGCTGTTGTTCTCGGCGGTGAGCTTCGCGGCCTTCTTGTTCGCGGCTTCGAGGCTCTGCTGTAGATCGCGCAGTTTCTTTTGCTGGGAGGATATCTCGCTGGCTGCTTCCACGATGATCTGCTCCCTCTCTTCTCTGGCAATGAGCAGCTGCTCCATGCAGGATCTCAGAGCATCTTCCATTTCAGCCATTGTTACTGTATGATTTCTTGGTACACCTTCTCTTGAGAAGAGTCACCAAGTGCTCTTCATGAGAGCAACATTTTTAGCTTATCACTCTTCTCAACCTGACAATGTGGTAATTTAGTCACACTCTACCAATTTGACAACCTCTCTATTTTACCGCTTGAATTTTGCAAAAGACCCACATTTTTTTTAATATTGTGAACCTGGCAATGTCTCATTCTAGGCGGATTTCTACGCATTTCTGAAAGAGATTTCTTCAAAACCCTTGCTATTGATTTCTTTAGCTAGCTGGCTGTTTTAACCAGGGACCAACGCTGGAAGACATTTATCTTGCTCTCTACTTGTAACCTTATTTTCTTCCTTGTTCATCAATCAAAATCAGCAATCTGCTGATTTTTCATAAAAAAAAAAGATTTGCGAGTATTCGCTCAAGTAGACCTGATTAGTACTCCCTCTGTCCCATAATGTAAGACGTTTTTGCAAGCTAACATAGTTTGCAAAAACGTCTTACATTATGGGACGAAGGGAGTATTTGTTAGATGCAACTTAACATCTCAATTGCTTCTGACTTCAGCTAATCTTCTCTCATCCCACATTATGAGAACAACCCACAGAAACTAACAAGCTTAAGAGTTAGAAATCACACCATTGTACCAAAGTTGCATATTCCTTTTTTGTGGGGAAGTTTTTTTTTTTTTTGCGAATTTTGCGAGAAAGTTGCATGTTCATCATTTAATAAGGAAAAAAAATATCAAAGCCAGACACATAAACAAAATTAAACATGTTTTATTTTTGAGACTTGTTGGATGGTTGTAAACTTTGCAACAATTAATTTAGCGTTTCTGCATCGATGGATGCAGAGGCTAGGGGTTAAACCCTCTTTTCAAAAAAACAAAAAACAAATGTAAACATGTTTCAACTAGCCTTTCAACTAAATTAACTATGATTCCATAGCAATGGGCGGCTCCGAGCTAGTATCATTGAAAAAGAGAAAGGGAAAAGAAAAAAAACTGGCTAAACTTACAGACTATATCAACTGAAGTTTGTCAAAAGGAATATTCAGTGCACAACTGGAAGCATGGTTAAGTTACACAACTCAACCAGGAACCAAAAAAAAAGGCAGTAAAATGCTGCAAGAATAAAAGAAAAATGGATGCACTAACCTGGACAAGCGGCTTAAACCTGTGATGATGCACAAGAGATGAGCCAGAGATACAAGGCGGCAGTCGGCAGAGCAGGAAGAGAAAAGAGAACCAGCGAAGTGAAGCGGAATCGCGGCAGCCCAATATCTTGTTTGCAATAGGGTGAATATGCGGATAGTTTGGTCGGCGCGTTGAGGGGTCAGAGCCAGCGGGGTGGGAGCTAGCGTCAAGGACATTGCAGCGGGAGTGGCTCTTTCGGCAGCGGGGCGCATGAGGGAAGAAGGCATGGTGTCGAGCTCAAGGCCGGAATTCTCCCAGCTCCAGCGGTTGGGCTGTTAAGTTCTGTCCCACCACACCACCCCACTTGAAACCAACAAAGTGGCTTCTTCCCAAGCTTTCCTTTATTTCCCCTGCTTATCCAGGTTGTTGTGATAGATGAGTGGTACATTCTTGTTGCTGTGGAGCCTGTGAAGAGCAGCCTCAACTACCTATCCCACTGCCTTTTGGCTAGATTTCTTCGTGGGGATCGACGTGTCGTATGGTTTGCTTAGGCTAATAGAGATATTTTGGTCAGGAGATGCTGTCGACGTACATGGCGTAAGTTGTGTGAGTGACACTGCCAAGACTGCAAGGGAGCTCGTACTATATAAAACGTGGAGCACAATGATCTTACTAGGGAGTAGGTAAGCACATATAAATACGTATAGTTTTTAGAAAATGAAGCACGTATGAATCCGACGAATGGAAGGAAAAGGTCACGAGTTTGGTCTCGAAAGGCACCCACAAACTCGTGTACCATGCCCAAGCGCCGACCAACTGTACGACCATCCGACATCCCGGATGGAAGGTGAGCGTATAATACAACTTTTGTGTAGTGCAGAGTGGATGCCCGGTGGCGGGGTGGGTCTTGTGAAGTGAGCTCTGCGCCAAACCTGCCCCCAGCTCGTTTTCAGAGAAAGAACACAACCATGTCTTCAGAGTTCTGTTTTGGTAGTCGATACGGTTAGCTGATCTTTCACCCGGTAGCTGATGAGCGATTTCAATCAAGATAAACTGTCCTACCAAGATAAATTGTGAGGCACTTTGCGCGTAAAAAGGTGGTGAAAGCCTAGAATAAGACCAGGACGCATGTTCCATTGCTTTAGCGTAGCAGGTAGGTAAACGGATTCCGTCAGAGCTACTCCATATTATGTTGCATTTGTCCACGAGAAAAGATCTGCCATGGTTGGAAACTCACCTTGATTTCAATGCCACGGTTCAGTTGTCATCACTTTTCGTCCTAACTGCTGAGTTCATGCCTGATCTAGCTTACTGGTTGTGCTTATATTGAGCTTTGCAGCTAGATCCATATGCCGCCCTTCATGCACTGTTGAGTGGACTACTTACTGAAATTGAGGTGCGGCGGCGGTTTGAAGAGGAGATGGATAAATATATGTTTCCTACTCCCTTCGTAAAGAAATATAAAAGCGTTTAGATCATTAAATTAGTGATCTAAATGCTCTTATATTTCTTTAAGGGGAGTACTATATTACGGAAATAATAAATTGTTCAGTGAGAACTTGTTTAGTGGAAATTGTGCTCTTTATTATTCAATAATGTTCAAAGGTACAATGGATACATCCCAGGGATAAGTGAGCCAAACATATCGACCGCTATGTAGATAAAACGCTACTAACAAAATTATGTGCATCGAAGTTTGAAGCCCGGCCTTCATGAACAAATACACCGCCCTAAAAGTCTTCTTTCCTTTCATTAATCTCTCTAATAATCGAGAGCCCTCGCTGATGTGTTGATGGGGCGGGGACCCGTTCCCCTTGAGCCCTATGACAGGCATGATATGGAACATGCGAGGCTTTGGCCGGTTTGACCGTAGGAGTCAACTAGCTGAAACCTTACACGCCGAGAAGCTCGATTTCATTGGAATCCAATAAACCATCAGGAGATCCATCTTTGTTGTTGATCTTTGGTCGATTGGTGGTGATGACTTTGCTTGGAATTGGTTGCCGGTGAATGGGCGATCAGGTGGAATCCTGGTGGGCATCCAGTTGGAATCTTTCAATGTCTCGAGGGTCGTCATTTGCCGGCACTTCGTTACTGTCGCCGTAGTGCAATGCAATAACCAATTCATACGGGAATTGGTTATTGTGTATCGCTCGGTCGATCACTCTAAATCTGTTGACTTCCTCGTTGAATTGCATGACAAGATTTCTACCTCGACTGTGCTCATGGCCATCGGTGAGGATTTCAATTTGGTGAGGTCTGTCTTGGAAAAGGGCAAAAACAAGCAATCCATCAACATGAACCTAATGGACGCTTTTAGTAACTAGGAGGTTGACCTGGAGCTTATGGAGTTACAATGGGTTGGAGCTAATTTTTACTTAGACCAATAAGCAACTCGACCAGACTCGGTGTCCTTGAAAGGGTTTTCGTCTCTCCAGAGTGGGAGAGCCAATTTCCTGCATGTCCGCTCGAGCCACGATGCATCTAGGTTCTGACCATTGTCCTCTAATATTCGACTCCAGTGAGACTCGTCAGAAACGGGGCTCGCGCTTTTTCTTTGAAGTTCAATGGAGGGAACACCTCCGCTTCCTAGATGTCATGCATGAGAAATGGA
Organism: Triticum dicoccoides; assembly: GCF_002162155.2. NCBI lineage: Eukaryota > Viridiplantae > Streptophyta > Magnoliopsida > Poales > Poaceae > Triticum > Triticum dicoccoides. The sequence continues at coordinate 449,663,008 of NC_041391.1, read as the reverse complement.
TTGTTGCTTGCAATCATCCTCCTTATCGGTTGGGTTCCTTGCCTGATGCAATGGACTGATGGCAGCATTATATTAGGCGGATGTGGCATCACCTTAGAGGATGGGGGCTAACCATGATGATGCCTTGATACGTCTTCATCGTATCTATAATTTTTTTAATTTTCATTACCAATATTATACAACTTTCACATACTTTTGGCAACAATTTATATGATTTATTGAACTAACATATTGATCCAATGCCCTGTGTCAGTTCATATTTGTTGCATGTTTTTTGTTTCACCGAATAACCATAGCAAACGAAGTCCAAACACGATAAAAATTTACGGAGAATTATTTTGAAATATATGTATTTTTTGGTAGGTGGAATCAACGCAAACGAAGGCCCACGACCTCCACTACCCACCAGGGCGTGGCTTGCCCCCCTGGCATGCGGTGGTGCCTAGTGGGCACCCCGTAAGTCAGTTGGGGCTCTTCTTCGGCCGCAAGGAAGCTTATATCCGGAAAAAATCGTGTTAAAATTTCAGCGCAATCGGAGTTACGGATCTCCAGGAATTTAAGAAACAGTGAAGGGCCAGAAAACAGAAACGTGAAACAGAAGAGAACACAGAGATAGATCCAATCTTGGAGGGGCTCTCGCCCCTCCCCCGCCATGGAGGCCATGTACCAGAGGGGAAACCCTCCTCCCATCTAGGGGGGAGGCCAAGGAAGAGGAAGAAGGAGGGGGTCTCTCTCCCCCTCTCAGGCGGTGGCGCCGGAGCGCCGCCGGGGCAAGGATCGTGACGGCGATCTACATCAACAACCTTGCTACCGTCAGCACCAACTTTCTCCCCCTCTATGCAGTGGTGTAACCTCTCTATTCCCGCTGCAATTCTCTACTTAAACATGGTGCTCAATACTATATATTATTATCCAATGATATGTGGTTATCCTATGATGTTTGAATAGATCTATTTTGTCCTACGGGTTGATTGATGATCGTGGTTGGTTTGAGTTGTATATTTTATTTTGGTGCTATCCTATGGTGCCCTCCGTGTCGCACAAACGTGAGGGTCCCCACTGTAGGGTGTTGCAATACATTCATGATTCGCTTATGGTGGGTGGCTAGAGTGACAGAAGCTTACGCCCGAGTAAGGGGATTGTTGCGTATGGGAGTAAAGAAGACTTGATACTTACTACTATGGTTGAGTTTTACCTTAATGATCTTTGGTAGTTGCGGATGCTTGCTAGAGTTCCAATCATAAGTGCATATGATCCAAGTACGGAAAGTATGTTAGCCCATGCCTCTCCCTCGTATAAAATTGCAATAATAATTACCAGTTTAGTTATCAATTTCCTAGGGACAAATAACTTTCTTGTGTGACAAAAAGCTCTCTACTAAACAACTAACTTTTATTATCTTGCAAAGTACTCATAGTTTTATTCTTGCAAAGTAGTTCTAGCATCACACCTACAAAATAGTTTCATACTTGTTCTAGGTAAATCAAGTGTTAAAGTGTGCGTAGAGTTGTATCAGTGGTCGATAGAACTTGAGGGAATATTTGTTCTACCTTTAGCTTCTTGTTGGACTCGACACTCTTATTTATCGAAAAAGGCTACAAACAATCCCCTATGCTTGTGGGTATGGAGACCTTTTTCTGGCGACGTTGCCGGGAGCAATAGCGTGGGGTGAATGTTCTCGCGTGTGCTTGTTTGATTATCACTAAGTAGATTTTAATTTTTGTTCTAAGTTGTTCTCTATCTTTAGTTATGGATATGGAACATGAAATACCAAAAAAAAATTGTACTTGCTAGTCATGGAGATGGGGAACCTCCTAAAATCCTCGATGCTCGTTATGTGAAAAATATTAAACACTACTTTGATAATCCTAAGAAAACCCCTTTCAACTTGATAATGGGAGACACGTTGGATCAACGTGAATACTTTAGGGATTATCGATTGACTCAAAAATGGAAACTGTTATGGGATCAAATTGAAATGTTGCAATGGTATGGTTGGAATTTATGCTTGGGATATGATTATACTTGTTGCTATAGGATGAAGGCTCAACACCTTCCCTTTTCATGAGAATTTAATGATAATGAAACCTTGGCTTCTTATGGTAATGGTAGATATGATTACTATGATGTGGAATGAATAGAAGAATTTTTTCATTTAAGGGTGCTTATGAAATTGAATCTCTGTTTGAAAAGTATGAAGATTATGATGATGCTGTTTATAGACCTAATTTTTTTGCTATACTTAAATATTGATATCAGAATTATGAATACAATGCCGATATTGATGTATTTATTAAGAAAGTCTCCGCTATCTAAGAAGAGACTTGTATTTTATAGGAAACTATTGAAGAAAAAATTGATGAAACTGTGAGCTCATTAGAAGAAAAAGATGACGAGGAGAGCGAAGAACAAAAGGAGGAAGAGCGGATTGATCACCCGTGCCCACCTTCTAATGAGAGTAACTCTTTATCCCATACATTATTTAATTTCCCTTCGTGCTTACCGAAGGATGAACGCTATGATGGTTGCTATGATCCTGTTGATTCATTTGAAATATTCCTTTTTGATGGAATTGATGCTTGCTATGCTTGTGGCTAAGATGCCAATATGAATTATGCTTATGGAGATGAACTTGTTATAGTTCCTTATGTTGAGAATAAAATTCTTTCTATTGCACCCACACATAATAGTCCTATTATCTTTTTGAATTCCCCCAACTACACTATATTGGAGAAGTTTGCACTTATTAATTAAGGGTTACATTGATGGGTTGCCTTTTACCGTTGCACCTGGTGATTTTGATGAATATAATATTCATGTTCTTGCTGCTCCTACTTGCAATTATTATTAGAGAGGAACTACATCTCCACCTCTCTATGTTTCCAACACGATAAAATTTCAAGAAACTACTTATGCTATGTATTGGCCTTTACTTGATGTGCATGAATTGTTCTTTTGTGACATGTCGATGCATATGAAGAGAGTTAGACTTCATCATTGCATGATACATTGCTTTGTGATCACTACTAAAATACAAATCATTGTTAATTAAAATTGGCTTTGATATACCTTGGGATCCGAGTGGATCGATTATTTGAGCACTTTATGCCTAGCTTAATGGCTTTAAAGAAAGCGCTGCCGGGGAGACAACCCGAAAGTTTTAGAGAGTCATTTTAATCTGTTGTGTGCTTTTATAAAGTTTAAAAACAAAAGAGTAGAGGAAACCTAAAACTTTTTCAAAAAGAAAAGTGAAAGTGAGAGAGACGAGCACTGTTAAAGTGGGATCTAGCCTTGAACTTTGTTCATGCCCATGGAAACTTTGTGAACCTTGATTACATAAAATTTTAAACAAAAATAATTATCCCCTTGTAAATCCATTGCATTATAAAATAATGTGCCAAGATTTTTCCTTTAGGATGATTAGATTGCTTGTTTGGTATGTGCGGTGCAAAAACAGAAACTTTGGCTGTAGTGCGTGAATTTACATTTTTTTTACTGCAACGTCAAAATTTTCTGAAATTTTTGCAAAGTACTTCTATGCACAATGTTTTATTTTTCAAAATTTTTGGAATTTTTGGAGTTACAGAAGTATGGTCAAAGTTCAGATTGCTACAGTCTGTCCGGTTTTTATAGATTATGTTTTTGATGCATTGTTTTGCTTGTTTTGATGGAACTGTGGATCTTATTGAATGATATAAACCATGGAGAAGTTGGGATACAGTAGGTATAGTGCAAAAAAATATGAATGGATTTGCATCTGTACTTAGAGTAGTGATTTGCTTTATTATACTAACGGATCTCACGAGGGTTTTGTTAAGTTTTGTGGGGATGAAGTGCTCGAGGATCGAGGAGGTCTCGATATGAGGAGAAGGAGGAGAGGCAAGAGTTCAATCTTGAGGATGCCTAAGGCACCACAAGTAAATATTTATGGAGACTCAAGCGTCTAAGCTTGGGGATGCATCGGAAGGCACCATCTTTCTTCAACAAGTATCGGTATGTTTCGGTTTTTGTTTTGTTCATGTGATATGTGTAAATCTTGGAGCTTCGTGTTATTTTTCTTTTTCTTTTAATAATGCACCATGCTAGTATGAGATAGTCCTTGGTTGATTTATAGAATGCTCATTGCACTTCACTTATATCTTTTGAGTATGGCTTTATAGAATGCTTCATGTGCTTCACTTATATCATTTGAAGTTCGGATTGACTATTTCTCTACATATAGAAGATCGTCATTTGTAGAATGCTCTTTCGCTTCACTTATATTTATTAGAGAAAAGTCTCTTGTATAAAGAATTAAACTCTCTTGCTTCACTTATATATATTTAGAGAGTCTGTTGGGGAACGTTGCAGAAAATAAATTTTTTTCTATGCTTTCACCAAGATCAATCTATGAGTTCATCTAGCAACGAGAGAAAGGAGTGCATCTACATACCCTTGTAGATCGTGAGCGGAAGCGTTCAAGAGAACGGGGTTGAGGGAGTCGTACTCGTCGTTATCCAAATCACCGATGATCCTAGTGCTGAACAGACAGCACCTCCGCGTTCAACACACGTACGGTTGAGGAAGACGTCTCCTCCTTCTTGATCCAGCAAGAGGGAAGGAGAGGTTGATGGAGATCCAGCAGCACAACGGCGTGGTGGTGGATGCAGCAGTGATCTCGGCAGGGCTTCGCCGAGCTTCTACGAGAGGGAGAGGTGTAGCAATGGGAGAGGGAGGCACCAAGAGCATGGGTGCGGCTGCCCTCCCTCCCCCCTCTTTATATAGGCCCCCTAGGGGGGGGGGTGCCGGCCCTAGGAGATGGGATCTCCAAGGGGGGGCGACGGCCAAGGGGGAAACTTGCCCCCCAAGCCAGGTGGGGGCGCCCCCACCCCTAGGGTTTCCAACCCTAGGCGCAGGGGGGGGGGGGCAAGGGGGGCGCACCAGCCCACCAGGGCCTGGTTCCCCTCCCACTTCAGCCCATGGGGCCCTCCGGGATAGGTGGCCCCACCCGGTGGACCCCCAGGACCCTTTCGATGGTCCCGGTACAATACCGGTGACCCCCGAAACTTTCCCGATGGCCGAAACCTGACTTCCTATATATAATTCTTCACCTCCGGACCATTTTAGAACTCCTCGTGACGTCCGGGATCTCATCCGGGACTCCGAACAACTTTCGGGTTATTGCATACTAATATCTCTTCAACCCTAGCGTCACCGAACCTTAAGTGTGTAGACCCTACGGGTTCGGGAGACATGCAGACATGACCGAGACGCCTCTCCGGTCAATAACCAATAGCGGGATCTGGATACCCATGTTGGCTCCCACATGCTCCTCGATGATCTCGTCGGATGAACCACGATGTCGAGGATTCAATCAACCCCGTATACAATTCTCTTTGTCAATCGGTACATTACTTGCCCGAGACTCGATCGTCGGTATCCCAATACCTCGTTTAATCTCGTTACCGGCAACTCACTTTACTCGTACCGTAATGCATGATCCCGTGACCAGACACTTGGTCACATTGAGCTCATTATGATGATGCATTACCGAGTGGGCCCAGAGATACCTCTCCGTCATACGGAGTGACAAATCCCAGTCTCGATTCGTGCCAACCCAACAGACACTTTTGGAGATACCCGTAGTGCACCTTTATAATCACCCAGTTACGTTGTGACGTTTGGCACACCCAAAGCACTCCTACGGTATCCGGGAGTTGCACAATCTCATGGTCTAAGGAAATGATACTTGACATTTGGAAAAGCTCTAGCTAAACGAACTACACGATCTTTGAGCTATGCTTAGGATTGGGTCTTGTCCATCACATCATTCTCCTAATGATGTGATCCCGTTATCAATGACATCCAATGCCCATAGTCAGGAAACCATGACTATCTGTTGATCAACGAGCTAGTAAACTAGAGGCTTACTAAGGACATGTTGTGGTCTATGGATTCACACGTGTATTACGATATCCGGATAACACAGTTATAGCATGAATAACAGACAATTATCATGAACAAAGTTATATAATAATAACCATTTTATTATTGCCTCTAGGGCATATTTCCAACAGTCTCCCACTTGCACTAGAGTCAATACTCGAACACCCATAGCGTTCTGGTGTTGATCATGTTTTGCCCTATGGAGAGGTTTAGTCAACGGATCTTTTACATTTAGGTCCGTATGCACTTTACAAATATCTATGTCTCCATCTTGAACATTTTCACGTATGGAGTTGAAGCGACGCTTGATGTGCCTGGTCTTCTTGTGAAACCTGGGCTCCTTGGCAAGTGCAATAGCTCCAGTGTTGTCACAGAAGAGTGTGATCGGCCCCGACGCATTGGGTATGACTCCTAGGTCGGTGATGAACTCCTTCACCCAGATTGCTTCATGTGCTGCCTCCGAGGCTGCCACGTACTCTGCTTCACATGTAGATCCCGCCATGATGCTTTGCTTGCAACTACACCAGCTTACTGCCCCACCATTCAAAATATACACGTATCCGGTCTGTGACTTAGAGTCATCCAGATCTGTGTCGAAGCTAGCATCGACGTAACCCTTTGCGACGAGCTCTTCATCACCTCCATAAACGAGAAACATATCCTTAGTCCTTTTCAGGTACTTTAGGATGTTCTTGACCGCTGTCCAGTGTTCCTTGCCGGGATTACTTTGGTACCTTCCTACCAAAACGTACGACAAGGTTTACATCAGGTCTGGTACACAGCATGGCATACATAATAGACCCTATGGCTGAGGCATAGGGGATGACACTCATCTCTTCTTTATCTTCTGCCGTGGTCGGGCATTGAGCTGAGCTCAATCTCACACCTTGCAATACATGCAAGAACTCTTTCTTGGACTGATCCATATTGAACTTCTTCAATATCTTATCAAGGTATGTGCTTTGTAAAAGACCTATGAGGCGTCTTGATCTATCCCTATAGATCTTGATGCCTAATATGTAAGCAGCTTCTCCAAGGTCCTTCATTGAAAAACACTCATTCAAGTAGGCCTTAATGCTGTCCAAAAGTTCTATATCATTTCCCATCAAAAGTATGTCATCTACATATAATATGAGAAATGCTACAGAGCTCCCACTCACTTTCTTGTAAACGCATGCTTCTCCATAAGTCTGCATAAACCCAAATGCTTTGATCTTCTCATCAAAGCGAATGTTCCAACTCCGAGACGCTTGCACCAGCCCATAAATGGATCGCTGGAGCTTGCATACCTTGTTAGCATTCTCAGGGTCGACAAAACCTTCCGACTGCATCATATACAGTTCTTCCTTAAGATGCCCGTTAAGGAATGCCGTTTTGACGTCCATCTGCCATATCTCATAATCATAGTATGCGGCAATTGCTAACATGATTCGGATGGACTTTAGCTTCGCTACGGGAGAGAATATCTCATCGTAGTCAACCCCTTGAACTTGTCGATAACCCTTAGCGACAAGTCGAGCTTTATAGATGGTAACATTACCATCCGCGTCCGTCTTCTTCTTAAAGATCCACTTGTTTTCTATCGCTCGCCGATTATCGGGCAAGTCTGTCAAAGTCCATACTTTGTTTTCATACATGGATCCTATCTCGGATTGCATGGTTTCAAGCCATTTGTTGGAATCTGGGCCCGCCATCGCTTCTTCATAGTTCGAAGGTTCACCGTTGTCTAACAACATGATTTCCAGGACAGGGTTGCCATACCACTCTGGTGTGGAACGTGTCCTCGTGGACCTACGAAGTTATGTAGTAACTTGATCCAAAGTACCTTGATCATCATCATTAACTTCCTCTTCATTTGGTGCTGGCACCACAGGAACATCTTCCTGAGCTGCGCTACTCACCAGTTCAAGAGGTAGTACTTCATCAAGTTCCACTTTCCCCCCACTTACTTCTTTCGAGAGAAACTCTTTCTCTAGAAAGGACCTGTTCTTGGCAACAAAGATCTTGCCCTCAGATCATAAGTAGAAGGTATACCCAATGGTTTCCTTAGGGTATTCTATGAAGACGCATTTTTCCGACTTGTGTTCGAGCTTTTCAGGTTGAAGTTTCTTGACATAAGCATCGCATCCCCAAACTTTTAGAAACGATAGCTTAGGTTTCTTCCCAAACCATAATTCATACGGTGTCATCTCAACGGATTTAGACGGTGCCCTATTTAAAGTGAATGTAGCTGTCTCTAGAGCATATCCCCAAAATGATAGCGGTAAATCGGTAAGAGACATCATAAATCGCACCATATCCAATAAAATGCGATTATGATGCTCGGACACACCGTTACGCTGAGGTGTTCCAGGCGGCGTGAGTTGTGAAATGATTCCACATTTCCTTAAGTGTGTACCAAATTCGTGACTTAAATATTCTCCGATCTGATCGTAAGAATTTTATCTTTCGGTCACATTGATTCTCTACCTCATTCTGAAATTCCTTGAACTTTTCAAAGGTCTCAGACTTGTGTTTCATTAAGTAGACATACCCATATCTACTCAAGTCGTCAGTGAGAGTGAGAACATAACGATATCCTCCGCGAGCCTCAACGCTCATTGGACCGCACACATCAGTATGTATGATTTCCAATAAGTTAGTTGCTCGCTCCATTGTTCCGGAGAACGGAGTCTTGGTCATTTTTCCCATGAGGCATGGTTCGCATGTGTCAAACGATTCATAATCTAGAGACTCTAAAAGTCCATCAACATGGAGCTTCTTCATGCGCTTGACACCAATGTGACCAAGGCGGCAGTGCCACAAGTATGTGGGACTATCGTTATCAACTTTACGTCTTTTGGTATTCACACTATGAATATGTGTAACATTACGCTCGAGATTCATTAAGAATAAACCATTCACTAGCGGGGCATGACCATAAAACATATCTCTCATATAAATAGAACAACCATTATTCTTGGATTTAAATGAGTAGCCATCTCGAATTAAACGAGATCCTGATACATGTTCATGCTCAAAGCCGGTACTAAATAACAATTATTGAGGTTTAAAACTAATCCTGTAGGTAAATGTAGAGGTAGCGTGCCGACGGCGATCACATCGACCTTGGAACCATTCCCGACGCGCATCGTCATCTCGTCCTTCGCCAGTCTCTGCTTATTCCGCAGCTCCTGCTTTGAGTTACAAATATGAGCAACCACACCGGTATCAAATACTCAAGAGCTACTACGAGTACTGGTAAGGTACACATCAATTACATGTATATCACATATACCTTTGGTTTTGCCGGCCTTCTTGTCCGCTAAGTACTTGGGGCAGTTCCGCTTCCAGTGACCACTTCCCTTGCAATAAAAGCACTTAGTTTCAGGCTTGGGTCCATTTTTTGACTTCTTCCCGGCAACTGGCTTACCAGGCACGGCAACTCCCTTGTCGTCCTTCTTGAAGTTCTTCTTACCCTTGCCTTTCTTGAACTTAGTGGTTTTATTCACCATCAATACTTGATGTTCCTTTTTGATCTCCACCTCCACTGATTTCAGCATTGAATATACCTCAGGAATGGTCTTTTCCATCCCCTGCATATTGAAGTTCATCACAAAGCTCTTGTAGCTCGGTGGGAGCGACTGAAGGATTCTGTCAATGACCGCGTCATCTGGGAGATTAACTCCCAGCTGAGTCAAGCGATTGTGCAACCCAGACATCTTGAGTATGTGCTCACTGACAGAACTATTTTCCTCCATCTTACAGCTGAAGAACTTGTCGGAGACCTCATATCTCTCGACCCGGGCATGAGCTTGGAAACCATTTTCAGCTCTTCGAACATCTCATATGCTCCGTGTTGCTCAAAACGCTTTTGGAGCCCCGGTTCTAAGCTGTAAAGCATGCCGCACTGAACGAGGGAGTAATCATTAGCACGAGACTGCCAAGCGTTCATAACGTCTTGGTTCTTGGGATTGGTGTCGTGGTTCTCAGTCTGACAGTAGAGTGGGGGGTAGGTATGGAGAGGCAAGGTCCTAGCTATGGAGAGGTTGTAAACACAAGAGATGTACGAGTTCAGGCCCTTCTCGGAGGAAGTAAAAGCCCTACGTCTCGGAGCCCGGAGGCGGTCGAGTGGATTATGTGTATATGAATTACAGGATGCCGAACCCTTCTGCCTGTGGAGGGGGGTGGCTTATATAGAGTGCGCCAGGACCCCAGCCAGCCCACGTAATGAAGGGTTTAAGGTGTATTTAGTCCGGGGCGTTACTGGTAACGTCCCACATAAAGTGTCTTAACTATCATAAAGTCTACTTAACTACAGGCCGTTGCAGTGCAGAGTGCCTTTTGACCTCCTGGTAGTCGAGTGAGTCTTCGTGGTCGAGTCCTTCAAGTCAGTCGAGTGAGTCCCTCGTTGGTCGACTGGAAGGTGACCTCTTCTAAGGGTGTCCTTGGGAAGGGTACTTAGATCAGGTCTGTGACCCTACCCTAGGTACATGACCCCATCATTAGCCCCCGAATGGATTGAGGCTTTGAGTGACGGAGGAGTTGATGCTGTTTCCGATTAACCTTTGCACACTGGTCGTGCGTTGTTCTGAACCAGAGAATCTCTTCGTTGATAGTGAGCAACTTGTCTTCAGTCGACTCGATCCATTCTTTTCTTTCGTCGAGTGATCTTTCGGGCTTCGTCAATTTTCGAGCGACGGATCGCAGGGAATCCCGCACCTGACAGGCCGGTCTGCCGTTCGCGGATTCCGCGGGATGCGAAATTTGGGGAAACGCGTGAAGCGGAGTGGACCGCGGCGTTCAGATGGGACGGGACATAGACGCCTCGATCTCCGCGCCGCTTTCTTCGCCACGTATCTCGCCCGCGTAACAGTTCCAGGATATGATTAGATCTGCCGGGTCCACCTGTCATCCACTCGGAAGGGATCTTATAAATGCGCCCGGCGAGGGTTTTTGAACAGTGCCTCAGCATTCTCTCTCTGCCTCCTTCGTCTCCGCCCAACGCGCTCGCTCTCGCCTCCGCACCACTCCTCCTCACGCGTCCCGTCGGAAGCCATGGTCAAGGAGAAGACGGCGGCGCTGGAGCGCGCGAAGAAGGCGTCGGCGACGGAGAAGGCGAAGGGGAGATCCACCAGCCGCGGTGGGTCTTCGTCCAGATCCCGCTTGCCGAAAGGCTGGGTCCAGGGAGATTGGATCCAGTCGACCATCACGGAGAAGGATCTCGTCGACATGGCCAACGAGGGCCTGATCCCCCATGGAGCTGCGAGGCTTCCGGGGAAAGAGTGGTAGCCCCAGCCGGAAGAGGGTGAGTGCGTGCTTCTGGCTACCCATGTCGACCGCGGATTCTCTTTTCCGCCGAGCATTTTCTTCCGTGGTTTCTTGAACTTTTTTGGAGCGCAACTCCACCACTTCACCCCGAATTCTATCGCCTATCTTGCCGCGTTTGTGTCCATGTGCGAGAGTTTTCTGGGCTGTCGACCGCACTGGGGTTTGTTCAAGCACATATTCACATGTCGCTCTCAAACTGTGAAGAAGGTGAGTCCAGGCGACGAAAGAACCCGAGTGGTCCAAATGTGTGGAGGTCTGGGGATCCAGGTGAGAAACAAGAGCACCTTCCCAGCCATGACTTTTCCCGAGTCAGTCAGCGCCATGACTTTTCCCGAGTCAGTCAGAGGCTGGCAGTCGACCTGGTTCTACTGCCAGGATGAGTCGACACCGGGGCAGTCGAGTGGACTCCCTCCATTTACCATGGACCGAGTGAACAAGCCCTCCTCTCTGAAGCTGATTCCGGAGGAGAAAGCTGACGTGAAGATGTTAATGGAGCGCGTAGTTCAGTTGGTTCGGGAGGGAGTGACGGGCATGGATCTCCTGGAAGTTTTCCTTAGGCGCCGAATCCAGCCTCTTCAGTCCCGGAGCCACTGCATGTGGTTGTACTGTGGGACTGAGGATGTGACTCGGGTCAATCCAGAAGCAGTCGACGATGCCACTCTAGAAAGGTGGATGGCCTCTGTTACTGGGAACAAGGACAACCCTCGCGGGGCCAGAAGGATTCCTCCACTCGACTGCCACAGTGACCCAAACAAGGCATGTCTGCCCCACTTCCCGTTGTATTCTCATCATATTTTATTTCCGCTTTCTCTGCCGATCGGTCGACTGATCTTTGTCTTGTTGTCCCTCAGACCCTCACTGAACTGTACTCGATGCCCAACGGAGCGCAGGCTCCGACTGAGGAGGGAGAAGCGAGCGGGGGCGAGAGCCAGGAGGAGGAGTGGGACTCGGACGCCGCCGAGGCCGATGATGATGACGATGACGATGATGATGATGACGATGAGGACGGGGAAGAGGAGGAGGAGGAGGAGGTCGCACCACCGCGCTCGAAAAGGCGGTCGAAACTTGTCCATGACCCTGCGATTGAACGCGGCGAGGGGGTCACGACTGTTACTCAGTCGACCAAGCGCCCCCGGACCACCTCTCCGGCGCCGACTGAAAAGGCGCCGAAGCAGCCCAGGGTGGCCCCGTCGAAGCCGACCAAGCACCTGCCGAAGATGAAGGTGTCCATCCCCACCATATCAGGGTAATCATGTTGCTTAAGTCTTCTTGTTTTGTGTGAACTTTATCTCTGGTTGGCGCTGGAGTTAGTCGACTGACTCTTTGGAGTTGCAGTGCTGCTACTTCTGAGACCTCAGCCCGGGCTGACGACCATGAGATGGAGGACGCAGCAACCTTAAAACCTGGTATTATACTCTTAACACCGTTTCTAGTCGACTGACTCATGATCTCTAATTCTGATTCTTTTCTGTAGCTCCATCCAATGTTGTTATCACTCTCCCTGATGATGATGAAGACGAGGAACCACTAAAGCACAGAATGAGAAGGAAAGCGTCTGCTAGCAGGGTGCCCCAGGATGTGACGGTGCCTGAGACTCTGGCCGCGGAGGAGGAGAACACCACTCGACACACTGTGTCCTTCGTAGATCCGCTGACGAGTGCTCCGCAGCCCTCCCTCTTCACGACGCACCACGTCCCAGAGGACCAAGCTGGCGCCGCGAAGGAGGCGATACGCCAGGCAGGGATCATGATGGAGCAGTTGAAGACCATCCGGGATGCGAGCCAGGCAGCTTACGACGCCAGTTCCGCCCTTCAAAGGAATGTTCAGGTCAGTCGACCACCACTTGTTCTGTTAGGATATGCTATCAAAAAACTTTTCTTTCCAGAATTTATAGTAGTCACCCACTGGGTGTGTCCATTTAAACTACATGTTAGCGGGGGCACGCTGAGTGCACCCGCTGGGTGTAGTCCCCAAGGCTAAGGTCGACTGCTGGCAGTCGGCCTTAGGCTTTATAATTTCAGTCTCCCGTCATTCGACTACGGCGAATGGATTTCGCAAACCGGTGGGGGCACGCTGAGTGCACCCACTGGGTGTAGTCCCCGAGACTGTGGTCGACTGCTTGCAGTCGGTTACAGTCTTAAAGAATACATCTTGTTTTTTTTGAGGTCGACTGGTCGACTCTGTCTTCAAATAGGATTAGTGGGGGCACGCTGAGTGCACCCACTGGGTGTAGTCCCCAAGGCTAAGGTCGACTGCTGGCAGTCGGCCTTAGGCTTTATAATTTCGGTCTTTCCGTCATTCGACTAAGGCGACTGGATTTCGCAAACCGGTCGACTGGTTGACTCTGTCTTCGACTGGTCGATTAGTGGGGGCACGCTGAGTGCACCCACTGGGTGTAGTCCCCGAGACTACGGTCGAATGCTCGTATTCGGCTGTAGTCTTAGAAACGCGTGATTTTTCCTTTTTCACTCGGAAGTGAATTATATTTGACATTTTAGTCGATTGGTTCTTCGCAGAACTCCTGTGATCTTGTGGCTCGCTACTCTGAGCTGGAAAACAAGCACATTCAGCTCGAGCTGAATTTGAAGCTGGTTCAGGAGAATCTGACGAAGGCAAAGGAGGAGACCGAAGGTATGTTTGGTGAGACCATGACGACTGCTTTTTCCCTTTATTTGTTTCAAAATCTGATCTTGCTGTAACTTGCAGGTAAGGTGAGGGAGGCCCAACGGAAGAAGGACCTTGAACTAGCTGAGAAGATCAAGCTTGTTGACGAGAAGTTAGCTTCAGTCGCCAAGCTTGAGCAAGAAAATGCCAATCTGAAAGCTGCTCTTGGGAAGAAAAAAGATCTGGAGGCCTTCCTGAATGGTCTTGCAAGAAGCTGTTTCTTATGCTTGAAGGTAAATCTCTATGCTCGGCGATCATTTCCAACCGTGGTTTTTCCATTCGACCATCGCCTTGACTCGGTGATCGTCCTTGCAGAATTTTGTCAAAACTTTAAAGAAGAAACTAGCCGGCTGGAACCAAACCTTGACCCCGTCAATTCTCCGATGGATGACGAAGTTGCCATGAATGTTTTTCGACTGGAGTCCCGTGTTGCAGCTGTCGTGGACTATCTTGCAAGGCTGAAGGTCGCCACATCTCGCATCGACTCGACGCTCTGGCCCGGGGAGACACTTCAGAACGACCTCGAGTCGCTGATGGCTCGCTTGAACACGATCCCTGGCCGAGTGCAGGAGTGGAAAAAGTCCTCGGCTCGGTGCGGTGCAGATGTTGCTCTGTGTCTGGCCCGAGTCCACTGCAAAGATGCGCGAGAGGACAAGCTGGCGGCCCTCCGGGTGGCCAACACCAAGAAACACGACTTCAGGTCCTTTATGGAAACTTTCCTTGCGGCTGCCACTCGGATCGCAGATGGAATTGATCTTGATGAGTTTGTTGCACCTTCCAGCCCTCCACAGGAGGGGTAAAAAACTTCTTCTAAACTTGATGCTTTAAATTTGCCTCGGTATGCCGAGTGGAGTTGTAACTGATAAACCTTAACGGGCTTAGCGCCTGAGCACTTTCGGTTCCTTTAGGTATCGATCCGAACTTGAATTTGGTGTTTGAATATGATTGCTTTTGGCTCGAAATGTCTTTTGCAGGTTCAAAGCGGGGCGCTTACTGCAATCGACTTATTCCTTAGTCCACTTAGGCGAGCGCTGGGCTGCAGCTAAGCCCTCGAGTGAGAGGTTTGCTCTTCACTCGGTAGGAATTTTGATAACTTAGGCGAGTACTTGGACTGCAGCTAAGCCTCCGAGTGAGAGGTTTGCTCTTCACTCGGTAGGATTTCTGATAACTTAGGCGAGCGCTGGGCTGCAGCTAAGCCCCCGAGTGAGAGGTTTGCTCTTCACTCGGTAGGATTTTTGACAACTTAGGCGAGCACTGGGCTGCAGCTAAGCCCCCGAGTGAGAGGTTTTCCCTTCACTCGGTAGGATTTTTGATAACTTAGGCGAGTACTTGGACTGCAGCTAAGCCTCCGAGTGAGAGGTTTGCTCTTCACTCGGTAGGATTTCTGATAACATAGGCGAGTACTTGGACTGCAGCTAAGCCTCCGAGTGAGAGGTTTGCTCTTCACTCGGTAGGATTTCTGATAACTTAGGCGAGCGCTGGGCTGCAGCTAAGCCCCCGAGTGAGAGGTTTGCTCTTCGCTCGGTAGGATTTCTGATAACTTAGGCGAGCGCTGGGCTGCAGCTAAGCCCCCGAGTGAGAGGTTTGCTCTTCACTCGGTAGGATTTTCATAACTTAGGCGAGTACTTGGACTGCAGCTAAGCCTCCGAGTGGAAGTCTGGCTTACCACTCGGTAGGATTTTTCATAACTTAGGCGAGTACTTGGACTGCAGCTAATCCTTCGAGTGGAAGTCTGGCATACCACTCAGTAGGATTTTATTTAATCTTAGGCAAAACGGATTCGTAGCTAAGCCTCCGAGTGGGAGTCTGGCTTACCACTCGGTAGGATTTTATTTAATCTTAGGCAAAACGGATTCGCAGCTAAGCCTCCAAGTGGGAGTCTGACTCACCACTCGGAAGATTTTTACAAACTTAGGCGAAACGGATTCGCGGCTAAGTCACCCACTGAGGGGAAATTTTATTGGACAAAATAAAAAGTGACAAAAATTATGTAGGAACTATGACACTATTATTTTGAGGTCCATGGACTACAGAAGTACTTTATTGCAACTCATCCGAGTGATTAAATTTAAGTGTAAAATGGGCGGAGTAGTTCCGCGTTCCAAGCTCGGGGCTCGTCGATATTATGCTCGACGTTGTAAAGACGGTATGCCCCGTTGTGGAGAACTTTGGTGACGATGAAGGGTCCTTCCCAAGAAGGAGCAAGCTTGTGTTGTTTCTTCTGATCCACTCGGAGAACTAAATCTCCTTCCTGGAAGGCTCGACCCCTCACATTTCTGGCGTGGAAACGACACAAATCTTGTTGGTAGATGGTCGACCGGATCAGAGCCATCTCCCTTTCTTCCTCTAAAAGGTCGACTGCGTCCTGCCGCGCTTGTTCAGCTTCTGCTTCGTTGTAGATTTCGACTCGAGGAGCATTGTGGAGAAGATCACTCGGCAAGACTGCTTCAGCTCCGTAGACCAAGAAGAATGGGGTTCTTCCGGTCGACCGATTAGGTGTGGTCCGCAGTCCCCAAAGCACCGAGGGAAGTTCGTCGACCCAAGCTCCAGCTGCATGCTTGAGATCACGCATTAGTCGGGGTTTCAATCCCTTGAGAATCAGGCCATTGGCTCGCTCTGCTTGTCCATTCGACTGCGGATGAGCGACTGAAGCGTAGTCGACTCGCGTGCCTTGAGAGTTACAGAAATCTCTGAATTCCTCCGAGTCAAAGTTCGACCCATTATCCGTAATGATGCTGTGCGGGACTCCATATCTGAATATTAGTTCCCTGATGAAGCTAACAGCAGCACCGGCGTCAAGGCTCTTGATTGGTTTAGCCTCAATCCACTTGGTGAATTTGTCGACTGCCACCAGTACATGCGTGAAGCCACTTCACCCTGTTCTCAAAGGATCGACCATGTCCAACCCCCATACTGCGAAAGGCCAGACGAGTGGGATGGTCTTCAGAGCCGATGCAGGCTTGTGCGACATATTCGAGTAGAACTGACATCCCTCGCACTTATCCACTATTTCCTTTGCCATCTCATTCGCCTTTGGCCAGTAAAATCCGGCTCGGTAGGCTTTGGCCACGATGGTTCGAGAGGACGCATGATGACCACAGGTTCCCGAGTGGATATCATTGAGGATGATTTGACCTTCTTCTGGTGTTATGCACTTCTGACCAACTCCAGTCACGCTTTCTCTGTATAATTGTCCTTTGATTACGGTAAAGGCCTTAGATCGACGGACGATCTGTCGAGCCTCTTCCTCATCCTCCGGGAGCTCTTTTCTCAGGATATACGCGATATATGGAACTGTCCAGTCGGGAATGACCACCAAGACCTCCATGACCAAGTCGACCACTGCTGGGACTTCAACCTCAGTCGGATCTGTGGCACTCTTGGGCGGTGGAGCTTCTTCGGTGAAAGGATCTTCTTTGACTGACGGAGTGTGTATATGCTCCCAGAACACACCACTCGGAATGGCTTCTCTCTTGGAACCTATCTTTGCTAGATCATCAGCTGCTTGATTTTTCAGTCGGGGTATATGATGGAGCTCCAACCCCTCGAACTTCTTTTCCAGCTTCCTCACTGCACTGCAGTATCCAGTCATGGCTGGGCTTCTCACGTCCCACTCCTTCATCACTTGGTTGACCACTAAATCCGAGTCGCCATAGACCATCAGGCGACGGACGCCGAGTGAAATGGCCATGCACAATCCGTATAAGAGGGCCTCATATTCTGCCTCATTGTTGGAGGAATCAAAGTGAATCTGGAGCACATATCCGAGCTTATCTCCTCTGGGGGACACCAGGACAACCCCAGCACCGGAACCATTCAACATCTTAGAGCCATCAAAGAACATGGTCCAATGCTCCGAGTGAACTTCAGTCGGCTGTTGCTGTTCAATCCACTCGGCGAGGAAATCTGCTATTGCCTGGGACTTAATGGCTTTCTTTGCCTCAAACTTGATATCAAGGGGAAGAAGTTCAATCGCCCATTTAGCCACTCGACCAGTTGCATCTCTGTTGTGCAAAATCTCTGATAGTGGAGCGTCGCTGACGACTGTGATGGAATGATCAGAGAAATAATGAGCAACCTTCTTTGTGGTCATGTATATTCCATACACAAGCTTCCGATAATGAGGATATCTCTGCTTGGATGGAGTCAAGACTTCAGACAAATAATACACTGGGCGCTGAACTTTGAGAGCTTTTCCTTCTTCTTCCCGCTCGACCGTAAGCACAGTACTGACGACTTGTCCTGTGGCTGCGATATAGAGCAGCAGAGGCTCTTTGCTGATTGGAGCAGCAAGCACCGGCTGGGTGGAGAGCAGAGCTTTTAGCTCGGCAAACGCTGCATCAGCTTCTGGAGTCCACTCGAACTTGTCTGCCTTCTTCATCAGTCGGTAAAGAGGCAATGCCTTTTCACCGAGTCGTGAGATGAATCGACTTAATGCGGCCAAGCATCCAGTAAGCTTCTGGACATCGTGCACTCGCACAGGGCGTTTCATTCGGAGAATAGTGCCGATCTTCTCTGGATTAGCGTCGATTCCTCGCTCGGAAACGAGAAAACCGAGTAACTTGCCACCAGGAACTCCAAATGTGCACTTTGATGGATTGAGCTTGATATCATACCTTCTGAGGTTGGCAAATGTTTTGGCGAGGTCAGCGAGCAGGTCGGAACCTTTTCGTGACTTGACGACGATATCATCCATATACGCTTCCACATTCCGACTGATTTGAGTGAGAAGACACTTCTGAATCATTCGCATAAATGTGGCTCCGGCATTCTTGAGGCCGAATGGCATGGTGATATAGCAGAAGCACCCGAATGGAGTGATTAAAGCTGTTTTTACCTCGTCGGGTCCGTACAGACGGATCTGGTGGTACCCGGAGTAGGCGTCTAGAAAAGACAGTCTCTCGCATCCCGCGGTCGAGTCAACAATTTGATCTATGCGAGGGAGAGGAAAATGATCTTTCGGGCAGGCCCGGTTGATGTGCTTGAAATCAATGCACATTCGGAGCGATTTGTCTTTCTTGGGAACCATGACAACATTAGCGAGCCACTCGGAGTGGTATATCTCTCGGATAAATCCTGCCGCCAACAGTCGAGCCACTTCCTCTCCAATGGCTTTTCTCTTCTGGACGGCGGACCACCGAAGATGCTCTTTGACTGGTTTTGCAAATGAGTCGACTCTTAGGCGATGCTCAGCCAGTCCCCTGGGAACACCTGGCATGTCAGCGGGCTTCCATGCAAAAAATGTCCCAGTTCTCACGGAGGAACTGGATGAGCGTTTCTTCCTATTTCGGGTCGAGTGTTGTGGAGATGTGGGTCGGAGCTGCATCGGGGTCGGTCGGGTGAATGTGAACAGGCTTTGTCTCACCGGACGACTGAAATGCAGATTCTGTGGCGGGTTTCTTGGATCGCAGCAAATCACTTGGATCTGCGTTTTGCTTGTATTCTTCGAACTCGACCGCTGTCACCTGGGAATCGGCAATCTTTGAGCCCTTCTGAAAGCACTCTTCTGCCTTTTTCCGATCACCGGTGACAGTGATCACTCCTTTGGGGCCGGGCATCTTCAATTTGAGGTACACGTAACATGGTCGAGCCATGAACCGTGCATAAGCTGGTCTCCCCAAAATGGCATGATATGCACTCTGAAAATCCACGACCTCAAACGTCAACTTCTCTTTGCGAAAATGTTTCGAATCACCAAACACCATGTCTAGAGCTATTTGGCCGAGTGACTCGGCTTTCTTCCCTGGTATAACTCCATGAAAGCTCATGTTACTGGTGCTCAGTCGGGACATCGGAATGCCCATTCCTTTCAGCGTGTCTGCATACAACAAATTCAGCCCACTACCACCGTCCATCAGCACTTTTGTCAGTCGAGTGCCTTCGACAACTGGATCGACCACCAAAGCTTGCCTCCCAGGGGTGGCAATATGAGTCGGGTGATCGGATTGGTCGAATGTGATGGGTGTTTGGGACCATCTCAGATAATTTGCTTTTGCTGGGGCGACCATGTTCACCTCTCGGTTAATGACTTTCAATCGACTCTTGCTTTCCACATCTGCAAAGATCATTAGAGTGGAGTTGATATGTGGATATCCTTCCTCACTGTCCTCCTTGTCTGCGGGCTTGTCCGACTCCTTCTCCTTGTCCTTAGACTGTTTTCCCTGAAACTACTGGATCAGGAGTCGACATTGGCGAGTGGTATGCTTCGGGTAGATGATATTCCCCTCTTCGTCTTTCTTCGTGTGGATGTGACACGGCATATCCATCACGTCGTTCCCTTCCTTATCCTTTACCTTCTTAGGGTTCCAGGATCCTTTTGGTTTCCCTTTAAACTTTCCCTGAGTCACGGCCAGAGCCTCTCCAGGAGCCGCCGGTTCAGCCTTCCGCTTCTGTTTCCGACTGGTGTTTCCCTTTTCCGACTGACTCGGCTTGTGCTTGCCGCTTTGGAGTCGGTCTTCTTCTTCGCCGTTGGCGTACTTGGTAGCAATCTCCATCATCCGACTCAAGGTCATGTCACCGGTTCGACCAAATTTCAAACTCAATTCTCTATTCTTGACACCATCCTTAAAGGCGCAGACTGCCTGATGATCAGACACATTCTCCATAGTATGGTACAAAGTGATCCATCTCTGAATATACTCCCTGAGAGTCTCATTGTTCTTCTGCACGCAGACTTGCAGCTCCGTCAATCCAGCCGGTCGCTTGCAAGTTCCTTCAAACGTTCTGATGAACACTCGGGACATATCTTCCCAAGTGTAAATGCTGCTAGGAAGTAATTGAGTCAACCATGCCCTGGCAGAACCTTCCAGCATGAGGGGCAAATGCTTCATGGCCACCTCGTCATTTCCACCACCAATCTGAACTGCCACTCGGTAGTCCTCAAGCCAAGTTTCAGGCTTAGACTCACCAGTGAACTTGCTGACTCCTGTTGCCAACCTGAAATTGGGAGGGATAACTGCGGCTCTGATAGCTCTGCTGAAACATTCAGGACCAGAAACATGCACTCGACTGCTTGTGGCGCATCTCTGTCGAGTCCACCTCGATGGGCTCTGTTCCGGTCGACTAAGCCTTGCACGATAATGGATCGCGCGTCAAAGCCTGGTTCTCTGGGGTCGACTGGAACTCTTCGCCCCGCACTGAGCTGGCGCCTGTCATCTTGCTGCCGAGGAGCGTAAGACCCACCCCTCGGAGGGGAATTGGGCACTCGATGCCTATCATCTCGGTCGAGTCGGTCACCATATTGGTCTCGCCGATTCTCGCGCCCTTCACGCCGCGGAGGTGATCTGGGGCTGTGAGCCGACTGAACCGTATTCGCAGCGACGGATCGACTGTGAATTCTATTGCGCGACTGCGACACGGCCGAATTCTGATCTCCTGCTGCCCGGAGCAGATCCCTGATCTGCATCAAGCCTCTGCCAGCTTCCGACTGAGAGGGCTGGATGGACTCTGCTATATGGGTCGCAGCTGCTAAATTCTGGATTGGGGTTCGATATACCTGAGTCGGCGGGAAGAGTTGACGTCGACTGGTGTCGGGAACTCGTTGCCGCGCGCGCTCGTCGAGTGCTCGCTGAAGATTCTCCAGTCGAGTGCGTTCAGCCAAATTGGCTAAACGAGCCTCCTCCAAGGCGCGAGCCTCGGGGGTTTCTCCTGCGATGGGAGTACGCAGGACATCCACGTTCCTGCGGCGAAGTTCCTCTCTTTGCAGAGAGTCGAGTGGCTCGGGCTGGTACTCTTCGTGGTCTCGTGCGGGGTCGCCTCCGTCGCCTGCCCCACCATCACGGGCGAAGCCAGGGGGACTGCGGGGCCCGTCGACCATCAGGATTTCCGCCGCTGGATCACTGCTATCGCACTCGGATGCAGTCTCTACGGAGCCAGTCGACAGATCGAACAGGCCGTAGAGAGATTCGTCGGGCTCGATTGCCGCAACTTGGGTGGTGGCCGTCTGGCGAGCCACCGCGTGCCTCACCCACCGCTGAAGCCTCGACCGGCCCGAGCGCTTGCGCTGGCGGGAGACCGGGAGGGTGGTCGATGGGGGAGTCGACCGATACGGGGTCAACAGTTGCCGCAGCAGAACGCCCCGGACACATGCGCGAAAATGCATCGCACCGCGGACGGGGAGCGCATCGACGTCGAGTGGAGCCTCCTGGAGCCAGGCGGAGTCGTCGGCGACGAAAGTGAGAGCACCGAGACGGATCTCTCGACCCTCAACCAAAACTCCAGCAGTCATCATGATGAAAGTACTCGGAAGAACCGCAACTTCTCCACAAAATCGCTAAAACACCTGCCCCACGGTGGGTGCCAACTGTCGTGGTTCTAAGTCTGACAGTAGAGTGGGGGGTAGGTATGGAGAGGCAAGGTCCTAGCTATGGAGAGGTTGTAAACACAAGAGATGTACGAGTTCAGGCCCTTCTCGGAGGAAGTAAAAGCCCTACGTCTCGGAGCCCGGAGGCGGTCGAGTGGATTATGTGTATATGAATTACAGGATGCCGAACCCTTCTGCCTGTGGAGGGGGGTGGCTTATATAGAGTGCGCCAGGACCCCAGCCAACCCACGTAATGAAGGGTTTAAGGTGTATTTAGTCCGGGGCGTTACTGGTAACGTCCCACATAAAGTGTCTTAACTATCATAAAGTCTACTTAACTACAGGCCGTTGCAGTGCAGAGTGCCTTTTGACCTCCTGGTAGTCGAGTGAGTCTTCGTGGTCGAGTCCTTCAAGTCAGTCGAGTGAGTCCCTCGTTGGTCGACTGGAAGGTGACCTCTTCTAAGGGTGTCCTTGGGCAGGGTACTTAGATCAGGTCTGTGACCCTACCCTAGGTACATGACCCCATCAATTGGTGCTTCACCTAGCGGTGCTTCTAGGACATAATCTTTCTTGGCAGATATGACGATGATCCTCAGGTTCCGGACCTAGTCCGTATAGTTGCTGCCATCATCTTTCAGCTTGGTTTTCTCTAGGAATGCGTTGAAGTTGAGGGTAATGTGGGCCATTTGATCTACAAGACATATTGTAAAGATTTTAGACTAAGTTCATGATAATTAAGTTCATCTAATCAAATTATTTAATGAACTCCCACTCAGATTAGATATCCCTCTAGTCATCTAAGTGAAACATGATCCGAGTCAACTAGGCCGTGTCCGATCATCACGTGAGACGGACTAGTTGATATCGGTGAACATCTCCATGTTGATCGTATCTTCTATACGACTCATGCTCAACCTTTCGGTCCTTCGTGTTCCGAGGCCATGTCTGTACATGCTAGGCTCATCAAGTTAACCTAAGTGTATTGCGTGTGTAAATCTGGCTTACACCCGTTGTATTCGAACGTTAGGATCTATCACACCCGATCATCACGTGGTGCTTCAAAACAACGAACCTTCGCAATGGTGCACAGTTAGGGGGAACACTTTCTTGAAATTAATGCGAGGGATCATCTTATTTAAGCTACCATCGTTCTAAGCAAATAAGATGAAAAACATGATAAACATCACATGCAATCAAATAGTGACATGATATGGCCAATATCATATAGCTCCTTTGATCTCCATCTTCGGGGCTCCATGATCATCTTCGTCACCGGCATGACACCATGATCTCCATCATCATGATCTCCATCATCGTGTCTCCATGAAGTTGCTCGCCAACTATTACTTCTACTACTATGGCTAATGCGTTTAGCAATAAAGTAAAGTAATTTACATGGCGTTTCTCAATGACACGCAGGTCATACAAAAAATAAAGACAACTCCTATGGCTCCTGACGGTTGTCATACTCATCGACATGCAAGTCGTGATTCCTATTACAAGAACATGATCTCATACATCACATATATATCATTCATCATTCATCACAACTTTTGGCCATATCACATCACAAATCATATGCTGCAAAAACAAGTTAGACGTCGTCTAATTGTTGTTAAATGTTTTACGTGGCTGCAATAGGGTTCTAGCAAGAATGTTTTCTTACCTACGTAAAAGCCACAACGTGATTTGCCAACTTCTATTTACCCTTCATAAGGACCCTTTTCATCGAATCCGCTCCAACTAAAGTGGGAGAGGCAGACACCCGCTAGCCACCTTATGCAACTAGTGCATGTCAGTCGGTGGAACCTGTCTCACGTAAGCGGACGTGTAAGGTCGGTCCGGGCCGCTTCATCCCACAATACCGTTGAAGCAAAATAAGACTAGTAGTAGCAAGAAAGTTGACAACATCTACGCCCACAACGAATTTGTGTTCTACTCGTGCAAAGAGAACTACGCATAGATCTAACTCATGATGCCACTGTTGGGGAACGTTGCAGAAAATAAAAAAAATTCTACGCTTTCACCAAGATCAATCTATGAGTTCATCTATCAACGAGAGAAAGGAATTTATCTACATACCCTTGTAGATCGCGAGCGGAAGCGTTCAAGAGAACGGGGTTGAGGGAGTCGTACTCGTCGTGATCCAAATCACCGATGATCCTAGTGCTGAACGGACAGCACCTCCGCGTTCAACACACGTACGGTTGAGGAAGACGTCTCCTCCTTCTTGGTCCAACAAGAGGGAAGGAGAGGTTGATGGAGATCCAGCAGCACGACGGCGTGGTGGTGGATGCAACAGTGATCTCGGCAGGGCTTCGACGAGCTTCTACGAGAGGGAGAGGTGTAGCAATGGGAGAGGGAGGCGCCAAGAGCATGGGTGCGGCTGCCCTCCCTCCCCCCTCTTTATGTAGGCCCCCTAGGGGGGGCGCCGGCCCTAGGATATGGGATCTCCAAGGGGGGGCGGCGGCCAGGGGGGAAACTTGCCCCCCAAGCCAGGTGGAGGCGCCCCCATCCCTAGGGTTTCCAACCCTAGGCGCAGGGGGGCCAAGGGGGGCACACCAGCCCACCAGGGGCTGGTTCCCCTCCCACTTCAGCCCATGGGGCCCTCCGGGATAGGTGGCCCCACCCGGTGGACCCCCGGGACCCTTCCGGTGGTCCCGATACAATACCGGTGACCCCCGAAACTTTCCCGATGGCCGAAACCTGACTTCCTATATATAATTCTTCACCTCCGGACCATTCCGGAACTCCTCGTGATGTCCGGGATCTCATCCGGGACTCCGAACAGCTTTCAGGTTACTGCATACTAATATCTCTTCAACCCTAGCGTCACCGAACCTTAAGTGTGTAGACCCTACGGGTTCGGGAGACATGCAGACATAATCAAGACGCCTCTCCGGTCAATAACCAACAGCGGGATCTGGATACCCATGTTGGCTCCCACATGCTCCTCGATGATCTCATCGGATGAACCACGATGTCGAGGATTCAATCAACCCCGTATACAATTCTCTTTGTCAATCGGTACGTTACTTGCCCGAGACTCGATCGTCGATATCCCAATACCTAGTTTAATCTCGTTACCGGCAAGTCACTTTACTCGTACCATAATGCATGATCATGTGACCAGACACTTGGTCACATTGAGCTCATTATGATGGTGCATTACCGAGTGGGCCCAGAGATACCTCTCCGCCATACGGAGTGACAAATCCCAGTCTCGATTCGTGCCAACCCAACAGACACTTTCGGAGATACCCGTAGTGCACCTTTATAGTCACCCAGTTACGTTGTGACGTTTGGCACACCCAAAGCACTCCTACGGTATCCGGGAGTTGCACAATCTCATGGTCTAAGGAAATGATACTTGACATTTGGAAAAGCTCTAGCTAAACGAACTACATGATCTTTGAGCTATGCTTAGGATTGGGTCTTGTCCATCACATCATTCTCCTAATGATGTGATCCCGTTATAAATGACACCCAATGCCCATAGTGAGGAAACCATGACTATCTGTTGATCAACGAGCTAGTCAACTAGAGGCTTACTAGGGACATGTTGTGGTCTATGTATTCACACATGTATTACGATTTCCGGATAACACAGTTATAGCATGAATAACAGACAATTATCATGAACAAAGAAATATAATAATAGCTATTTTATTATTGCCTCTAGGGCATATTTCCAACAGAGTCAACGGGAATTGGTCATTCACATGGTTAGTCATGAAATCCTACATAAAACTTGTAGATCATTGAATATGATATGTTTGATTCCTTGCAATATTTTGCGATATAGAGATGGTAATATGTGGGAGGTACTAGTGAATGATTGTGGTTAGCAAGAATATTGGTGTTAAGTTTTGTGATTTCCGAAGCATGCACGTTGATAACCAACAAGTATAGGGGATCACAACAGTTTTCGAGGGTAGAGCATTCAACCCAAATTTATGGATTTGACACAAGGGGAGCCAAAGAATATTTGAAGGTATTAGCAGTTGAGTTGTCAATCCAACCACACCTGGAGATTAATTATCTACAGCAAAGTGATTAGTAGCACAGTATGTTGAAGCTATATCATGTTGTACTCTGATGTATTTCAATTATGAAATCCTGGTTCCTTAATATGGGAATGAAATATATTATGTGTTTAATATGAATGTCAATTAGATTAATAAATGGATCATTAATAGGGCAATTAGCCTACTAATGGTGAATTAGCCTACTAATTGGCTTTTGCTATTGCAAACGCTTATTGAGAAAATACCGTGGGCGATGACCTAAGGCAACGCACATAGTTTCTAGGAATAAACCATGTTGGATCGATGAACACTCACACACGACATTCTCTTCAAAACTGTTTGCGTTAGGCCACCTTGCGCAAACGTTTACCGCATAAAAACTATGTGTGATGGACAACCTTTGCCACATAGTTTCTTCTACACACCGTGTGTGATGCATTCAATAAGCAAACGATAAAATTGTTAATATTGTGTGCGATGGGAATGCTATGACAAACGATTTAACAGGGAAAATTGTGTGTGATGTACCTACGAACGGAAACATTTTCCTTGCAGCGGCTGTGTGGGATGTATATACGAACGGAAACATTTAGCGAGGACTGACTGTGTGGGTTGTACTTACGACCGGAAATGATTTCACCTAGATAATTGTATTTTTTAGCACTACTGTACGTATAACCATATTTTCTCGCTCGCCGGTCGCACACGACCTCATTTTGCTGAGCGTGTGTGCCAGGAGGGCATATCCCCGACGGTTTCTGGGTCGTGTGGGAAGGACCCCCTTGTCGCAGTCATTCACTAGGTGACGGTTCCTAATACCGTCACGGAACAGGGTTAAAAACCGTTTGTATAGCACCTCGCTGTACCAGTGCCTCCTCATCGTGATGGCCGCCGGGATGATGAAGATGGCCACCGGTGATTATCTCCCCCTCCGGCAGGGTACCAGAATGGGCTCCTGATTAGTTTTTGGTGGCTACAGAGGCTTGTGGCGGCGGAACTTCCGATCTAGGGTCTCCCCAAGGGTTTTTGGAATATTTGGGAATTTATAGGGCAAAGAGGGGGTGCGGGAGGCCATCGAGGTGGGCACAACCCATCGGGATGCGCCTGGGGGCCCAGGCGCGCCCTGGTGGGTTGTGCCCCCTCGGGGCACCCCCCCAAGTGCTCCTCCGGCCCATTGGTAGTCTTCTGGTCCATAAAAAATCCACAAAAAGTTTGGCAGTGTTTGGAGAACTTTCATTTCTGCACAAAAAACAACACCACGGTAGTTCTGCTGAAAACAACGTCAGTCCTGGTTAGTTTCAAGCAAATCATACCAAAACCGTATAAAATGGTTGTAAACATGGCATGAATACTTCATAAATTATAGATACGTTGGAGACGTATCAGCATCCCCAAGCTTAATTCCTACTTGTCCTCGAGTAGGTAAATGATAAAAGAAATAATTTATGAAGTGTGAATGCTAGCAAAGTGCACAAGTTTGATCCATGACAATTTCAATCAAATTTCCTAGCATCATAACAGCAACCCTTTCTTATAAAACTTATTATGATAAATTAGCAACCAATTCACATGTTAAGGTTCAAACAATGATTTCTCTTGAAACTCAACAACCTATGATCTCAGTCACCAAGCAATTGCAATTCAACTTATTCAACAGAGTCTAAGTAAGAGCTCCACATACTCAACCATCATATAGTCTTCTATGATTGCTAATACTCATCGCATACACATGAGCAAAATGTTTCAACCAGACACATAGAAAGATAGGGGCTTATAATTTCGCCTCCCAACGTATTCACCTCAAGGGTGATGTCAACAATAATAACTCATGCTACCCATATCCAACTGGATATATGTGCCTAGATCTTTCCACACCACATGATACTTGCCAAAAGAGAAAAATAAAAAGGAATAGAGAGAAGAACTTTGACTCTTTGCATAAAAGTAAATACCGAAAAGTAAAAGATAGGTCCTTCATAGAGGGAAGCAGAGGTTGCCATGCGCTTATTTGTTTGTATGCTCAACCCCTTAGTGCAAAAGAACATCATGTTATATTGCCCCTTGTGATAGCAACCTTTATTATGCAGTTTGTCGCTTTTATTCTTCACCATCACAAGTTCGTACAACGCTCAATTTTTTCTTACACTAAATGATCTAGCACTTTTAGAAGCAATTTTTATTGCCTTATTGCACCAATGACAACTTACTTGAAGGATTGATATGTCTCCAACGTATCTATAATTTTTGATTGTTCCATGCTATTATATTATCTGTTTTGGATGTTTAATGGGCTTTAATATGCCCTTTTATATTATTTTTGGGACTAACCTATTAACCGGAGGCCCAGTGCCAGTTTCTATTTTTTGCCTATTTTAGAGTTTTGCAGAAAAGGAATGCCAAATGGAGTCCAAACGGAATGAAACCTTCGCGATGATCTTTCTTGGACCGAAAGCAAATTAGAAGACTTCGAGTAGAAGTCTGGAACGCCACGAAGCAGGAGGGAGCGCCCAGGGGGGTAGGTGCGCCCCCACCCTCATGGGCCCCTCGTAGCTCCACTACTACAAAAAATACACTTCCATGATGATACGTGTTTGTCACAGGAGGTCACATTTTCTGTCATGCATGTACATCCATGACAATTTTATGATAGAATCAACATAGTCATACATGTGTTGTCGTAGAAGTGTTCCATGACATTACCAAAATTATCATCAGGAAAGTGTCCACTTCCGTGATGATGGATCACGCGTCACAGAAGTGCTTTCGTCAAGGGTGACCGACACATGGCATCCACCATAACGGAACATTGTTAAGCTATCGGGTCCGGTTTTGGATCCGATAACCCGTTAACAGCCCCGACCAATGGGGATTTTCCACGTGTAAAATCATCATTGGCTGGAGGAAACACGTGTCGGCTCACCGTTGGGGCAGATGTCATCCACTCATTGGACAGAAGGCGCCTATGATTCGTCGACACATGGCATGGCCCAACAGAGGCCCATTCCTATGAAAAGGCCGACCCATTTGACTTGGTCAAAAGGTGGCGGCCGACCCACGGAAAGCATGTTAATGGCTTGTTTGCATATAGCCCATTTACAACCCGCTAACCCAGGGCCCGTTACGACCTATACGAATTAGGCCTAGTAGCGTCATCTGGGCCATCCAATATAATTCCAGCCCGTTTTAACTTCCGGCCCATGTATGGCCCATGACATCTTTCGGCCCATATGAAGCCCTTTGTAACTCTTGGCCCATTAACGGCCCGTGGTGAAACTGGCTTGTAATGAACAGTGTATCACTTTATACCCATTAATGGTCCATGGTGAAACTGGCCCGTAATGAAGAGTGTATCACTTTATACCCATTAACGGTCCGTGGTGAAACTGGCCCGTAATGAACAGTGTATCACTTTATACCCATTAATGGCTCGTCATTCCGTTGGGTCGTTTCTAGCCCATGTTATCTTTCAGCCTTCTCAGGGCCCATTTATTCTTGGGCTCATTTCCATCTCGTTTACTTACGGCCCGTTACTGTCATTTTCTGCCTGTGGGCCAAATTCAACCCGTGGTTACAGTCGGCCCGTTTATGGCCCGTTAATACGTTGGGCCGTTTTCATAGTGTCATCAAATACGGCCGATTAACGACGGCCCATTATGGTCGGCCCATGAATGAACGATTCCAACTCTAGCCTATTTACGACCATAATGCGGCCTGTTATTGGCCCATGTTTGGCCAACCGATGATATGGCCCGTAGAAGGCCCATTGATGATACGGCCCGTAGAAGGCCCATTGTGTCTACGACCGTATAAGGGCCATTGTTTCTATGCCTCGTAGAAGGCCCATTGTTTCTACGGCCCTTAGAAGGACCATTGTTTCTATGGACCGTAGGAGGGCCATGGTAACTACAGTAAATATGTAGCCCATGGTTATTGATAGGTTGTTGTGGCCACTAGCAAACCACGGAAAAAGAACTGCACTGACTACAAGCAAAGAAATAAACAAGACAATAAGGAAATAAATAAGCAAGCAACTTATGCTAGACTATCATGACTATTACACATATTACATCCACTGGGCATCAAAGTTCGCCACCAGTGCAAATATAGGGAAGAAAGCAGCATATAAACGCCACAACAAAACAAGTCCAGAACTGAAACCACTTCAGAAGATCTCAAGAAACAATATCCTGGGTACCCATAATGCTGGCAAGATGCTTACCAAGCTTATTAACTTTCTCTTGTTTGGCGCTTAAATCCTCCAGCACTTGCTGTTGCACCAGAAAGTATGCATCTGAATTCTGCAGGGACTTCCTCAGTCCTTCGGCTTCCTGTCGCATAACATCTGATTGATGTCTTTCAACTTGAAGTTGAGACTCAAGAAGACGAACTGATTTAGGCAACGAGTTCGAAGAGCTGGTGCCAACAGTAGTAGCCAGTAACTCGAACACTACATCAAGCAGGACTTTGGGGTTGTCTTAGTGTCTTCAATATAGTTTTTACCAGCTTTCTTGGAGACCAACAGAGATGTCTCACTATCTTGAACCTTATCTGCATTACTTCCTTTACCATTGCATAACGGGGTACTCTTCTCCAATATTTTATCCGCATTCTAAAAGAGAAACAA
The DNA here is from genome assembly GCF_002162155.2 of Triticum dicoccoides. NCBI lineage: Eukaryota > Viridiplantae > Streptophyta > Magnoliopsida > Poales > Poaceae > Triticum > Triticum dicoccoides. Next base: position 449,632,155 of record NC_041391.1, on the reverse strand, counting down.
ACAAACACATCACATGTTTACAATGTAGTATATGAAACTCATTTTGATAAACTAGTTCAGTAGTAAGGTGGATAGGATAACAGCATGAAACAAACATATATCTATGTAGTATGGTCACTATATGGTCTATATCATTCTAGTTTATGTTTTTTTGAATATTTACTGTGGAGCAAAGCTCCACAGCCCTTTATTTAATGAAAAGACAAAGTGTCAACTGTACAAGCAAAGGAAAGAATAAAGTCTGAAAGTTAGAGAAGGAGCTATCTACCTATCTACCTACCTGAACTTAAATCAGAGAGTTAACCCAAGCAGACAGCTTGGCCCTAATGTCTACTTTCAATCTATGAGCTAGAAGAGCTATATCATGTACAAAATTACATTTCCAAGCAGGAAAGGTTGCATTTTCCCCTCTGAAAGTTCTTCCATTCCGGAGGATCCATATATTCCAAGCAGTAGTGAGCATAACCTCGAAGAAGAAAGGATGCTTGAATGAAGATCTTGCATGGTGGATACACTGTTGAATCTCATCACTCCTTGTCCAATCAATGGGAAGGTAATTCCACACTCGGCGACTGAATTTACAATTGAAGAACAGGTGCAGCCTATCCTCATAGACAAACTCATGGCATATAACACAAAGATTGTCATCCAAAGGGGACCTCCAATGTCTTCTGATTAATAAGTCCTTGGTGTTTAACCTGTCAAAAAACAGCAACCAACCAAACACTTTGATCTTCATTGTGCACTTGCTATCCCATAACCACTTGCATGGCAAAATGGTTGGCAGATGAGAATGCAAGATAGAGTAGAAACTCTTGGTAGAATAGCCACCAGATTTCCCAGGCCAAAGCCAAACATCCGGCAAAGTGATATCCCTCTGAAGATCCAGGATCCAAGCTTCCAGAACTTGCAATTCCAGAGCAGCCTCATATGACAGAGGCAAAAAGAACATGGAATATAAATCCTGGGATATGAGAAATTCATACACTGATATCTTATCATTGATAATAAAGGAGAAAAGCCGAGGTAATCTCCATCGCAGAGGTCTGGAAGATCCATTAATAAGCCAAGCATCAGACCAGAAAAGAGCCGAGTCTCCCATATTAATTTTCACTGAGGAGATGGCTATATATGCCTCAGAGAGCTTGAGGATATCTCTCCACCAAAAAGAACCCACTGGGGCTGTAGCATGTGGGACACCATCAGCATAATAACTATTCCAGGTCAAAGTAACCCAATGTATATCAGATTTGTTGAAAAATTTGTGTAGATGCTTTATAAGGAGACCCTTATTTTGGATATGTAAATTAATCACTCCAAGTCCTCCTTTTTCCTTTGGCCTACATACCAGATCCCAGGCAGCCAAGGACTGTTTAGGAGCATCATTGTTGCCTCTCCACAAACACTGCCTAAAAATCCTGTCCAGGTGTTTAATAATTCCAGGTGGTAGCTGCAAACTACAGAGAAAAATATATAGGCATAGAGGTCAAGACAGAAGTTAACAGCTGCAGCCTGGAACCCTGATTTAACATAGAGGAGCTGGATGTCAATCTCCTTTCTAAGGCATCCACCAAAGGCATGAAATCCACAATTTTGGGCCTTGTGGTGCCAAGAGGCAAACCCAGATATGTAAAAGGTAGCTGACCAATTTTGCATCCAAGCAGATTAGCTAACCTGACAGCCTCCTCGTCATCAATATTCAAAGGAATCACGAAAGACTTAGCAAAATTAACTTTTAGCCCAGTGGATTGTTGAAAGGTGAGCAACATATTTTTCAGGGCCACCAACTCCTCATCTTTGGCAGACAAAAAAATGACAGTGTCATCAGCATACTGTATTATAGGGAAATCCTGGTCATGTGAGGGTATTGGCAGAGATAAAGTGCCAAGAGAGAACATATGGTTAACCACTGACTGTAGTAGGTCAACAGCAATGACAAACAACAAGGGTGAAAGAGGATCACCTTGTCTGACACCACACTTGCATTTAAACTGTTTTCCAGGTATGCCATTGAGCAGAACAGAAGAAGAACCTGTGGAAAGGATATCTTTGACCCAGCCAATCCATTTATCATCAAACCCCTTGTACTTGAGCATTTGTAAGATGACCTCATGTTCCACAGTGTCAAAAGCCTTTGCAAAATCTAGCTTCAAGATGAGGATTGGTCTCTTTGACTGTTTGCATTGGTGTATGTATTCAAAAGCCCAAGCTAAGCAGTCCTGGATTGATCTACTCTTCAAGAACCCATATTGATTTTTATGTATACAACTGATAATGACCTTTTGCAACCTATTGGCTAACAGTTTGGTAAGGAATTTCAAACAAGTGTTAGTCAAAGAAATCAGCCAAAAATCATCAGGACCCTCAGGGGAGAGCATCTTGGGTATTAGAGTAATAAGAGAGCCATTTATATTCTCAAGAGACAATTTCCCTGCATAAAAATCCAGGATAAGGCGTCGGAAGTACTGTTCAATAATTGGCCAGCAGCGCTTGATAAACAGGCTATTAAACCCATCTAGACCTGGTGCTCTGTCAGGTGGCATCCCCTTCAGGACCTGCATAATTTCAGCATCAGAGAAAGGCTGAGATAACTCCTCTAGACCTGGGACAGGCTGAATTAGAGTAGGAAGGTCAAAGCCCATTGTGATGCCCTGGGCCTGGCCCATTCTGCTTTTAAAAGAGGCCCACAGAATTCCCGCCATTTGGTCATGATCAGAGACTGGGTCGACCATGCCCACCGTTTTCAGGCTGGCAATGGAGTTCCTCCGCATGCGCTCAGAGGCCATTGCCTGGAAGAACTTGGAGTTCTCCTCACCCACCTTGATATATCGGATCGTGCACCTCTGTTTCCAATATATATAGTGTAACTTCAGCATCTTCTCATAGTGTAGCTTAACTATTTTACTGAAGTTGAACTCCGTTGTAGCAAGAGGCATGATCTCTTCCAACCGATCAAAATAGATGATAACCTTGCTGCAGTCCATTGTGATCTGTTTGAGGTACGATAGCTTTTTACTCCAGGCTCTCAAATCGTATCTGAGACGCTTAAATTTTCTGGTTAGCACGGCTGAAGCAGAAAGATCGTCAAACACCGGAGCCTCCCAAGAGCTACGAACACAATCCATAAAGCCAGGCATCTCCACCCAGAAATTTTCAAATCTGAAGACCTTAGATTTTGGAATCCGAGTATCAATGGACACCACACAGGGGACATGATCCGAAGCAGTTTTGGCAAGAGGAAAAATGACAGTGTTTGGATAATAAGAAATCCAGTCCGAGGTGGTAAAGAACCAATCCAATTGTTCAATAAGTGGTATTTGCTGCATATTGGACCAGGTGAAACTCCTCCCCTTGATGGGTAATTTCAGGAGACCAAGATGTCCTATTATCTCATTAAAAATGAAGATATCATTAATGTCCCCTCCTAGTTGGTTTCTGTTTTCCAAAGCTCGTATGAAGTTAAAGTCGCCTAGGAGCATCCAATGCTCATCAGATGGGATAGACAGGTTGTATAGCCAACTGACAAAGTCATCCCTAGGTTGTCCCTCGCATGGCCCATAGACAGAAACCATAGTCCATTTTTCTGAAATATGAACAGATTTGAAAGAAACCACCACACTGAAACGCTGAACTTCCACAAGCTGTCCATAAAAAACAAAGGAGTTCCAGATGATTAAAATGCCACCAGAGGCACCCACCGATGGGGAAAAGGCAAACTGATCGAATCGTCTGGGGCAGAACGACCTAATCATACGAATGTCAAAGTTCTGACATTTAGTTTCCTGCAGACAAATTATGGAGCAGTGACTCTCTTCAATCTTAGCTCTAACATCCCGCTGCCTAGCCGGGGAATTCAAACCACGCACATTCCAACACAGCACATTCCAGTTACGATACATTGTAGTCCCCATAAATAACGAAGATAAGATTAAGATAACCAACTGAGCTGCTTAACAGCTCAGAACAAGTCACAACAACACCACAGACCACACAGACGTAAGAGTTCATAAGTTCAGACTGACGGATTGATAACAAAAGAACAGGACAAAAGACCATGTGGCTCCCGCGCCCTAAAGATGTATGGAAGAGGTTAGTGATCATTTCAACTATCTTGTTTTGGATCAGGTTTTGGAGAAGCCGTAAGCTTCTCCACCGTCAAATCTTCAGGAGCGATGCCAAGCGCTGCCCCCACAGCTTGCATAGACGCAATGGGTGTTGGTGGCGGCAAAGGAGTGTTCTGTTGTGGAGCAGAATCAGGTTTGAGCTTCTTGGCCTTTGGGCGGCGCAAAGGAGTTGGCTTGATGGAGATTGGGGAGACTGGCTTCATACCCGTTCTTTTGGCACAGCTTCGGGTCATCCTTCTGACAGAAAAATCCATGTTTTCTTCCACCAGAGTTGGCGTGCGCCTAGAACGAGGCTGTCGCGACCTTGGCCTCTTCCCCAAGAGAGAGGGTGTGACAGAGTTGAACTGAAACTCATCGATAACTTGTGTTTCAGAGAGTGTCTCAGGTGTGTCAAGCGAAAACCCTACAGGCTGGGAGTCGAAGCAACATGAATCCTCATTAAGCTCCTGGATAGTCACAGAGGAGCTCTTCCTTGGATTTCCCACAACAAGCCATTGCAGTTGCAAATTCTCATCCAAGAAAACCGGGGCAAACGGCAAAGATAGTCGTGGTAGGAGGCATGGGTTGTTGCGAACTGCAAACTCTGCTATCAGCGACTTGAATGTGCGCTCCCAGATCATGACCGGAGGTAGGACGGGTCCAAAGAAGACACGAACAATCCCCAGGTTAATGGGATTCAAGGGGCCATCTGGGTGAAGGTTGATCATTCGTTGCTGCACCTCCGCCATGTCCTCATCCTCATTCGAGTCCAATGAGGGGTTTAGGACCATGGAGTTTTGGTCTTGTGCGATTGGGTCTTGCACAGGAGCAGGATCTGGGTGTGGACCACGTTCTTTCCATGGCCCCCAACCAGCATCATTGTTAGCGTTCTGTGCCCAACCATTAGCTGCCACATTATGCCCATGATCATGTCCAGGGGGCACTGCATTCCATCCTAAAGCAGGGAATGGTGGCATTGCCCAAAAGGGCTATGGGGGAGGATTTGCCCCAGGCATCGGGTGAGGGTTGCCGTCCAAGGGCATGGGGACCTCATCTGCGGGGATCATGGCTTCAACAAAATCTCCATCCAGAATATAACAACCTGCCGTACAAGAAACAATTGCCCCCCCCCCCAGTTTGCAAACTCACGAAACACCACACACCGTGGAACCAGAGCATTGTCAGGAAAAGACGCGCGAACAAGGGATCTGACTTTGCGCCTGTCTGTACTATTCCAGTAGTGGAACTGGCCAAAAGTACCAATGTCGGCGTTCTGGGAACGGGGGTCCCCAGACTTGCCTGCCTGCGGCCTGCGGCGTGGCTCAAAGGGGGCCCAACACGGCCCATCTTCATCAACACAAGCTCAAGACCCTCGCGAGGGGCCAAGCCTCGCGGGGCGGACGACAAGGAGCTTCCTTAGGCACGGCCTCGTCAGGCTGGCTCATGAGGAGGCGGAGAGTTCAAGGAGGGGTACCTCGCGAGGTGCCCATGACGCAAGCCATGACGACCAAAGGCGCCAGCTGGGCGCCGGCCCGCACAGTGTCCTTATTTCCTCTTTGATGCAAGGGGAGCAAGAGCAGGCGAGAGCATCAAGCAAAGACATCTATTTTGGTGCAACAAGACCAAGACCAGTCCAACGGCAGGATGGAGGTCACCGTGGAGCCCAAGTCGGCGTCACCACCAGAGCCTTTGATAGGCGAGGACCAACTTTAGTCAGGATAAGTGTACTAGATGTTCCCCTTCAAAATGGCCAATTGTTGGCGCCCTTCCCGCTCAATATTTGGGAAGAGACCCAGGGCCTTCGCCTATAAATAGGATTAGCCACCCATAGGGTAGAGGCATCTGGATAGGAATCTGGAGATAAGATTGGCATCTAGAATCAACCCCTCCAAAGGGACAACACCACCACAAGAACAGACCCTCGCGAGGCTGTTCTTCCTTGTATTGTTCATCATCAGCCCAAGAGGCAATCCACCATGCCACACACTGGAGTAGGGTATTACACCACAATGGTGGCCTGAACCAGTATAAACCCTGTGTCTCTTGTGTTGTTCTTCTCGTAGTTTAGATCCTAGCGATTCGACGAGGAACAGGTACGTAGAAGGCGAAACCTCCATGCGCACCCCAGTGTTCGAACCTCAAGGGTCTGCCGGAACCCTAAATCCGACATTTGGCGCGCCAGGTAGGGGTGCGCCGGGATCCACCTTTCGCCACTTCGTGTCCCTCCGCATCGTCATCACCATGTCCGGCGACCAAGCGGGCAACCCTGCCCCCTGGACAGCTTGGCCCGCCAGTGTAGAGCCGCTCGCCCCGAGCGACCCAACGCCCCAGGCAGCTCGCGGTCCGCAGGGCGCTATGGGCCGTGGGTGATGCGGGCCAACCCCGACAGCTCTCACACCGCGACAAACATGGTCGGTAGCAAGAGCCTCCAACCATGCCGCGGCCACGACGCCGTACACTCGCCGGGAGCAGGGGAACTCAAGGGCCGCGCTCACGGTGGCCCGAGAGCTGCTGCAGTGCAGTCTGATGGAAGGCGGCCGCGACGTGCTGCTGGAGCGGGTGGCAGAGCTCCTGGGCTTCGCCGCCTCGGGGGCTCACCCCTTCTGCACTTAACTCCCGTGTTAGGCCCAGAGCGGCCCGCGCGGGGGCCCCACGCACACCCGCGGGCTCCAAGGCTATGCCGGCACCAATGAAGCCGTCGGCACCGGGCCAGCGGCTGCACTGACTCCGCTCCCCGCTGGCGAAGAAGGACTCGTCACAACCCACGGCCCCAGTGGGCCGCGGCGCTACCACCCCCAGGTTGGCACATCAAGCAGAGCTGCATGGCGCGCGGAGCATTATGACGTGGCCTTCGGGGTGGCGGCCCCCGAAGAGTACGTGCCCCGCATGTTGGACCAAGGGCACCCGCACAAGGGCGAACAAGGCTCGCTCCTCAGCACAAGCTGGGGGGACGAGGCACCAGAAGCTGAGCTCTTCCAGGAGTCCCGGGGCGGCCCCACCGGCCACACTGGAAGCGACGATTATCGGGTACCGCTAATTCCTCAGGAGCAGGCATACGCTAATCATGGGTCGCAGGAGATGCAGGTCGCCACAGCGAGCAGCTGCCCCGCTCCCGCAGCCTCCTACCCCTCAGGAGGAGGGCATCGGGGGCTGCAGGGGAGGGGCCGAGATCCGACATCACCACCATGGCGTTCAGAGCAAGGCGTTCCCAGGAGGTAGGCCCTCCGCTGGGGAGGCGCCTCAGGGCCTGCCCCTGCCGGAGGACCCGTGGTCGTCGGGGGAACCGCTGGCGACCGCTCTACCCCATCGGCGGCGTCCTGGTTTCCGGTCGTCGTCGATGGCACTAGAGTGTGGCGCAAGGCGGGGCCCTCGTCTGGCGATATGAAGCAAGGCCGGTACGTGTGAAGAAGGCCCAGCGCCTATGAAGCTCGCCGCCCCGTGACACTCTCACGTAATAATGAGTGGGGCTGTACACGCCCTGGAGTCTCAGGGGTGCCGGCCTCAGGCCTTGGGGCTCCCTCCCACGAACAGTGGCAGCACTTAGCTCCGCGCTGGTGAGAAGACGTCCAAGACTAGACTAGGTGCCGGACGCGGCCTTTTCTGCCTTCATTACTTTTCCCTTGGTTGTTGCTTTCCCCCGCTGGATTTAAGTTGGATTCGAATTTGAGATTTGCGTGTGTTCGGGGAAGGGGTGCTTAGTCTCGTTCGAGCAATCTCTCGTGTTTCGGTTACGATCTCGCCTCAGCTGCATCCCCTCGTGAGCCCCTCATGAGCCGGGTCTGGCCTAGCTTGCGTGCAGCCCAGACTGCCGCCGCCATATCCTCTCAGGAGGTTTTTTCACTGCAGATCCTACAGATTCGATCAAGAGGCATTCGAGACGCCACAGCCTCCCATGTATTATCTCAGGACCCGCACGGGACAAAGGTAAACTAGCCATCCGGTTCTTCACCTAGCCAACCACTTGGCGCGGGCATGTGGGCGACACAGCACCCACTAGTACGCTGAACATAAGCTTTACATAAGGGGCACCCCCTCTCAAAATGCTCTTACAATAGTCAAGTCGAAAGCCTGAGTTCTATTCGTGCAGGGTAAGGAAACAGGAGTAATGCGCGGTCAGTCGGATAAATCCCCCAATGCATCCTCAGGAGCACCACCAGAACTGTCGCTGGCGTCGCTGGCCTCGCCATCGCCCTCTGCGTTGTCGCCGGCGGCGTCAGGGCCGTTCACCATGCCGCCCTCGTCGGCGGCCACGATCGCGTCATCATCATCTAAAGCGAAGGCCCTGACAAGAGCGTCCACGTTGTCTTCCACCCAGTCCGCCAGGTCACCCCGGACGGCCTGGGGAACTGGGGCAATGGCGGCGTCAAAGTCGAAGTGAGGATCCATGTTCTGGAGATGGCTGAAGACACGGGAGAAGGCGCGCCCGAGCCGGGCGCGGCTCTTTTCCTCCACCAACCTGTTGGCCCTGACCGACCGCGCCTCCAGCTGCATCACAATGTCGGTGAAGAACTGAAGGTCGCCGACGTAGTTGGTTGCGTGCGGCGCGCCAACGGCCGCTTCGCAGATGTTGCCCAATGCCGTGTTGGCTCTCTCCCGAAGCGTGGTGAGCATGGGGGCGTGCTCATGTTCTAGGAGCCACCACTGGCGTATCTCGTCCGCATTCTGGCGCGCAATGGCCTCAGCCTCGTCCAGCCGTTGGCGAAGAAGAAGCACCTCGGCACGAGAAGTAGTCGACTCCCCCTGTGCCACTTCAAGTGCGGCCCGCAAGGCATCAACCCACCGCGTCGCTTCCTCCAGCTTGGTCCTCAGGATGGTGGTCCTACCTTCAGCCTCGGTCCGGATCAATGCCAGCCTCTCCTCGAACTCGCGCTCGAGGTTCGAGCGCGCCGTTGCCACCCGACGTCCGATCTCCTCCAAGACACGGGTTTCCCGCGCAGCGACATCATTCTCTTCTCGTGTCACCAAGCGCTCCCTTGTCTCCAGGCGTTCATACTCACGTGCGCGTTCGGCAGACTCCAGCGTCAGCGCTTCCTCACGCTTCTGGAGCTCCCTGGGTCACCGGAAATCACCTTCATCGACGCGAGGGCCGCCTCGCGCAGCTCCACCTGCTCCTCCAGTGAGCGGCACCGGTCTAGGAGTTCCCGTGCCCGCTCTTCCATCGCCTCTCGCCGCTGGTCAGCTTCCCAGGCTTCCTCGACGGCCCAGGAACGGGCCACCCGAGAGGCCGCCAGCGACACCTTGGCCTCCTCATCGTCAAGATCGCGTTGGCGGCGCGCGAGGGCGACTGCCGCCTCCAACTCGCGCCTCTCCGTGACCAAGCGCAGGCCCTCGGCCTCAAGGCGCACGTCTTCATCAGCAAGCTCCTCACCAAGCAGGCTCACCACGTCAGCCGCCCTCCGAAGGAACCCTTGGCGAAGAGCGGGATGCTCCCGAGCGCTCTCAAGTACGTCTTCCCACGCCGTCATCCGCCCAAAGCAAGCGCTGGGGGGCACTGATTAGTGCTCCCCTTCCGGGCAGGGGGCTGGGGGCTGGCGCCCTTGAGGCGACCGGGCGCGCCTCGCCAGGAGCCCGGCCTGGGGCCAGTCCATCGCCAAGTGAAGAGCGCTGGGAGTACCCCAGCCAATCATTGTCCACGACCAGACGAGAAGCCCACGGCAGGCTGGCTAGGCCCCGAGAAGGCTCGCGAAGGAAGGTCACGAGGCGCGCGGGGCCGTGTTGCGCCTCGGGGTGATTCGTCTCTTCGACTGACCTCACCACAAGGGATCTACTGCTCGGAGCGATCGGAGATGGTGGAGAAGGCGGAAGCAGGGGGGATGGCTCCTCAGTCATCTCCGTGAGCTCGGGAGGAAGGGCCCTGTGGAGCAAGGTTCAGGAAGGGCAGCAGAAGAATCTGGAGCTGGGAAGGGAGAAGGCTTACTCATCGATGGCGAAGTACTTTCTACGCTTCAGCAGGCGACAAGGGTAATCGTCGCCCAGGGCCTCCCTTCTCTTCCGGAGGGCCTCAAAGTCCACACGGAAGCGGCCCAAGAGTTGATTGCAGGGGTCAGCCTGCGACGAGGAGGGAACGTCAAGACGACCCGCGCCAGGTGTGTCTGCCTGATGCGCGCCACCAGTCGCCTCACCAAGAAAAGCGGCCGGGGCCTCGGAGGCCTCGACCTCGGGTGGAGCAGGCGGCTGCTCGCCGCCCTCAGCCTCGGCAGCACGGACCTCAGGGGATGCTCCCTCTTGAGCGCTGCCCGGCGCTGTCACCCCGGCGGGGGAACCCTCGGCCTCCGGAGGCTCATGCCTCCCTGCTCCGCCACTTGAGGAAGAACCGCCTCGACAAATTGAAAGGGCGGCCACTGTCACTGGATTCTCGCGAGGCCCCTGGAGGCCGATGGGGCACGGTCCCCATTCGTCGAAAACGGGCATCTGATTCACGAAGTCTCTCCTGCCCGAACAGAGGTACAACAAGGCCCCCCCTTGCTGGATGCTGCCAGGGTTGGGGTCCCCAGTCAGAACCAAGAGTACCTTCCTTAATGCTTCAGGCATCAGGTCCTCTTCCTGGAGCCTCATACGATCCCCACGCCCGTTGAAGGCCCACATTCGGCGAGAGTGGCGCTGGAGAGGGGCGACCCGGCGTAGCAGGAACTCCTTCACCACCTTAGGCACCGTCACGTCAAGTGATCTCAAGCACTCAAAGCGACGCCAGACGAAGAAGAGCTGGGGGCTTGTGAGCGTCTCCTGGCCCCAACCCAAATTGGGGACAGCAGGCGAAGTCGGCTTCGACAGCAGGGGGCTGGGCACCCCCATGTCCACATACAGCCACCGCTCGTGGAACCCAGGCACGGGCGGAGTAAGACCAAAGTCAATCCCTAAGGCCGCCGTCTCGGGTGCAGCGATGAAGCTCGCGCATCCCGAGCATTGGTCGGGGTCGACAAGGTGCAGAGCGAAGAAGTGACGCAACAGGGCGACCGAAGGGATGATGCCTACCATAGCTTCGCAAATGAAGGCGAAGACCGCCAGAAGAGTAATGGAGTGAGGACCCAGATGCATCATGTGGATCTGATAATGGGAGAGCACGGTGTTGAAGAAATCCGAAAAGGGGGGAATTAGCCCCGCCCACAGGGCGTCGACGAAATAGGGGACCTCGGTGATTATCCTATCGATAGAGAACCGAGATGCGGGCCAGGCCGTCGTCCTCCCGCATTCATTGAAGATGGTGGCCAGGGCCGAACTAACCTTGCCCAAGCCCTCTCGATTGACTATGATCGACCGGTCCACGGCGGGGGCTGCCGACGGTGGCGAGCAAGACGAAGGCATGGGTCCCTTCCCTCTCCCCTTCTTCGTCGGAGCCATGGCGATGAAAGGGGGGGAGGAAAGGTTCGAGATTGGTTTCAAAGCAGAAGCTGGAGTTCGAAAGGAGGAAGGACAGAGGGCGCATGAGCAATGGAAAGGGGAGTGGCTGTGTACAACTGCAAGTCCGCCTAGCCTGGCACCAAATGAGGAGGCGTGGGGAACAGTGCCAACCGCGTCCAATCAACCGCCACACGGCGCCCAAGGCTGCAGGCTATTAGGGCCCGTGACACTTTGCACTTGCCCTTTCGCCTCTCTGCTCGGCCAAGTCCGGGAGCGCCTTTGGCCCGGGGGCTACTGTCGGCATTCTGGGAACGGGGGTCCCCAGACTTGCCTGCCTACAGCCTGTGGAGTGGCTCAAAGGGGGCCCAGCACAGCCCATGTTCATCAACACAGGCTCAAGACCCTCACGGGGCGGACGACAAGGAGCTTCCTCAAGCACGGCCTCGTCAGGCTGGCTCACGAGGAGGCAGATAGTTCAATGCGGGGTACCTCGCGAGGTGCCCATGACGCAAGCCATGACGACCAAGGGCGCCAGCCCGCGCAGTGTCCTTCTTTCCTCTTTGGTGCAAGGGGAGCAAGCGCAGGCGAGAGCATCAAGCAAAGGCATCCATTTCGGTGCAACAAGACCAAGACCAGTCCAATGGCAGGATGGAGGTCACCGTGGAGCCCAAGTCGGCGTCACCACCAGAGCCTTTGACAGGCGAGGACCAACTTTAGTCAGGATAAGTGTACTAGATGTTCCCCTTCAAAATGGCCAATTGTTGGCGCCCTTCCCGCTCAATATTTGGGAAGAGGCCCAGGGCCTTCGCCTATAAATAGGACTAGCCACCCACAGGGTAGAGGCATCTGGATAGGAATCTGGAGATAAGATTGGCATCTAGAATCAACCCCTCCAAAGGGACAACACCACCACAAGAACAGACCCTCGTGAGGCTGTTCTTCCTTGTATTGTTCATCATCAGCCCAAGAGGCAATCCACCACGCCACACACTGGAGTAGGGTATTACACCACAATGGTGGCCTGAACCAGTATAAACCCTGTGTCTCTTGTGTTGTTCTTCTCGTAGTTTAGATCCTAGCGATTCGGCGAGGAACAGGTAGGCAGAAGGCGAAACCTCCGCGCGCACCCCAGTGTTCGAACCTCAAGGGTCTACCCGAACCCTAAATCCGACAACCAACCATGTCAGCAATACACTGTGTGTTGCGATAATCCAAAGGGATTCCAATGAACATTAGCCAGCCCTGTCTGTGACCATGCAGAGCTCTAAAACCTTCCCCCTGATTGTGCGGTATGAATCTAACAAAGAACTCATTGCCATCCTCATCTAGGCCCAGCGGAAACGGTGGATGCATGGTAAAGGAGCCACGAATGACAGGATCCTCCATCTCAAATAAACCAACTCCTTGGAACCAAGTTTGAGCAGAGATAACAGGGATTTGCATGGTTTGAACCAGAAAATTCAGCACCTGCTGTCTTCGCACTCCGACGAGATGAGCTAGTGGAACGGGCTCGACGATGGCCACCATGAATTGCTCATGCGCACGCGGTGGTGGATTTGCCGGAGTGAAGAAGGTGCGAGGCAGACAGTCTGCTCCACTGTCCACAATGTCGAAGCCCGCCGGGATGAACCGAAATGGGTCAATCGCATAGGCCTCCATTGAGTGCGGCGAGTGGGGAACGGAGGTTGGAGAAGCTCGGGGCGGTGTCGACTGTGGTAATGGCGAGGGAGGCGGCGGAGAAGCTGGGCCTGGGGTTTTCTGCTCGGGATTTTTTTGGTCTTGGGAAACCGAAGAGGCAAGGGAAGCAGAGTTTTCCTTGTGAGCTCGATTTCCAAAACCAGGCGATGGGACTTTAGGCACCCAGAGAGATGTGTCAGGGGCGTGGCCGGTGCAATCTTTTTTTAAGTGACCGGACTTAAAACAATTCCTACAATGGACGGGGTTGATGCACGTCTCTGACTTGTGGCGCATACCTAAGCAATTCTGACAATCCCAGTAAGATGCTGCCATATCCTCAATCATCTGATTAAAACTTTGCAAATCATCAACAATATCTTTTGGAGAGGGAAACTGAATCGCCGGCGAGTTTGGGCTGTCCCCATCATCATCCGAAAGACATATGGGCTGGGCACAGGAGCCCAATACCGTCATAGGCCCAATAGAACCAGGGGAGCCACGGGCTGTGTCAGAGGCCAAAGCAACAGGGAAAGGTGACGGGGGTGAATCAAAACTTTCCGTTGGACGGAACAACAGTTTTCCCGAAAATCCGGAAGATATGCATGCAGGAGATACACCCTGTGGAGAAGGCGGCAATGAACCAAATTGGATCAAGATTGTCGCCGCCGGTGAAGATGTCGGCGCCGGCGGTGAGACAACCTCACATTCCGAGACCTCGTATCCTGCCTCCCTGACGGTGGCCACCTCCGTGGCCGTTGGCCCATAATTGTACCCTTTCCGGGCTGGGTATTGCATGAACATAGCAAACTTGACACGATTACTAGTGCGAGATCCAGATGGACGAGAACGTAGGGAAGATTTAGGTGGAGCATGTTTCATCGCATCCAAACCAAGACGGGCTCTCCTCTTCGAGGGACTGACTATCGTCCACTCTTGATTACATTCAGATTGCTAAAGCCTAAGTTCCTTCTCCCAATCAGGACCACCATGGCCCCAAGGATGAAAGAAACACTTGAATTGAGGGCAAATGAAGCTTCTTTGATGCAAGATAAAGAACCCCACTTCTTTGCATGACACATTGAATGAAAAAACTCCAACAGATAGATAAGATACCTTGAGCTTAGAACAATAACCTCCAATCGCAGATTCCAGCGCAAGGCCAACATTCTCCTCGTCCAGATGAAAGGAGTGCCTTGCAAATGAAACCACCATGATGAAATGGCCGGAGTCCTTCGAGGGGTGCACCGATCTGTTGAAGGTGCGATGGATCTCTTGAGAGAGCTTCTTCCCCGGGGAGAAATCCAAACCCAGGGAGATGGCAGCATGGACCTCCATGATGGAGAAAACAACCAGGAGGGGCGTTGGGAGACGCCGGAGAGAATGAGCCGATGAGATGGCAATTTCCATGGTGGGATGTGGAGATCACCGGAGGTGAGGGTGGCTAGGGTTTAGGGGGGCGGCGGAGAGGTGGGAGCCATTCTTTTCTCTTTCCATTCTAGTTTATGTTGCCAAATCAAGATAGATACAGTTCGAATCATATCTATTTAAGACAAAGCAGCATAGACAGAATATAAGTGTGGGAAACTACACAGCAATAACAACACTTGTAATGTGTATGGCATGAGAACATAACTATTTATTCAATTGAAACTGAAATCAACATAGAGCAAGTTACAACAGCAAACACGTTAAAGAAACAGGTTTAAAACATACCTGTTGCGCCATTGGAGTTTCAATTGCATCCTTCAAATTTGAAATTAGTTGGTATGAGTAAATACAGTGATGCAAGAGCAAAGTAGTATGAACCATAGCTATAGAACCTGACCTAAGAACAATTCTTCTTCTGCTTTAAGCGTTGACTTGGGGTTCGGAGTGGTGGTCCTCGTGCTTTGGGCACTGCAGTTGCCTTACTAACTGCTCGTGTTTGGGTGCTCTGTGGTGGAGACGGTGATGTGTCAGTGGGAACTGGGTTACTATCTGCTGGGGTTGGGGTTAGAAGGGGTGTAGTTGGTTCTCTGTCCAACTGGGTAGGGGTACAATTTGCGTGAGTCTAGGTTATGTGTGGTGGGGCTGGTTCTTGGGCAAGTACAACCGTGGTTCTATCTGCATCGACAGGTAGCACGATCTTTTCTGAAGACCGTGTTTTTACTCCCACAGATACTGCCATCACCCCCTCCAATTGAAATGGCTGATAAACAAGAAAAGTAATTGAATGTACAAACATTGTAAGATAGACAGGTGCAATGGATAGTAGGGAAGAAAACAGGGCATGAAATACTTCACATTTATGTTGTCTAACCAAACAGAATAGCAGGACATAATTTCACATATATGATGGCTAATTAAACAGGATAGCATGACACAATTTCACATGTATGATGGCTAACTAAACAGGATAGAATGACATACTTCAAAATATGATGACTATGTAAACATGATGACATGATATAACTATATGATGTGTCTATTAAAGTGGTTGGCATGCCATAAATCACAAACATGCCGTCGATGGAAACATGATGGCATGATATAATTCACGGATAGAATGACATAATTTAAAATATGATGACTATGTAAACAAGATGAGATGATATAACTATATTATGTCTTTAGAAAATGGGTTGACATGCCATAATTCAGATACATGCTGTCTATGTAAACATCATGGCATGATATAATTGAAATATATGATTTATATACTAAGGAAGTGAGCAAAGGGCAATCGCCTATATGATGTGTCAACTAAGAAGATGGCATTCAATATTGTGTATATGATGTAAAAACTAAGCATTGCAATACAACATATGCACGATATGAGTAATATAACCCTGCCAAGTTTGAGCATACACCTCAGGGGGATAATAGGACTGGTCATCTGCCTCTGAATCCTCCCCTGAAGAGCTATCTATAACTAGCAAGATATCTGATTCAACAGGTAGCATTATCTGCTCTGAAGACCTTGTTTTCACTCTAGATTTCTCCATCACCAATTCAAATGGCTGATGCACAGGAAGAGTAGTTGAATATACAAACATTGTCGACAAAAGCAATGAGAAATACAAAAAAGGACGGCATGATATAATTCACATATATGACGCTTGGCTAAACAGCATGACATTGCATAATTCACATATATAATGCCTTGCAACAAGATAACATTGCATAATTCGCATGTATAATGTATTGCAACAAGATGGCATTGCATAATTCACATATATGGTAATTAGACACAAAACAGGTGGCATTCACACAAAGCATGTCTAAACTAAGCAAATGACATAGCAATGCAAGATACCATACGCACAATATGAGCAACATAACCCTGCCAAGTTAGAGCATGCACCTCGGGGGGGGGATAGGACTTGTCATCTGTCTTTGAATCCTCCTCTAAGGAGCTATCTGTAACCAGCAAGACATGCGCTTCGTCAGATAGCATTGTCTGCTCTAAGACCTTGTTTTCACTCCAGATTTTTCCATGACCGTGCCGAATGGCTGATGCACAGGAAGAGTAATTGAATGTACTAAAATTGTTGACAAATTTAACACGTAATAAAAAAAATTATGACATGATATAATTCACATATAAGATGACTGGCTAACCAGGGTGGCATTGCAAAATTCACATATATGACGCCTTGCTAAACAAGATGGCATTGCATGATTCACATATACGATAAAGAAACTAAACAGATGGCGTTGACACAAACATGTCTAAACTAAGCAGATGACATCTTTGATGTATACAGTAAGCAATGCAAGGCACCATATGCATGATATTGCCAACATCAGCATGCCAAGTTAGAGCGAAGACCTCATGGGGTAAATAGGAGTGGTCTTCTCCTTCTGAATCCCCCTCAGAACAATTATCTTCCTCTTGATTACGATCCGAAGTGGGTGCAGGGGAGATGCCTTTGCGCCCACCATGGAGCGACGTTTGCATGAAATTTTATTGCCACGCAAGGCTCGTCTCTTTTGCTCTACATGATCAGTTCCATTGTGTAAACTGACATGCATAGGAATAAAACATAGTGAGATTATGTAAGGAGTGCATGCACAAATCCAGAGTGATGGTAGCAAACTGTGGATAGACCCAAAACCAATGATAGCAGGCAGATAATAGCTTTAGTTAAAAAATACATATAATGGCTCCTTTAATACTTGTTTGCACCCAACATGAAACTCATAGTAGACACCCGAGATTAACCAGATAGTAGAGAGATAGTACTGATTGCTGCCCCAATATGTACCCCCACAACCATTTAAAAACTCAAGTTTCAGCATTAGTTTGGACCTGACTCGGAGTCTAATAGGTGAACACGACGATAATGTAGCATGTCATCATATTAATCGATGCATAACATAAGAAGACACGGAAGAGTGCGACTTCTCTTGTGGACCCGTGTAGTCCTCAAGGTCATCTGCTCAGTTGATGAAGGTAACGCAATTGTCGTGGCTGCCGGCGGCGGGGAAGAAGATCTAAGGTGGCGAAAGATAGTCAGGAGAGCGGATCCCTGCTGTGGCGAACCCTTCCATCGTTGGAGCAGCTGAGCTGGGGTGGAACACAACGCCGCAGGAGTAGGACAAACTACACAAGGTTTTCTTTGACAGATATCTGTAACAGAAGTAGTTGTGTAAGGGCTTGTTTGAATTTGAGGATTCTAACAATGCAGAGATAGGAAATAGACAGGAATAGGATAGAAATGCACGTGCAAAACAGAAAATTTAAAAACATAGGATTTCTGCCAATCTGGGTGTTTGATTCACAAGAATTGGAAGATCACAGGATGCAAAGAAGCATGGTGAGATTAAGTCAAACCACAAGAAAATGTACGGTTATAATGCTATTATGCTACTATCTCGTAGTCTTGTGCTTCATGAATAAGAATATGAAAAGGAGGACAAGTGGAATAGAATTCCTACGGTTTTTCTTTCAAGGAGACACTAAAGGAACAAATCCTACAGTTTTCTTTTGCTCCATTCCTTTGCACCAAATTCATGAAAAGTAGTACCATAGGAAACTTTCCAATTCCTATGTTTTTCATTCAATTTTCCTTTCAAGCATTAGCGATTCTAGTAGGCAGGCTTGAGCAAGGAAAATCCTACACTAAAAAATGTTTTTGTGCTACTTCTATTACTTTGGACCCAGGCCACTACCCTACTAGCTCAACTCCCAGGCCATCGACAAATGCACAGCTCAAACACGCAGAGATAAATAATGATGGCATTCAAGAGAGTCCATCACAGATAGCTAAGTTGCCTGGTACCTCACTACTTTTCATATAGTAGGATAAAATAATCGTATTTCACGTTACTACGTGTGCTCAGTGGACAATATATATAACAGGTAGAGTAAAAAAGAGATGCAACAAGTGTACAACCTCTTTGGCGAAGCCATGTCGATCTCAGCGTGATTGGGTTGGTCGGTGAGGATGCTCTGGCTGACTTGGCTGTCAGAGGAGGGGAAGAAGATCTTAGGCATCTGGAGATGGAGCCCGAGGTACTGCTCCGTGGTGATGGAGGGTTTCATCGTTGGAGCAGCTCCGGTGAGTTGTACGACGCCGAGGCTGAAGCAGTGCAAGAGAGACAACGTTAACCTGAGTGGATTCTCATAGCATCTCCAATAGATGACATAAAATACATAACCACAAGGTGCTAGGTGTAAAATACTTCAGCCGCTCATCTCTGAACTTAACTGTCGAAACTGAATTTAACTGTCAAAACTGAACTTAACTGTCAAAACTGAATTTTGCTGTCGAAACTGAATTTTATTGTCGAAATTGAACGCACTAGAGGTGAGGCTACACGTCAGTCGACTGACTTTTTCATCTTTGGTCAGTCCATTTTGTAGCCGTTGGATACAAAATCAAGGGCCTGCAGTTCATCTTCAACCTCCACCCCCCTGAGCCTCCAGCCACCACCGGCCAAACAGCCGCCCCCTGCCGCCCTCGTCTGGCGGTGCGCCGCCCCGCCCTCCCCGAAAACACTCCCCACCGCCGGTCCGCCATCGCCCCGGCCATCCCTCTAGGACCCCCTGTGCCGAGCTTTTTCTCCACCGATCCCCACGCCACCGCCCCACCACCGTCGGCGACCACTGCCCCACCCTGAATCCTAAGATAGATAGTGGGGTACCTCTCCAGCTAGCCCCCTCCCCGCTACAACTGGTTCTTCCTTAACTCCTGTGAGCCCCCCACCCCCTGAAAATCGACTGACCCAAGAGTCGATTCAGTTGACTGAAGTGTAGCTAAATCGGAGCAGCATCGCAAGCAAGAGCAAGAGCGAGAGCAGCAGTGCGAGCAAGAGCAATAGCAAGAGCAGACCAGGCAGGGGACCGAGAGCAAGAGCAGAGCAGCAGCGCGAGCGATAGCTAAAGCAGCAGCAACTCCTACTGATGTGGACGTCGGCGCCGAGGGAGCGACGCCGTGGAGGAAGTGGTCGGCGATGCCGCCGTGGATGGAGCCGCACCGTGTCGGCTCGGGACCGAGCACCGGCAGCACCGTGAGAGAAAATCAAGAAGGAAATGCGGCGATTAGTGTACAACCTCTTTGGTGGCGTCGATTAGGCCGCAGCTTCATCCGAGGAAACGGTGATGATGCTGCTCTTCCGGTGCTGCAGGTGAAGACGGTGGTGTGGGAATGGAGGTGGCGTGAAAGACGAGGGGAACATCGGGGCAACTCCTTGGAGGTGGAGGACGGGGTGGTTGAACCGGCGGGATGACGAGATCGACGACGGATCCTCATCCGGTACAGTCGATGAGGGACGTCGAAGTGTTGCTGTGGACGACGTCGTCGGGGAAGAGGCTCCGGCTGGGGGGCGGATGTAGGAGGGTGTGGGGCTTCGCGGGTTTTCGTGGCCTTGGTGTACGAATGGGTGGGCGGATGGGATGGGAGTGGGGAACCATGGCTTAGGGACGCGCTTGTCCGAAATGTGGGGTTAGTTAAGAAAGTACCCCCACCGATTTGAGGTGCTTCTTTCGGTTCAGGGGTACCACGGGCATTTCGCGTGTTGGGATTTCACAGGAGGTGGGAGCTTTCGCGCGCATTGTAATTTTGGAATAGCAAGGCGCGGGTTGAGATGGAGGGAGTTGTCGGAGCACAACAAGACAAAGATGTATCTTAAATATTTCGGGGTAACAAGGCGCGGGTTGAAGAGGCGGGAGTTTCGTAGCACGATAGACAGAGACGCTAGCTTGAAATTTTGGCATAACAAGGCACGACTTGAAATTTCTGGAGAACAAGCTTAACGTGTACCCCAAAAAAAGACAATTTGCATCTCATCACTAGAGAGAGCTATGTCTCGTTTTACTATACTACTAGAAATGCATTCAAATACAACAAAAAACTAAAAAAATCGGGACAATAAACATAACGTGTACAGTATCAAAACACTTTGCACTTCTCTCAACAATAAAAAAACAATGTGTGTTGTCTAGCATAGGGACTAAATTTGAGTACATTTTCCCTGTTTGAATGGGATTGTACTCGGGTTAGTTATACAATCATTTAAATATTATCTTCACAACACATGACATGAATATAGGAGAAGTAAATTCCTATATAAATACAAACTACATGTACATACGATCTCAAATTCAAATATATGTATCCATTTTGTGTTGAATTCAAATCATAGTACATGTATGCTCTAGCTAGATGTTCGGAATCTAAACCATGTACGATATACTACGTACAATGTGTTTAACACGCACAACACACACACAAACACCATTTAGACTAGTAAGGTACACGTGCATTGCACACATGAGATTTGGCAACCAAATTATGAATAAATACCACATTATAGCATGTAAGCTTTGAGTCATATATGCATGATGTAGATGTTCGTTTAATTCTTATAGTTCATTTCATTCAAAATCATCTAGTTTTTATAAGAAATATAATCTATTTTAAGATTAATGGAATTGTGCGTTGTAAGACATAAAGTAAAAACAAATAATGGCAAATCATGTAGAAAAACATTTGGGCAATTCTGATATGGAAGATTCTAGAACAAATAAGAAGGGCTTGTGTTTTGAGGTTTGTGCATTATGCTTAAGTTCAACCATGAAGTCTTCTAGACTGTACATGTGGCAAAATCTGGTGGAATCTAGATGATATCCAACGGCCAGTAGTGCTCAAATTTGCCATCTCTACACCATCGGATTCGCCTCATCCAACAACCATCTTTCAAAGTTAAAGTTACCCGCACACAATATAAAAAATATAAAATATAAAATATATAGGGGTATAGATATAGATATGTGATGCGAAATCCACCCATCATCTGCAATTAGAATAGTGTGTCCATGCACGGTTGCAATGTGGCCAAACAATGTCTGCATTGGTATCTCAAATTCAAATCAGTCTGACCTTGTTCAATGTGTATACATTACAACATGCTCGTTTCCAAACCACACCGCGCAGATCTCCGTTATATTCATGCATGCATGGGTTTCAAACATCATGATCTCTTATTCAAATATTTGAATTCAACTTTAAATTGATTATGACCTCACCTAGTCTTTTACACCCACACTGTCGTGGAAATATCACGTCAGATGTCCTAGCAGAAGGACTTAGTCGTGGGGCCATCGAAATGAGGTTAGCCTGAAGGGGTTAAACCGGACAAGGCGCATGAAGTTTGTGATGGGATTATTGGGATTTCAATGACCAGGGAGCAAACACGCTAGCCTGGGTCTCAAGTTGTTGCCTGTTGTCCTTGAACCGTCGCCGGGTCGTCCCTTTATATACACAGGTTGACGCCTGGCCGGTTTACCGAGTTTCGAGGCCGACTCATACAAGTGTTCGGCTAGGTCTCTTCCTTTCCCTAACTTACAATACAAGTATACAACTATGGCGGTTTACCGCTATGGGCCCTAATCCGCCTCTGGGCTTGGGCCTCTAAGCTTCATCAGTAAAGCGCCATCTTCTTATCTTCACGGTCTTCGGTATGGTTGAGCGTGAACTGGCCCCTCCTGGGAGGTTTATACTCAGTAGTTATATCCTCAACATTAGGCCCCAGATTGATTTGAACCTGTTCATGTCAATCTTCAACACTTAGACAAATTCCGAGGGCATCTTCTAATGACTCCTGTAAACCACCATGTTGCCGTTTCCCTGTAAATTTTGGTAAACCGCTGTGACATCATCTTCTGTCACTACCGTAAGTTGTCATGATGTCATCTTCTGCATAAAAAGATACCCTTCATTAATTACATCCCGAAGATCGAGGCGACAGCTGCGCGCCCTTTCACCGCTTCAGGCTCCTCGATTTTCACGCCTGCTGTTTGTCCCCTTTTCTTTATAAATAGAGCCAGGGGGTCCTTCCATTTTCACCCCTTGCCTCTCGTCTTCCTCCTCGCGACCCGAAGAGCTCCAGCGCCGCCGCCGCCGCCGTCGGTCCTCGAATCTGCACCAACCTTGGCCGCTGCATCACCCTGCTTGGACCAGAGCTCCTGTGATACTCCTCCGCCGCTGCGTGGCCCTGGTAAGCCTTCCTTCTCCTAACCCTAGATCTCCATTAGAGCTTTAGAGTTCATCTGTGTTCATCGATGTTCATCAGTTCTTCTCCATCTTTCCCTTAGCCTCTTTACTGAACCTAGCTATGCCTGATTGTTTCTTTTGCGGCTAGATCTGTAACTTTAATTTGTCGCACCATAACACCTTGATGTTCCTAGAAAAACTCTATCTGGATCTTCTTTGTTCTTTGTAGCGCCATTGTAGGGCTCAGTAAAAGTTTCTTTTATTAACCTCGATTGATCCAAAATTATACTGCCATATTGTGAAACTTGTTTCTGTAAACACTTAGTAGATGTCAGCTCTGCCTCTTCTGCTTAGGGGCGGTTTAACCTTTAGTAGTTAGTAATCCGCCGGATACCATTAGCACTCACTTAAACCGCCATTCTGACTTCGACGGCAGTATCCGGTTCAACTTCCAAATTTGTTTCTTTTGAATTTCCCGGTTTAACACCGGTTGAGAGCATCTCGACATTGAATCTTAAACCGGCCTTTCACATTTCTTTTATAGTTTATCCTCCAAAATGACTAAGCAATTCTTAGCTTGCAACTGGGCTCCTTCCCGGATCACAGAGACTCAAATTAATGGACACATTGTAACTAGAGCTTTAGCCTCCAAGAATGTCCTTCATTGGCGAGTCCCTGGCCCTGAGTGCCCTCCTGAACCTCAAGACGGAGAAGTGATTGTATTTATGCAGCACTTAGACCGGGGATTCAGCCCTCCCGGATCAAAGTTCTTTCAGGATGTCCTTGCTAGTTTTCAACCCCATCCTTAGGACATTGGACCAAATTCTGTGTCCAACATATGCAACTTCCAAGTGTTCTGCAAAGTTTACCTTCAAGAGGAACCAACTGTTGAGCTCTTCTGGGATTTCTTCCACTTAAACCGCTGAACCGAATTCTCTGACAGCCCCGATACTAAACTTGGTGGTGTGTCAATTCAGAAGAGAAAAGAAGTTGGTTTTCCTCATGCTAAACATCACAACCATCCGAAAGACTGGAATCTAACCTGGTTCTATTGTCAAAATACTGCCCCTGCTGGAGAAAATCCTTTGCCAGGTTACCGGGCTCACCGGCTCAGCAATGGCCATCCACTGCCTCCACGACTGACCGCCAAGGAACGACAGGCCTATGCACCTCAACTCGCCAAGCTCCGGGCTCTCCTAGCCAACGGTTTAACTGGTGTTGACCTTGTTCACTGTTGGGTTGCGTGGCGTGTCCTTCCTTTAAGCTAGCGCCCCGGATTGTTGCATGAGTACACCGGCAATATCAAGGGTCCTCAACGGTTTAATGAGATAGAAATGACTGATGATGAAGTCACCGAATCTGTGAAAAAGATGCTAGACGAACCAATCGATGCATGCAGCCAAACCGGGCTAGCCCCCTTTTACACCGCCAACAAACCGCCAGCGGTAAAGATTTTATCCTTGTACTTTCTTGATCCGCCTCCGCTTTAACATTGTTCTAATAAACCTTTGTTTAATTTTCCAGGCCAATAGCTGTTGGGGAACGTTGCAGAAAATTAAAATTTTTCCTACGGTTTCACCAAGATCCATCTATGAGTTCATCTAGCAACGAGTCATGGGAGAGTGATTGCATCTACATACCACTTGTAGATCGCGTGCGGAAGCGTTCAATGGAACGGGGATGATGGAGTCGTACTCGCCGTGATTCAGATCACCGATGACCTAGTGCTGAACGGACAGCACCTCCGCGTTCAACACACGTACGGAGTGGATGACGTCTCCTCCTTCTTGATCCAGCAAGGGGGAAGGAGAGGTTGATGATGATCCAGCAGCACGACGGCGTGATGGTGGATGCAGCAGAACTCCGGCAGGGCTTCGCTAAGCAACTACGGGAGGAGGAGGAGGTGTTGCAGGGAGGAGGGAGGCGCCAGGGCTTATGGGTGCGGCTGCCCCTCCCTCCCCTCCCTTTATATAGGGGCAAGGGAGAGGGGGGGCGCAGCCTTGCCCCTTCCTCCAAGGAAGGGGTGCGGCCAAGAGGGGGGGAGGAGTCCATCCTCCCCAAGGCACCTCGGAGGTGCCTTCCCCCTTTAGGACTCTCCCCTCCCCAAGTCTCCTTGGCACATGGGCCTCTTGGGGCTGGTGCCCTTGGCCCACATAGGCCAAGGCGCACCCCCTACAGCCCATGTGCCCCCCCGGGGCAGGTGGACCCCCCCGGTGGACCCCCGGACCCCTTTCGGCACTCCCGGTACAATACCGATAAAGTGCGAAACTTTTCCGGCGACCAAAATAAGACTTCCTATATACAAATCTTTACCTCCAGACCATTCCGAAACTCCTCGTGACGTCCGAGATCTCATCCAGGACTCCGAACAACATTCAGTTTGCTGCATACTCATATTCATACAACCCTAGCGTCACTGTACCTTAAGTGTGTAGACCCTACGGGCTCGGGAGACATGCAGACATGACCAAGACGGCTCTCGGACAATAACCAACAGCGGGATCTGGATACCCATGTTGGCTCCCACATGCTCCTCGATGATCTCATCGGTTGAACCACGATGTCGAGGATTCAAACAACCCCATATACAATTCCCTTTGTCAATCGGTATTTTACTTGCCCGAGATTTGATCGTCGGTATCCCAATACCTCGTTCAATCTCGTTACCGGCAAGTCACTTTACTCGTACCATAATGCATGATCCCGTGACCAAACACTTGGTCACTTTGAGCTCATTATGATGATGCACTACCGAGTGGGCCCAGTGATACCTCTCCGTCATACGGAGTGACAAATCCCAGTCTCGATCCGTGTCAACCCAACAGACACTTTTGGAGATACCTGTAATGCACCTTTATAGTCACCCAGTTACGTTGTGACGTTTGGTACACCCAAAGCACTCCTACGGTATCCGGGAGCTACACGATCTCATGGTCTAAGGAAGAGATACTTGACATTGGAAAGCTCTAGCAAAACGAACTACACGATCTTGTGCTATGCTTAGGATTGGGTCTTGTCCATCACGTCATTCTCCTAATGACGTGATCCCATTGTCAATGACATCTGATGTCCATAGTCAGGAAACCATGACTATCTGTTGACCAACGAGCTAGTCAACTAGAGGCTTACTAGGGACGTATTGTGGTCTATGTATTCACACGTGTATTACGATTTCCGGATAATACAATTATAACATGAATAAAAGACAATTATCATGAACAAGGAAATATAATAATAATCCTTTTATTATTGCCTCTAGGGCATATTTCCAACAATAGCTCCTTTTGGAAAAGGAAAGCTTCAGACAAACCGGCAAGGGCTCCTCATGCCAAGAGCAAAGTTATAAAGAGAGCAGCCAAGAAGAAAACCGGCGAAACTGCTGATCCGCCCGAAGATATTGAAGATTCAGATCAAGAGGTAGAACTTGACTCCCTTGGCTCCTTTCTCATACACCTTATTAACAATGACTATTATCAGCATGATGCAGAAGCCAGCCATGCTGATCGTGTTGAGGTAATCTCCCATTCCTCCGGTTCAGATCATGTGCCGGTTTAGAAATTTCATCGTGCAGTTCGGAAAGTAAAATGCTCTCACCCGCTTGCTCATTTGGATCCACAATTTTCTTTGAAGACACAACAACAAGAAGGTCGTCGCACAACCCGGCACAGTGGTCAACAGGTCACTTCCTCCGGTTTACCAAACACTCCACCCCGGAAGCGTCGTCCGGAGGTCTCTTCTTCTTTTAATAAGCCTTGTCCCTTGGCGGGTTGCTTCCGCCACCCACTTAATCCGTCTGATTCAAATTATCAGGTAACTTCTAACTCCTCATCTGGCAACTCATCAACCACTTAATTGCCTCCCCTCAAGACCGTCGCTGGGTAAGTGTACTGTTTTTCGGTTTGTTTCTTCATGCATCGGTTTATCATACTAATCTTTATTTTGATGTTGTAGTGCCAAGGCCCAATTGAGCAAGAAAGCCAAGACCAGCGGCCCCACTGACGATGTTGAACCGGAGAAGACCCCAGAAAATGCTGGTAAAGATACTGATGTTGTCATGGATGACTCTGCCCCGCAAGACCCAGCCACTGATGCTAATCCGCCAGAAGCTGATCCGGTCACGCATGTTGATCCATCGAGTCCGCATGCTACGCCTCCAAGCCCATCTGCTGATCCGCCGAGCCCAGCTGCCAATCCGCCGAGCCTAGCTGGTAATCCACCGAGCCCAACAAGAGATACCGTCAATCCGCCAAGTCCATCAAAAGGTGGCAATGACGTTATTATCACTAGCGCTGCTTATACCGCCCCAGGCAATCCAGTTGCTTTATCGAAACATACCGCTAAGGACGAATTTGCTGCTATGGGCAAGGGGAAAGGGAAGACTGATTTGTCAAGCTATGTTAATCTTTCTGCTCAGGATCTTAATTCCGGATTCTTGAACCGGCTTTACACAAGCCAAGATTATGAGGCCGGTTTGGTGAATCTGATGAAGGAACGCTATGAGGTAATCTACCAAACACTTTCATCCTTATTCTGTACATTTACTGTATTGTAGCCCCCAAGGGCCGGTTTGTCTCGTGAAGACAAACCGGGACTTTAAAGATGAAGAACACTTCGACTGAGTAGCCCCCAAGGGCCGGTTTATCTCTTGAAGATAAACCGGGACTTTTATATTCCATATTGTATTTTGTTAACTTCCCTTGCCTGTGTATTTTCTTGATCAAACACACATTAGCGCCCGAGTGCCAAGATTAAAACTTGTATTGATCCTTGGGACTTCAAACAATCAGTAGTAAAGAAGCAATCCACATTAGCCCCCAAGTGCCAAGTGTATAACTTGTTATATGCTTGGGACTTTTGATAAATTATTTATATGCTCCTCATCTGACTGTGGCAGGATGATATAAATCACCAAGGCTCTCAAATTGCTGATCTTCAAGAGAATGTCAAGTCTCAACAAGCAGAGACTTCTAAGGCCATGGATGAGCTTAAAACTGCTTTGGCAGCCATGGAACAACTTAAAGAATGGTTCAAGAATGACCGTGCCAGCTGGGAGACAAAGAAGACGGCATTGTTGAAGCGGGCTGAGGACGTCGAGTCAGCTCTTAAACCGGTGGCGGAAGAACTAACTGGGCTGAAGCACCAAGTAAATGCCATGACCTCTGCGATATTTGGTAAATACTTCTGTCGAGATCTCTTGAATAACCGTCTTTGAAATTTGCCGGTTTAACATTAAAATCTTAAACCGTTGTAGGTGGCCGCATTGCTCATGTGGGATCTGACATGCGGATGAAGCTGAAGGAAGCATATACTCTGATAGAGCAACTGTATATCGGTGCCCAACGGGCTATCTGTGCAGCCTCATACAACAATCCGACCCCAACATTAATTAAGGACACTTTAGCAAGGCTATCCATGACGCCGGCGCAAATAGAAGAGATGAAGCGTTCTGCTGCCAGGGCTGGCGCTTTGTTGGCACTTACCCGAGCCAAAGCATGGATAGCTGACCTGGTCCGGTTGATATCGCCAAGGGCTTTCCTAGTGAACAAGAAAACAGGGCAGAGTTTGATAACGAAGCCCTCAAAATTGTGACAAGGGAGATGCATCCTCTGGTGAGTCAATTGGCAGAAGAAGCTAACTTGACTGTTCACCGGTCCTTCGATGATGCCAACAACAAACGGATTGACACTGTCATGCCGAAAGTGCAAAATCTTATCCCACCAATCTGTAAGCACACTTACGCTCTAACGTTGATCCGTCCGAACTTATAAGTGAAGAGGTTGT
Organism: Triticum dicoccoides; assembly: GCF_002162155.2. Taxonomy (NCBI): domain Eukaryota; kingdom Viridiplantae; phylum Streptophyta; class Magnoliopsida; order Poales; family Poaceae; genus Triticum; species Triticum dicoccoides. The sequence continues at coordinate 449,603,777 of NC_041391.1, read as the reverse complement.
CTTTCAGGCTTTAACCCGGATTGACTGGACCACCGTTGACTTCCAGCCACTGGATGGGGAGGAGGAGGCTGAACCGACGCTAGATGATCCATCAACTTCACGTTAACATGGTGATGAGTCTTAATCCGGCAATCGGGTTGATGTTTCATAAACTTTGTTCTATGGAAAGAACAATCCCTTATTTTGGGCTTTAAAGTGCCTTGTAATAGGCTAGTTGAAATACTTTGATCTACTGCCATCGTGCACTGAGATATGACTTTGTTTGATCCGCCATTAGAATGTCAGTGCTGGCATATATACCTTCATAATATTATGCAATCCCTGTGTCTGCATAAAAGATCTGTCTGGGCGGTTTACCGTCGGACGGGTCAAAACGCCCAACACACAACCTGGTAGACAACCAAGGATGTAAAAAAATAGCAAAAACAAATCATACCTGTGATATGAAATTATGCTCTTGGTTTACCAACTTATTTGTAGTAAGGGTGAATAGCCAGCTTGCACCATGTAGTGCCGGTATGTATGATGTAAAACCGGGTTGTGAAGAACACCGTATGATTATACTGGCGACAGGTAGTCAAAGCCAGACCGGATTGAAAGATGCCGGTTCACCATTGATTATATGCTTGAACAGATGATAACTGTAAGCCACACCAGGTTAAAAAACACCGGGTTGAGATGAAGACATATCGCCTGGCCGGATCAAGAGATGCCGGTTTAACTTAAAAGGTGACCAAATAAGGATACAACTTGCAAAAAACAAAGCAAATAAAAACTTGTAGTCGAGGCTTTTCGAGGGCTACCAGGCCCAAATTCGAGGCTTTTCGTGGGCTGTCAGGCCGCTGAGTTAAAGCATTTGAGAAAGCCTTTTAAGATGGGCCTCCAACTAACCAATCGTCATTTTAACTTTGACAAGTTCAGGGTCTCAATGAGAGTAACTGTCAAACGTTCGGCAGGTCATGCCAGGATTACCTAGATAGGAGTGGCTTACTTGATGAAGGCAGGTTAACCCGGGGTTTTAGGTGAATACACCAGGCTTCCGAGCCGTGGGTCGATACCCGGTTACAAGGGTCCTTTCAAACTCTTTGTTACTTTACACAAAGAGCCCCCAAGTAACTTTGTGAGCTGTGCTCAATGGGTGCCTATGTTTGAGTCGTGCTAGTAGCAACAGATCTCTCTTTGGCCCCTTGGGTGTGAAGCTCCCAAGCTGTATGATGGCATAATAGTCGGTTTAATGGACAAGATGAGTCATCGCTTTGAAAGCAGAAGCCCCCTTGTAACCAAGAAATATTGGAAGAACGGTAGAGGCCCTGCTTGTAGCAAGGATGCCGGTTTATTATATTGATCATAATATATACATTGTCATTATATGAACATAAGAAGAGCCTATAACTCAGGTGTAGTAAGACCGAAGGAGAGCTACGTTCCACGGCCACCGGGTCTCCTCCTTAGAAGTGTGTGAGTCTTCTCGAACGTCAATGAGGTAGTATGATCCGTTGTGCAGATTCTTGCTGACCACAAAGGGCCCTTGCCAAGGTGGGGATAACTTGTGCATGTTGGTCTGATCCTGGATGAGCTAGAGCACTAAATCGCCTTCTTGAAAGGTTCTTGTCTTAACCCGGCGGCTGTGATAACGCCGCAGGTCTTGCTGGTAAACCGCCGAACGAGCCAAAGCCATATCCCGCTTCTCATCTAACAGGTCCAGTGCTTCTTGACGTGCTTGCTCATTGTCCGCTTCAACATAATTTGCAACCCAAGGCGAGTCATGACGAATATCACTGGGAAGTACCGCCTCTGCTCCGTAAACCATGAAGAAAGGCATATAACCTGTAGATCGGTTTGGGGTGGTGTTTATGCTCCATAACACAGATGGTAGTTCTTCCACCCAGCAACCCGGCGTCCGCTTCAAAGGGACCATAAGCCAGGGCTTGATACCCTTTAAAATTTCCTGATTAGCTCGCTTAGCTTGACCATTGGATTGGGGATGAGCCACAGACGCTACATCAAGCCGGATGTGCTCTCGTTGACAAAAATCCTCCATCTCGCCTTTAGAGAGGTTCGTGCCATTATCTGTGATAATGTTATGTGGAAAACCGAAACGAAAGATCACCTTTTTGATGAACTGGACCGTCGTGGCTGTGTCACACTTGCTTACTGGCTCCGCTTCAACCCATTTAGTGAACTTGTCAACCGCCACCAACAGGTGGGTCTTCTTATCCTTTGATCGCTTGAAAGGCCCTACCATGTCAAGTCCCAAAGTTGCAAACGGCTAGGTGATAGGAATCATCCATAGCTCCTGAGCCGGAACGTGAGCTCGCCTTGAGAATTTCTGACAGCCGTCACACCGTCTGACCAAGTCCTCAGCATCAGTGTGAGCCGTCAACCAATAAAAGCCATGACGAAAAGCTTTGGCAACCAAGGATTTTGAACCGGCGTGATGACCATAGTCTCCTTCGTGGATCTCACGTAAAATGTCACGGCCTTCTTCAGGAGAAACACAGTGCTGGAACACACCAGAAACACTACAGTGGTGTAACTCGCCGTTGTGAACAACCATGGACTTGGACCACCGGACGATCTGTCTGGCCAAAATTTCATCATCTAGTAACTCGCCCCGGTTCATATATGCCAAGTATGGAACCATCCAGTCCGGAATGATATGTAAAGCGGCCACCAACTGTGCCCCCAGATCAGGAATAGTGAGTTCCTCCTCTGTGGGCAATTGAACCAACGGGTTATGCAAAACATTCAAAAAGGTATTGGGCGGCACTGGTTTACGCTGAGATCCTAGCCGGCTTAAAGCGTCAGCTGCCTTGTTTTTGCGCCGATCAATGTGCTCCACTTGATATCCCTTAAAGTGACCAGCCACAATATCCACCTCTCATCGGTAAGTCGCCATGAGTGGATCCTTGGAATCCCAAGTACCTGAAACTTGCTGGGCTACCAAGTCTGAGTCTCCAAAGTATCGTACGCGGCTTAAGTTCATCTCCTTAGCCACTCGAAGACCATGGAGTAAAGCTTCATACTCAGCTGCATTGTTAGTACAAGGGAACATTAAACGAAGAACATAATGAATTTTATCACCTCGAGGGGAAGTAAGGACAACTCCAGCCCCCGAGCCTCCAACTGCCTGGACCCGTCAAAGTGAATAATCCAGTATGTACTATCCGGTTTGTCTTCTGGTGCCTGCAACTCGGTCCAGTCATTGATGAAATCCACAAGGGCTTGGGATTTGATGGCTTTGCAAGGCATATATTTCAAACCGTGTGGCCCAAGCTCAATAGCCCACTTAGCAACCCGGCCAGTTGCCTCCTTGTTCTTAATTATATCTCCTAAGGGAGCAGAACTGACCACTGTGATGGGATGACCTTGAAAGTACTGCTTAAGTTTCCGACTTGCCATAAACACCCCATACACCAGCTTCTGCCAATGTGGATACCTTTGCTTTGACTCAATGAGCACTTCGCTGATATAGTAAACCGGCCTATGAACCGGGTACTCCTTCCCAGCCTCCTTGCACTCCACCACAATGGCAACACTGACAGCCCGGGCATTAGCAGCCACATACAACAGTAGTGGCTCCTTATCAACGGGAGCAGCAAGAACTGGCGGTTCAACTAACTGTCACTTCAAGTCCTCAAACGCCGCATCAGCTGCATCACTCCAAACAAAATAATCGGTTTTCTTCAACATCTGATACATAGGAATTGCCTTCTCTCCCAAACGGCTGATAAACCGGCTCAAAGCCGCAATACGAACTGCCAGTCGCTGAACATCATTGATACACGCCGGTTTAGCCAAGGATGTAATTGCTTTGATCTTTTCCGGATTAGCCTCAATGCCTCTGTTAGACACCAGAAAGCCTAAGAGCTTGCCTACCGGAACACCAAAAACACATTTAGCCAGATTGAGCATCATTTTATAGACTCTTAGATTATCAAAGGTTTCTCGCAAATCAGATATGAGTGTCTCTGCTTTCCTGGACTTGACCACAATATCATCCACATAAGCATGAACATTGCGCCCAATCTGAGTATGAAGACAATTCTGCACACAACATTGATAAGTTGCCTGGGCACTCTTGAACCCAAAGTGCATGGATACATAACAGAAGGCTCCAAAGGGAGTAATGAAAGATGTCTTCTCCTGGTCCTTAACCGCCATCTTGATCTGATGATAACCAGAATAAGCATCCAGAAAACTCAAACGCTCACAACCCGCCATAGCATCAATGATTTGATCAATACGAGGGAGGGTGAAGGGATCAGCTGGGCAAGCTTTATTCAAATCTGTGTAATCCACACACATACGCCAAGTGCCGTTTTTCTTAAGCACCAGCACCAGATTAGCCAACCACTCTGGGTGAAACACTTCCACGATAAACCCTGCTGCTAGGAGACGGGCTACCTCTTCTCTGATGGCCTTGCGTCGTTCCTCATTGAAGCGGCGAAGGAACTGTTTTACCGGTTTAAACTTGGGATCAATATTGAGAGTGTGCTCAGCGAGTTCCCTCGGTACACCTGGCATGTCAGAAGGCTTCCATGCAAAAATGTCCCGGTTCTCACGGATGAACTCGATGAGCGCGCTTTCCTATTTCGGATCCAAATTTGTGTTGATACTAAACTGCTTGGATGAATCGCTAGGAACGAAATCAACAAGTTTAGTTTCATCAGCCGGTTTGAACTTCAGGGTCGGATCATGTTCTGTAGAAGGCTTCTTCAAGGAGGTCATGTCTGCCGGATCAACATTGTCTTTATAGAACTTTAACTCCTCCATGGCACAAACCGATTCAACATATGCCGCATCTCCTTCCTCACACTCCAGAGCAATCTTACGGCTGCCATGAACCGTAATGGTCCCTTTGTGACCCGGCATCTTGAGCTGCAGATAAACATAACACGGGCTTGCCATGAACTCAGCATAAACCGGCCGTCCAAATAAAGCATGGTACGGACTTCTGATTTTGACCACTTCAAAGGTCAGTGTCTCGGCCCTTGAGTCATGATCATCTCCAAAAAACACCTCCAGAGCTATCTTACCAACTGGGTAAGCCGATTTGCCAGGCACCACTCCGTGAAAAACGGTGTTTGACGGTCTAAGATTCTTATCTGTCAACCCCATACGCTGGAAGGTTTCATAGTACAAGATATTGATACTGCTCCCTCCGTCCATGAGTACCTTGGTGAACTTATATCCTCCCACCTGAGGGGCAACCACCAAAGCCAGGTGATCCGGATTGTCAACCCGTGGCGGGTGATCCTCCCTGCTCCAGACAATAGGCTGTTCAGACCAGCGTAGATAACGGGGCACCGCCGGTTCAACAGAGTTCACTGCCCTTTTATGGAGCTTCTGATCGCGTTTGCACAAGCTAGTAGTGAAGACATGATACTGTCCGCCGTTTAACTGCTTTGGGTTTCTCTGATAACCCGACTGCTGTTGATTCCCCTGATTACCCTGTTGATGGTTACCACCTTGGTTGTTCTGACTGCCCTGATTATTCTGAAACCCTGAGCTTGAACCGCCACCACCGTAACCCGGCCCATGGAATCCTGGACAGGAACCACCAGACGGACCCTGATCATACCGGAAAAGATTAGAATTTTTGAAGTCCCTCATGATGTGGCAATCCTTCCAAAGGTGTGTGGCCGGAGCCTCCTTTGTCCTGTGCTTCGGGCAGGGCTGGTTTAACAGGCGTTCCAGATTCATTTCTCCACCTCGCTGGGGCGGTTTACCCCTACGACGCTGCATATTACCTTGCACGTTGGTGTTAGCCACAAAATCGGAATTATCCGCTTTACGCTTACCACTGTTTCCCTGGTTCGCCTGATTATGCTGTCCTTTTGAACTGGCATTCTTCTTTCCCTTCTCCTGTTTCTCTTCATCAGAATCAGGGTCCTTGGTGTTATCAGAATCAACATACTTAACCAGAGCCGCCATAAGTGTTCCCATATCATTGCAGTGGCGCTTGAGTCGTCCCAACTTCATTTTCAATGACTTAAACTGGCAATTATGCTCCAATGTTATGATCGCCGTGTCAGCATTGATACGGTCCGACGAATGCAAAACTTCTGAAACCTGGCGCACCCAATGAGTCGTTGACTCGTTCTCTCCTTGGACACATGCATCTAAATCCATAATGGACATAGGTTGTTTGCACATATCTTTGAAGTTTGCTATGAACTTGGCCTTCAATTGGTCCCATGATCCGATGGAGTTGGCGAGCAAGCTTTTTAACCAAGTGCGGGCCATTCCTTCCAACATCATGGTGAAGTATTTTGCACATGCCGCTTCATCTACATCCAGCATCTCCATTGCCATCTCATAACTTTCAACCCACGCCTCGGGGGGCTGATCAGCGGTGTAATTAGGCACCTTGCGTGGCCCTTTGAAATCCTTGGGCAGCCGCACATTATGGAGAGTCGGGATGAGACACAGCACTCCCCAAGAGCTGAAGGCAAGCCCTGTCCCTCGCTCTATTGACGCTGTTGGCTGAACTGGGGCGGGTTGATGATGACCCGCGTACTATGCCACTAAAGCGGCCTCCCTTCGCGCTCTGCCATTATCCACTACCTCCTGAGCATTCCGACCACCGTTCGCCGGATTAGCACCTCGAGGCGCATCTCGACGCCGCGCACTACTTGACACGGCTGGCTCGTCCATGTTCCTGCTATAACTCTTGCTCGGACGGGGGGTTGAATGTATTCTGTCTCGGCTATACGAATAAGCCTGTTGCTGAACAACGGCAGTTTGAAGAAGATCCCTGGCTCATCGAGTCTCGATCGCTGCTAAGGAATCACCCTCCATCGGAATAGCCGCCAAACGTGACACTGCTGCAATCATGTTGTCCAAAGGACTGGAAAAGTGACCCGGCGGTGTTGTGACATACTATGGCGGGTTGTCCGTCCGTCGAGGCGGGTCCATCGCCTGTGGCTGATCCAGCGCCTCGGTCTGGTTTACTCCTGCCGGATTGCTAGGCCCAGCTCCTGGTGTGTTGAAGAGATTCAGACCCTCGTAAATATGCGGTAGTCGAGACCGGTACTTCCTTCTCATAACCTCGTTTGATGTGTTCTGATCCAACGTAAGCCGGTAATTCTGCGCTTGGATTTCCTGTGATTGGGCATCTAAAGCGGTCCGTTCTTCATCCATCCTGGCCTCCTCAGCCGCCAAGTCCGCCTTGGCCTGAACTATCTGATCCTTTAACTTTGCAACATCTGCATTGTGCTGAAGCTGAGTCTCCGGAGTTACCGATGTGGTCAACAGTGCCGTCCAACCGTCCAGTAAACCGGCAAGAACTTGAGCCGGCCGGCGCACCGGGCCTCCTGCCGCGGCTAACGATCCGGAGACCATTGCTGCTATAGATGAAGAGTGCACGGTGGGCTGCGTACCAGCCATGAAGATCGCGACCCGGTTTGGCGGTTCAATGGGATCCAGAATAGTGTCGCCATCGGAGTATCCCTCGAAATGGCCATCGTGCAATTGGTATAGCGACTCGGTTTCGCCAGTGGACGATTCACCATCTGAGTAGACGGCCGTCTCACCGTCGGACACCGGTTCAGATTTCACGCCATGGATGAATCCTACGAACGCACGTTTCATGGCAGGCTGAACCCGGGCAGGACTTGCACGCTGAACCATCTTGACGAGGTCGATGGAGATGTCCGGCTCAGGGCCTGGTTCGCCGATCTTGCTGATGAAAACATGAATTCCGCCAAAGGGGACCCGGTACCCGTACTCGATTGAGCCGGCCTCGGGGCTCGAGCCTGCATCGTCGATGTAGAGCTTGCCGCGACGACTCTTGGTCATCCGGCCGACCACGTACCCCTTGAGTCCTTCAAAGCTGCCCTTCAAGAACTCGAAACCATCGTGCGATAGCCCCACGGTGGGCGCCAACTGTCGTGCAAATATCACGTCAGATGTCCTAGCAGAAGGACTTAGTCGTGGGGCCATCGCAATGAGGTTAGCCTGAAAGGGTTAAACCGGACAAGGGACACGAGAGTTATACTAGTTCGGCCCCTTCGATGAAGGTAAAAGCCTACATCTAGTTTGTGACGGGATTATTGGGATTTCGATGACTAGGGAGCAAACACGCTAGCCTGGGTCTCGTGTTGTTGTCTGTTGTCCTTGAACCGCCAGGTCGTCCCTTTATATACACAGGTTGACGCCCGACCGGTTTACCGAGTTCCGAGGCCGACTCATACAAGTGTTCGGCTCGGTCTCTTCCTTTCCCTAACTTACAATACAAGTATACAACTATGGCGGTTTACCGCTATGGGCCCTAATCCGCCTCTGGGCTTGGGCCTCTAAGCTTCATCAGTAAAGCGCCATCTTCTTATCTTCACGGTCTTCGGTACGGTTGAGCGTGAACTGGCCCCTCCTAGGCGGTTTATACTCAGTAGTTATATCCTCATCACACACAATCGTCTTCTCTTTATAATTGTACCACTAACTTTCTCTCGTGCATGCATGCACACACACTACCAGTCGGCATTATCCATCACACACATGCAATCTTTTTCCTCAGGTCGGTCTCCCATGAAGGCACACACACACACACATCCCCCTCTCCATCATATCAGGCATTCTTTATCTCTGACGTGCATGCGCAACAATCAATGTTCCTTTATGTGTGTGTGTGTGTGTATAGCTAGGTCTTTCATAGTTTTTCACACCACCATCGAGGTGCTTGCTCTTACTTAGTAGTGTGATATGTGGTTGCATGTTGCATATGGTGTCTACCTTGTAATGCTTCTAATTAGAGTAAATTGCATCTGCTTAGTTAACACATTATACCTGTGAATATGACACGCCTTCCTATTTTTGGTACATACTAAGTCTTTCTATTAACCATGTTCTTACATCAAACTACTTTTCTTATGTATCCCTCATCAATGCTCCTAATTTGTTAAATTGCACCTCCTTAGCTTACACATTATACATGTGAATATGACACGCCTTCCTATTTTTGGTACATACTACATCTGCCTATCACACCATGTTCTTACATCAAACTACTGTTCTTGTGTATCCTGCGTCTATCGCTTATGATGAGACAGTCACGCGCGTGGGTTAATATGAGACGTAATACTCTTATAAAGAATGCAATTTCATCCTCTCCACATGATTCTCAAGAAACATCAAGCCTAAATGAAGATATTGAACGTTGCTCTGTACCTGAAGACCGCACTTCCACTACACCACCATCACAGGTGCTTGCTCCAACTTCGCAGTGTGATATGTGGTTGCATGTTGCATACGGTGTCTAGCTTGTAATGCTTCTAATTAGGGTAAATTGCATCTGATTAGTTTACACACTATACCTGTGAATATGACACGCCTTCCTATTTTTGGTACACACTACATCTATGTGTTAACCTTGTTCTTACATGAAACTACCTCTCTTCTGTATCCTGCATCAATCACTTACGATGAGTCACCTTTATTCGTTGCATATTGCATATTATTTATAGCCTGTTGCCATGTATTGATTTTAATTTGGTCAAATACATTTGTTAGGGCACCCTTTTAATTTGGCAGAGTGATATTGGTTTCATCTTTCATATGGTTTCTAGCTTGCATCGATTCTAACAAGTTCAAGCACCTTGTGCTTAGTTTACATTTTATACATCATACATGTCAATATGTCACGCCTTCCTATTTTTCATACATATTCCATCCTCCTATCATGCGGCTGCCTTACATGAAAGTAGTGTTCGTCAATATCATGCATCAATAAGTTCTGAAGAGAAAATTTTATTCCTTTTTCTTGTGGGTTTGACTTGACAAGGCAAAATCAAGAAAGAGGAAGGAAAAGAGTAAGGAAGGCGATGATGGTGGTCCTCTGCAGCAACGTAAACGGAGCATCTGTACCGATTCTCCTTGTACTGATAGTGCATTACAAGGTCTAAGTCTCCGTTCCCCTACTCCACCATCCAAGGTGCTTGCTCTAACTTGGCAGTGTGATATCTGGTTGCATGTTTCATATGGTGTGTAGCTCATATTGCTCCTAATTAGTGTAAACCGCATGTGCTTAGCTTACACATGATACATGTGAATATGACACGCTTTCCTGTTTTTGGTACATACTATATCTGTCTATCACACCATGTTCTTACATGAAACTACTCTTCTTGTGTATCCTGCATCAGTCACTTATGATCGGACACCTTTAAGTTGGCAGTGTGATATTGGTTTGCGTCTTGAATATGATTTGTAGCATGTATTGCTTCTAGTTTGATGAACGCCACCTATGACGAGACAGTTTTAACTTGGCAGAGTGATATTGATTGCACCTTCCATATGGTGTCTTGCAGTGTTTCTAATTTGTTGAAGTGCCTTCTGCTTAGTTACCACATCATAGGTGTGAATATGTCAAGCCGTCCATTTTTTCATACATATTCCATCCTCGTATCATGACTTTGCCTTTCATCAGAGTAGTGTTCGTCAGTATCATGCATGAATGAGTTCGAAAGAGTGAATGATATTCCTTTTTCTTGTCGGTATGACCTCACAATGCAAAATCAATAAAGCTGAAGGAAATTGGCAAGACATTGGATGATGGTGGTCCTTCCGAGCAATTGAAACGGAGGTTCTCTACAGATTCTACTCCGCCATCCCCCGAACAAGATTCGCAAGACAATGCAAGGCTAGACAGTCAACGTAGCTGTGTAGATGATGACCACATCTCCCCTACTCCACCATCACAGGTGCTTGCTCTAACTTGGCACTATTATATGTGGTTGCATGTTGCGTATGATGTCTAGCTTGTATTGCTTCTAACTTAGTTGAATGGCATCTGCTAACTTTACACGTAATTCCTGTGAATATGACATGTTTCCTGTTTCTAGATCAGACTACTATTCTTGCATATCCCGCATTAGTCACTTATGATAAGGCACCTTTAAGTCGCCACTGTGATATTGGTTGTGTCTTTCATATGATTTCTAGCATGTACTACTTCTAATTTGTTGAAACGCCATACAGTTTGAACTTGGCAGAGTGATATTGGTTGCATCTTTCATATGGTGTCTAGCTTCCAGTGCTTCTAATTTGTTGAAATGCCTTCTGCTTAGTTACCACATCATAGGTGTGAATATGTCACACCATCCTGTTTTTCATACATATTCCATCCTTGCATCATGTGTTTGCCTTTCATTCGAGTAGTGTTCGTCAGTATCATGCATGAATGAGTTCTGAAGAGCGAATTTTATTCCTTTTTCATATCGGTTTGACTTCACAATGCAAAATCATTACAGCTGAAGGAAATTAGTCCGGCAGTGGATGATAGTGGTCCTTCAGAGCAACTCAAATAGGGGGTCTCTACAGATTCTACTCCGCCATCCTCCCAATAAGATTTGCAAGACAACACAAGGCTGGACAGTCAACGTAGTTGTGTAGATGATGAGCACATCTCCCCTACTCCACCATCACAGGTGCTTGCTCTAACTTGACACTATTATATGTGGTTGCATGTTGCGTATGATGTCTAGCTTTTATTGCTTCTAACTTGAATTGCATCTGCTTACTTTACACATAATGCCTGTGAATATGACACGTGTTCCTGTTTCTAGAACATACGTGTACATGATGAGCACATCTCCCCTACTCCACCATCACAGGTGCTTGCTCTTACTTGGAACTGTTATACATGGTTGCGTTTTCCGTATGATGTCTAGTTTGTATTGCTTCTGATTATGTAGAATTCATCTGCGTAGCTTACAACTTATACCTGCAATGATCACTTACCCATAAGACACATTTAACTTGGGACTGTGATGTAGGTTGCATCTTGCATTGTCTTCTAGCTTGTACTACTTCTAATTTCTTGAAATGGCACTTACGACGAGACACTTTTTACCTGATAGAGTGATATTGGTTGCATGTTCATATGGTGCCTAGCTTTCATTTCTTCTAATTTTGTTGAAATGCCTTCCGCTTACTGTTTTTTCATACATACTTGTGAATATGAAACACTGTCTTTTTTTGTATATATTCCATCCTCCTATCCTGCACTTGCCTTACATCAAAGTAGTGTTCGTCCGTATCATGCATCAACCAGTTATGCAGAGCTAATTTTATTCATCTTCTTGTGGTTTTGACTTCATAAGGCAATATCAGAAAATAGGAAGGAAAAGAGTAAGTTAGGGGATGTTGGTGGTACTCCGCACCGACGCAAACAGAGACTCTCTAGATTTGCCACTGCTACTGCTAATGAAGTTGAAGTCCCAAGTCTACATGATGAGTTCATCTCCCGTACTCCACCATCGCAGGTGCTTGCTCTAAGTTGACAGTGTGATAATTGGTTTCATGTTGGATATGTTGTCTAGCCTGTATTTCTTCTATTTTGATTAAATTGCACCTGCTGAGTTTATACGTTATACATGTGCATATGACATGGCTTTCTGTGTCTAGAATACACTGCATCTATCTATCATACCATGTTCTTACATCAAAGTACTGCTGTTGTGTATCCCGCATCAGTAACTCATGATTGGACGCTTTTAACATGGCAGTTTGATAGTGGTTGCATCTTGCATTAATTTCTATGTTGTACTGCTTATAATTTTTCTAATTGCCACTTATGACAAGACACTTTTAACTTCGCAGCGTAATATTGGTTGCATCTTTCATATGGTGTCTAGCTTGCATTACTTCTATTTTCTTGAAAATCCTTCTGCTTAGTTTGCACATCGTAGCTGTGAATATGTCATGCGGTCCTGTTTTTCTTACATATTCCATCCTCATACGGTTGTCTTACATCAAAGTATTGCTTGTCTATATCATGCATCAATGAGTTATGAAGAGTGATTTTATTCTTTTGTGTTGTGGGTACAGCTTGACATGGCAAAGTCAAAAAAGAGCAAGGAAAATAATATAGTAGGGAGTGCTGTTACTCGTCGGGTGAAACGGAAAAGGTTCTGCCGTCGAGATTCTGCTGGTACTTATAGTGCAATAGAAGGTCCCAGTCCACCGGCTAAATCTACAAACATAGTATCACCTGCTCCACTAGCTACAGCATCCGCTTCAACTATACCAGCATCTCAACCAGTTACTCGTTCGTTTGCTCCGGAACTGGCCAGTTCCCAAGCTGCCTTCACACCTAACACTACTTCCGAAGCACTGCTGACACAACAGGACTTGGCAAGATCAGATGAACCTCATGAGGATCAACACCAAGATGGTACCTGACCGAGTCAAGTTGCAGTTGCATGCTCCTTTATATGTACTCTCACAGTTTGATGTACACTAACACTTTCCATATTTGTTGTTGAACTAGCACCACAGCGCAAGCGGAAACAGACATCAGGGATAATGCTTGACAGATTAACAAAATCTAAAGGAGGAAGAATGGAGATCCATTTTGAGGCAGGTTTAAAAAGGCCACGTGATGCTACAGAGTCAGCCAAGTTAGTATCAGAGGCAGCCGTTGCCGTTAGGTGTCATGCACGTATCCTCCCAATGTGGATCCAGTACAGGAATGAGAAATACAATACCCAGTTTAACACCTTCCTTGACCATTTATCCGTAAGTAATGTTATTCATCGCAATTAGTAATATTGTCTTGCTATGTCCCATACTTTCTAGCTTCCTCCTAATAAGACTCACATTCTTTTTTCAACAGATGAGGTTCAAGTTGGATCCGAAAGATGATGCAACTAAACAAGCATGCACTCATGTTTTTCAGTCTGCTCTACGACAGTATCGGTACCACCTTAGAAAATCTCACTTTGAAGGCAAGGCTAACAATGAAATCGCCCAAACATCTCCGGTGGAATATATTACAGATGAAGACTGGACAGCCCTCGTTAAACACTGGTCTGATCCAAAGTATTAGGTAGGCTATATGTATTTGATCAGACCACATATTGAACTTGTATTTATGTATGTGCCTTACAAGTGTATCTTCTTCTAGGCTAACTGTTTGAAGAACAAAACCAACCGTTCTAAAGTGAAATTCCAACAGACAATAGTATCTCCTAGCTATATTGCACACTACGAGGCTCTTGTAAATAGCTGCTACTTCCTTCTTCTTTTTGTGCCATATTATCGTATCTATATTGACTTGTTCCAAATACAGAGGAAAGCCCGTGCGGACCAAAAAGAACCTGAACCGAATGCAGTGCAAATCTTCAAGGATTGCCACACTAGCAAGATGAAGGGCATGAGCACACCAGTTCAAGCCGCTGTTGTAAGTCCTTACTCCTCCTGCCTTGAACTGATTGGTACTGTGATGTGTTCATTTAACTACTTGGTTTGCAGCCAATGTCAGTTACTCTGTTCACTTTTATACACAGTTGTCTTAATGTATCATTTCACCTTACATGGTTTAAAAGAGATGAAGGATATTCTTTTGGACTTGATCTGTAATCTAGTTTTTATGTTCACGTGCGCACACAATGATAAAATAGCCTATTTGTTTTATATCTATTTGCCCATGATATGAATCATGTCATACTATGTTCATCCTACTTTAAACCATGTCTCTTTATCCTTAGATGTCAATGAATGTGAGGAAATAGACAATACAGTAGGCATGCTACATGGACATATGTTCCGAAAGTGATGTTATTATGTAGTTGGCACTACAATACAAGCTAATGTATTACAGTAGTTCACCAAAATAAGTTATGTATAAACATTTAACCTACTTTGTTTGTTTTTATCTCATTAGTAACTTATCTGGTACACTAATCTACAAGTTCAAACTTTCAGGATGCTATGGAACAAATGATTGAGCATCCACAACCACGTGAAGGTGACGAGGCTACTACAGGCACAATGTCACCTCTTGCTGCAGTGCGTCAGTATCTCTCCACTAACAGTGCAAAAAGCACCTTCCTGCGTAATTCTGGGTTGGTTGTCAAGGTAACCTCGTCCAAATCGCCTACTGAACAAAATCTTCCTGCTAGACAGAGTGATATATCTATGCTCCAGACACAAGTCCAATCCCTAATGGACGTTGTTTCGGAAACAAGAATAGTGGTTGAGAAATGTCGTCAATATATGAATGGTTTTGAAACCAGACTATCAGACATTCGCTTCGTTGTTCAAGAGCAATGGCGGAAAAAAGGTGGAGATCGTGCTGCTCCATCAGATTCTACAGCCTGAAACATTAGCACTCAGGTCAAATGATCTGTGCTTCTATACATCTGATGGTGCTTTTATCTGGAAGGACTGTAAACTTTATGTCAACAGGCCTTTTGTTGTATGGTTGGAATTTATTTTGTTGTGATACAACATTTATGATGCTGCCCCAGGCCGCAGTAATTACGATGCTATTTTTGTATAGTGTAGGTTTATCTTAGTAATGTACTCTGCCGAAAGCTTCGTAGGAGCCCAACATGCCAACATTCGTCGGGCCCATTCCAATTGGGCTAAAAACGATTACGGGCCAAAATTGACATGTAGCCCACTAAAAATATCTAGGCCTAAATCAGCATAAGCTTTCATATTTTTCTGGTAGGCCTGTGCCCATAGTGGGCCTTTAACAGGCCTAAACATAATTTGGGCCCTCAGTAAAAATAGGCCGTTTAGAGGTGTAAATATCTCGAGCCCATAAAAAACATGGGCCTTTAATAGACCGAAAATGAGATTGGGCCCTGATTGTGCCAAATAACCCACTGAACTTAGCAGGCCGAAATGGTGGCCCATTTACGACGTGGATCTTTGACAGGCTGAAATTCGGACGGGCCATAAATGCGCCGACCTAATACACAGGCCTTTAACAGGCCGGAACTTCGGTCGGGCTAGATTATCGTCATTTTTATATGGGCCGTTAATGGGGCCGATATGACGTTCTGCCACATATGGCCCATGGTTTACGTCCGGCGTTAACAGGCCGAAAATGACAACAGGCCGAAAGTGGCCCAAATCTATAGTGGGCCTCTAATAGGCCGAATGTCAGACATGGCCGAATATGACCCAAATTCTTCACGGTCGTTTATGGGCCAAAAGTTTTGATGGCCTGTAAATGGGCCCAAATGAAGCCGGACCTTTAACAGGCCGGAAATACACTGGACCGTGATTCGGCCCAATTACTTAGCGGACTGTTAATGGGCCAGAATTGACCATGGGCCGCGTTGATGGCAAGTTTAGGACAGGCCGTTGACGGGCCGATTTGACAGAGAATTTTGGGCCTTTAGCTGGGCCGACCCATTATGGTCTGCAGAATCTTGTGGGCCTTTAGCTGGGCCGGCCCATTGTGGTCCGCAAAATCTTGTGGGCCTTTAGCTGGGCCGGCCCATTATGGTCTGCAAAATTGTGTGGGCCTTTAGCTGGGCCAGCCCATTATGGTCCGCTAAATTTCATGGGGCTTTAGCTGGGCCGGCCCATTATGGTCCGCTAAATCTTATGGGCCTTCGGTTGGGCCGGCCCATTTAAACTTTGTGGGCCACTTTTGGGCCGGTCCATGTGTCAACATATCATAGGCCCATCTCGACCGTTGGATGAGTGACACCTGTGCCAACGCGGTGCTGACGCGTGGATCCGTCAGCCAATGAGAATTTTACACGTGGAAAATCGGCATTGGTCATGGCTGTTAACGGGTTATCGGATCCAAAATCCGACCCGATAGCTTAACGATGTTCCGTTACGGTGGATGCCACGTGTCGGTCACCCTTGACGAAAGCACTTTTGTGACGCGCGATTTATCGTCATGGAAGTGGACACTTCCGTGATGATAATTTTGGTAATGTCATGGAACACTTCTACGACATCACAGGTATGACTATCTTGATTCTGTCATAAAATCTTCATGGATGTACATGCATGACAGAAAACGCGACCTACTGTGACAAACACGTATCATCACGGAAGTGTATTTTTTTTGTAGTGCATCCTTTCACTGTCGTAGAAGAATGGGTGTAGATGATGTCGAACTCATCCCGGTGGTGGTTCTAACCTTGTACTCACCGCCGATCATGGAGATTTGGGACGCCATGGATTTGGGAGGAGGGTTAGGATTAGTGGAACTTCCGTAATGTGAAAGGACGGGACGACTAGGAGCGAATTGCCGTAATGTTAAAGGACGTCCGGGGACGAGTAGGAGTGAACTGCCAACGTTTTTTCGATTGTAAAAATGCTGAGTGGGGCGTGCGAACGGCAGGGTAGTAGCTTGCCTGGTGGATAAATGGATTCATGCACAGTACTATGGGGGCCCAATTAGATGTGATGTCTACTCGACGCCCAATTAAATGGCTTTCGATGTCATGTCAAGCGTCGGGAAAATTACAGGTGATATGAGGCTTTCCATTCTCCCATGATACGGGCTTCTGAGAGCCCTTGGATCTGAGATCGAACGGTTGCATGGCGTGATTCTAGACCTATGGGTGAATATCCTATCCTGGAGGGTTATTCTGCAAATTTCAGCAACTTAGCATGCGACCGTTTGATCTCAGATCCAAGGGCTGCCAGCAGCCCGTATCATGGTCGTGCCTACCATGACCGTCGCCTCACTCGCGCGGTCGCACCCTTGGAGATTTAACATGGTGCCTTAGGCTATCTGATGTTGGCATGTCATACATAGTCATCACTTAGTCACTCATACTACAACAAGGTTAGCTATAAGGTTGGCTATAAGAATTTTTTTACTTCTCTCTATCTCTTTCTTTGTAGTATTTATTGCATTTGCCAAGGAGTGACCTCTTCCAATGAAATGGTGCTTAGATGAGGTGCTAAGGGCATTAAATGGCTTAGCAATCAAGTCCCCAATGCATAGGTGCTTAGTTTTTTGTTGCTAAGTTTGCTTCATTTAATTAGTTGTAGACTCAAAATTGTCTTTTCACCTAGGTACACGCGCTTAGCACCCTTTCTTCCTTGGGTCACCAAATTAGTCTCTCTCTTCTTAATTAACTTGCCACATCAGACTTTATGCCTATGTGGAAAGCTTAGCACCTGTAGGAGCAAGTAAGTACAATAGTGGCTATAAGCCACTTTACATGGCATTTTTGCATATGTGGAGGAAAGAGGCAAGGAAAAAGTGGAGAAGTGGGCTCTCATGCAAGAGCCAGCCTCTACATGGTGGAGCATTGGGAGACACACCTGTATGGAGGTGGTCAGGAATCGGGAGACTCACACCGGTCGTAGCGCCGCAGTTAAAATGATAATGGCAAGTCAAATCATGAGGCCCCACCTGTCCAGTAGTAACTCGCTATCAAATCACATAGCCCTACGTTTGCAGCAGCCTACTCCCTCATCTTCTTGCGTCTCTGTCAAACCGACTAGGCAGAACTGCCCCGCCTGCAGCGTAGGAAAAGCCCCGCCCTCGACTTTTAAATAGTACCGTATACTAATTTTGTATCCGTGGATTGCGCCATGGGGCAAAGCCTTAAGAAAATGGCGGTACACATGTACGAAGTATACATCACGCCTGTCGCGTTCGCGTCGCACCCCAGACGGTCGGTCGGTCTGGCACGCTGCTCTCTGAATGGAATGTGCATCATATTGCGTTTGCACACACATGTGGGACCGCAATTGAGAACCGACCATAGGCACACTCCCCGGCCCCGCACGTCGGGTGAGTTAATAGAAGAGAGAGACGAGCGATAGTACTAGAGAAGTGTTGTACTACGTTGGTGCCTGGACGATCCCTGCAAGACACGGAAGATAAGTTCGTCCATGCATGTGACCAGACTCCACCAGACACGCATGGATTGGCTATTGTCTACATGTCGTGCAGGCTGTGTTGTACAGGGTTATAGTTCTGGTGAGAAATCTAAAAAAAGGTTTCTTGTCATTCCGCAAAATTAGGTGTCATGTGCTTCGGATCACTGCGAGGGTTAAACAACGACAACTGAGTTGGGCTAGTCATTGGGGGCACATGCACGAAGACTACTCGGTTTCCATCTAGGTCAAGCCGGCAATGTTAATTAGGACATCTATCGACGGACCCCTTTTCTACGAGTTTATCTTTAATTTGAGCTTTGGTCCTCGTCTAGTTTGTCCATCGGGATTCATGTTGTCTCCTTTGGGCAGTGAGGTTATGATTTCTTGTCATGTGGCATTTTTTCGTGTTATATGTTATAATCCGGTTCTTCAGATCAAAATGACGACAACTGCGCCTCCGGGGCACGTGCATGAAGACTTCTCGACAGTCATTGACGAGGTCAAGCCGGCTCCGGTAGACAAAAGAAAACTAGTACTCCACTATATAGGCAGGAGCCTCCACACTTGCTTGCTAGTGTTGCTCTCTTCACACCGTCTCATCCTCTCCAGATCTAAACACGACAGCGGTGGCCACACTCTCTCTCTCTCTCTCTGCTCACCGCTGGTCACAGATCCAGCCGGATCCTCTCCGCCAGGGAAGGTGAGAAGGTGCAACGTTCACGCGGTCGTCATCGGCGACAGCTCTTACCCACTGCCGGCGCCTCCCGATCAGCGTGTGATGACCCACAAGTGTAGGGAATCTATCATAGTCCTTTCGATAAGTAAGAGTGTCGAACCCAACGAGGAGCAGAAGGAAATGACAAGTGGTTTTCAGTAAGGTATTCTCTGCAAGCACTGAAATTATCAGTAACAGATAATTTTGTGATAAGGTAATTCATAACGGGTAACAAGTAACAAAAGTAAATAAGGTGCAGCAAGGTAGCCCAATCCTTTTTGTAGCAAAGTACTGTTGGGGAACGTAGTAATTTCAAAAAAAAATCCTACGCACACACAAGATCATGGTGATGCATAGCAACGAGAGGGGAGAGTAATGTCCACGTACCCTCGTAGACCGTAAGCGGAAGCGTTATGACAACGCGGTTGATGTAGTTGTACGTCTTCACGATCCGACCGATCCAAGTACCGAACATACGGCACCTTCGAGTTCAGCACACGTTCAGCTCGATGACGATCGCTGGACTCCGATCCAGCAAAGTGTCGGGGATGAGTTCCATCAGCACGACGGCGTGGTGACGATGATGATGTTCTACCGGCGCAGGGCTTCGCCTAAACTCCACGACGATATGACCGAGGTGGAATATGGTGGAGGGGGGCACCGCACACGGCTAAGGAACGATCACGTAGATCAACTTGTGTGTTCTAGGGTGCCCCCTGCCCCCGTATATAAAGGAGGGAGGGGGAGGTGCGGCCTGCCCCCAAGGGGTGCGCCTGGAGGAGTCCTACTCCCACCGGGAGTAGGACTCCCCCCTCTTGCCTTGGTGGAGAAGGAAAGGGGGGAGGGGAAAGACGAAAGGGGGGCGCCGCCCCCCCCCCTCCTTGTCCTATTCGGACTAGAGGGGGAGGGGGCGCGCGTCCTGCCCTGGCCGGCCCTCCTCTTCTCCCTCATGGCCCATGTAGGCCCAATAACCCCCGGGGGGGTTCCGGTAACCCCCCGGTACTCCGGAAAAAACCCGGTTTCTCCCGGAACGTTTCCGATATCCAAATATAGGCTTCCAAAATATCAATCTTTATGTCTCGGCCATTTCGAGACTCCTCGTCATGTCCTGGATCACATCCGGGACTCCGAACAACCTCCGGTACATCAAAATATATAAACTTATAATAAAACTGTCATCGTAACGTTAAGCGTGCGGACCCTACGGGTTCGAGAACTATGTAGACATGACCTAGAACTATTCTCGGTCAATAACCAATAGCGGAACCTGGATGCTCATATTGGTTCCTACATATTCTACGAAGATCTTTATCGGTCAAACCGCATAACAACATACGTTGTTCCCTTTGTCATCGGTATGTTACTTGCCCGAGATTCGATTGTCGGTATCTAATACCTAGTTCAATCTCGTTACCGGCAAGTCTCTTTACTCGTTACGTAATGCATCATTCCGTAACTAACTCATTAGCTACATTGCTTGCAAGGCTTATAGTGATGTGCATTACCGAGAGGGCCCAGAGATACCTCTCCGACAATCGGAGTGACAAAAACTAATCTCGAAATACGCCAACCCAACATGTACCTTTGGAGACACCTGTAGTACTACTTTATAATCACCCAGTTACGTTGTGACGTTTGGTAGCACCCAAAGTGTTCCTCCGGTAAACGGGAGTTGCATAATCTCATAGTTACAGGAACATGTATAAGTCATGAAGAAAGCAATAGCAATATACTAAACGATCAAGTGCTAGGCTAACGGAATGGGTCATGTCAATCACATCATTCTTTTAATGATGTGATCCCATTAATGAAATGACAACACATGTCTATGGTTAGGAAACATAACCATCTTTGATTAATGAGCTAGTCAAGTAGAGGCATACTAGTGACTATATGTTTGTCTATGTATTCAGACATGTATCATGTTTCCGGTTAATACAATTCTAGCATGAATAATAAACATTTATCATGATGTGAGGAAATAAATAATAACTTTATTATTGCCTCTAGGGCATATTTCCTTCAGTCTCCCACTTGCACTAGAGTCAATAATCTAGATTACACAGTAATGATTCTAACACCCATGGAGTCTTGGTGCTGATCATGTTTTGCTCGTTGAAGAGGCTTAGTCAATGGGTCTGCAACATTCAGATCCGTATGTATCTTGCAAATCTCTATGTCTCCCACCTGGACTTGATCCCGGATGGAATTGAAGCGTCTTTTGATGTGCTTGGTCCTCTTGTGAAATCTGGATTCCTTTGCCAAGGCAATTGCACCAGTATTGTCACAGAAGATCTTCATTGGTCCCGATGCACTAGGTATGACACCTAGATCGGAAATGAACTCCTTCATCCAGACTCCTTCATTTGCTGCTTCCGAAGCAGCTATGTACCCCGCTTCACATGTAGATCCCGCCACGACGCTTTGTTTAGAACTGCACCAACTTACAGCTCCACCATTTAATTAAAACACGTATCCGGTTTGCGATTTAGAATTGTCCGGATAAGTGTCAAAGCTTGCATCGACGTAACCATTTATGACTAGCTCTTTGTCACCTCCATATACGAGAAACATATCCTTAGTCCTTTTTAGGTATTTCAGGATGTTCTTGACCGCTGTCCAGTGATCCACTCCTAGATTACTTTGGTACCTTCCTGCCAAGCTTATTGCTAAGCACACGTCAGGTCTGGTACACAGCATTGCATACATGATAGAGCCTATGGCTGAAGCATAGGGAACATCTTTCATTTTCTCTCTATCTTCTGTTGTGGTCGGGCATTGAGTTTGACTCAACTTCACACCTTGTAGTACGGGCAAGAACCCTTTCTTTGCCTGATCCATTTTGAACCTTTTCAAAACTTTATCAAGGTATGTACTCATTGAAAAACTTATCAAGCGTCTTGATCTATCTATATAGATCTTGATGCTCAATGTGTAAGCAGCTTCACCGAGGTCTTTCTTTGAAAAACTCCTTTCAAACACTCCTTTATGCTTTCCAGAAAATTCTACATCATTTCGAAATAATATGTCATTCACATATACTTATCAGAAATGCTGTAGTGCTCCCACTCACTTTCTTGTAAATACAGGTCTTTCCAAAAGTCTGTATAAAACCATATGCTTTGATCAACTCATCAAAGCGTATATTCCAACTTCGAGATGCTTGCACCAGTCTATTGATGGATTGCTGGAGCTTGCACACTTTGTTAGCATCTTTAGGATTGACAAAAACTTTCTGGTTGCATCATATACGACTCTTCTTTAATAAATCCATTAAGGAATGCAGTTTTGACATCCATTTGCCATATTTCGTAAAATGTGGCAGTTGCTAACATGATTCAGACAGACTTAAGCTTCGATACGAGTGAGAAAATCTCATCGTATTCAACACCTTGAACTAGTTGAAAACATTTCGCAACAAGTCGAGCTTAGTAGATAGTAACACTACTATCAGTGTCTGTCTTCCTCTTGAAGATCCATTTATTTAACATGGCTTGCTGATCATCGAGAAAGTCAATCAAAGTCCATACTTTGTTATCATACATGGATCATATCTCAGATTTTATGGCCTTAAGTCATTTCGTGGAATCTGGGCTCATCATCGCTTCCTCATAGTTTGTAGGTTCATCATGGTCTAGTAACATGACTTCCAAAACATGATTACCGTACCACATTGGTGCGGATCTTACTCTGGAAGACCTACGAGGTTTGGTAGCAACTTGATCTGAAGTTTCATGATCATCATCATTAACTTCCTCACTAATTGGTGTAGGAATCACTGGAACTGATTTATGTGATGAACTACTTTCCAATAAGGGAGAAGGTACAATTACCTCATCAAGTTCTACTTTCCTCCCACTCACTTCTTTCGAGAGAAACTTCTTCTCTAGAAAGGATCCATCTTAGCAACGAATAACTTGCCTTCGGATCTGTGATAGAAGGTGTACCCAATAGTTACCTTTGGGTATTCTATGAAGACGCACTTCTCCGAGTTGGGTTCGAGCTTATCAGGTTAAAACCTTTTTCATATAAGCATCACAACTCCAAGATTTAAGAAACGACAGCTTAGGTTTACTGCTAAACCATAGTTCATACAGTGTCGTCTCAACGGATTTAGATGGTGCCCTATTAAACGTGAATGCAGCTATCTCTAATGCATAATCCCAAAATGATAGTGGTAAACCGATAAGAGACATCATAGATCGCACCATATCTAGTAAAGTACGATTACAACGTTCGGACACACCATTACATTGTGGTGTTCCAGATGGCGTGAGTTGCGAAACTATTTCACATTTTTTCAAATGAAGACCAAACTCATAACTCAAATATTCATCTCCATGATCAGATCGTAGAAAATTTATTTTCTTGTTATGATGATTTTCCACTTCACTCTGAAATTCTTTGAACTTTTCAAATGTTTCAGACTTGTGTTTCATTAAGTAGATATACCCATATCTGCTCAAATCATCTGTGAATGTGAGAAAATAACGATACCCGCCACGAGCATCAACACTCATTGGACCGCATACATCGGTATGTATTATTTCCAATAAGTCACTAGCTCGTTCCATTGTTCTGGAGAACGGAGTTTTAGTCATGTTGCCCAAAAGGCACGGTTCGCAAGCATCAAATGATTCATAACCAAGTGATTCCAAAAATCCATCTTTATGGAGTTTCTTCATGCGCTTTACACCGATATGACCCAAACGGCAGTGCCACAAATAAGTTGCACTATCATTATCAACTTTGCATCTTTTGGCATCAATATTATGAATATGTGTATTACTACGATCGAGATCCAACAAACTATTCTCATTGGGTGTATGACCATCGAAGGTTTTATTCATGTAAACAGAACAACAATTATTCTTTGACTTTAAATGAATAACCGTATCACAATAAACATGATCAAATCATATTCATGCTCAACGCAAACGCCAAATAACATTTATTTAGGTTTAACACTAATCCCGAAAGTATAGGGAGTGTGCGATGATGATCATATCAATCTTGGAACCACTTCCAACACTCATCGTCACTTCCCCTTCAACTAGTCTCTGTTTATTCTGTAACTCCTGTTTCGAGTTACTAATATTTAGTAACCGAACAAGTATCAAATACTCAGGGGCTACTATAAACACTAGTAAGGTACACATCAATAACCTATATATCAAATATACCCTTGTTCACTTTGCCATCCTTCTTATCCACCAAATATTCAGGGCATTTCCGCTTCCAGTGACCATTTCCTTTGCAGGATAATCACTCAGTTTCAGGCTTTGGTCCAGCTTTGGGCTTCTTCATGGGAGTGATAACTTGCTTGCCATTCTTCTTGAAGTTCCCTTTCTTTCCCTTTGCCCTTTTCTTGAAACTAGTGATCTTGTCAACCATCAACACTTGATGCTCTTTCTTGATTTCTACCTTCGTCGATTTCAACATCACGAAGAGCTCGGGAATCGTTTTCGTCATCCCTTGCATACTATAGTTCATCACAAAGTTCTACTAACTTGGTGATGGTGACTAGAGAACTCTGTCAATCACTATCTTATCTGGAAGATTAACTCCCACTTGATTCAAGCGATTGTAGTACCCAGACAATCTGAGCACGTGCTCACTAGTTGAGCGATTCTCCTCCATCTTTTAGCCATAGAACTTGTTGGAGACTTCATATCTCTCAACTCGGGTATTTGCTTGAAATATTAACTTCAACTCCTGGAACATCTCATATGGTCCATGACGTTCAAAACGTCTTTGAACTCCCGATTCTAAGTCCTTAAGCATGGTGCACTAAACTATCAAGTAGTCATCATATTGAGCTAGCCAAAGATTCATAACGTCTGCATCTGCTCCTGCAATAGGTCTGTCACCTAGCGGTGCATTAAGGACATAATTCTTCTGTGCAGCAATGAGGATAAACCTCAGATCACGGACCAAGTCCGCATCATTGCTACTAACATCTTTTCAACTTAGTTTTTCTCTAGGAACGCATTAAAATTCAATGGAACAACAGTACGAGCCATCTATCTACAACATACATAGACAAGAAAAATACTATCAGGTACTAAGTTCATGATAAATTTAAGTTCAATTAATCATATTACTTAAGAACTCCCACTTAGATAGACATCCCTCTAATCTTCTAAGTGATTACGTGATCCATATCAACTACACCATGTCCGATCGTCACATGAGATGGAGTAGTTTCAACGGTGAACATCAATATGTTGATCATATCTACTATATGATTCACGCTCGACCTTTCGGTCTCCGTGTTCCGAGGCCATATCTGTTATATGCCAGGCTCGTCAAGTTTAACCTGAGTATTCCGCGTGTGCAACTGTTTTGCACCCGTTGTATTTGAACGTAGAGCCTATCACACCCGATCATCACGTGGTGTCTCAGCACGAAGAACTTTCGCAACGGTGCATACTCAGGGAGAACACTTCTTGATAATTTAGTGAGAGATCATCTTAAAATGCTACTGTCAATCAAAGCAAGATAAGATGCATAAAGGATAAACATCACATGCAATCAATATAAGGGATATGATATGGCCATCATCATCTTGTGCTTTTGATCTCCATCTTTGAAGCACCGTCATGATCACCATCGTCACCGGCGCGACACCTTGACCTCCATCGTAGCATCGTTGTTGTTACGCCATCTATTGCTTCTACGACTATCGCTACCGCTTAGTGATAAAGTAAAGCAATTACAGGGCATTTGCATTTCATACAATAAAGCGACAACCATATGGCTCCTGCCAGTTACCGATAACTTCGGTTACAAAACATGATCATCTCATACAATAAAATATAGCATCACGTCTTGACCATATCACATCACAACATGCCCTGCAAAAACAAGTTAGACGTCCTCTACTTTGTTGTTGCAAATTTTACGTGGCTGCTATGGGCTTAGCAAGAACCGTTCTTACCTACGCATCAAACCACAATGATAGTTCATCAAGTTAATGTTGTTTTAACCTTCGCAAGGACCGGGCGTAGCCACACTCGGTTCAACTAAAGTGAGAGAGACAGACACCCGCCAGTCACCTTTAAGCATGAGTGCTCGTAATGGTGAAACCAGTCTCACGTAAGCATACGCGTAATGTCGGTCCGGGCCGCTTCATCTCACAATACCGTTGAGCCAAAGTATGACATGCTGGTAAGCAGTATGACTTGTATCACCCACAACTCACTTGTGTTCTACTCGTGCATATGACATCTATGCATAAAACCTGGCTCTGATGCCACTGTTGGGGAACGTAGTAATTTCAAAAAAAATTCCTACGCACACGCAAGATCATGGTGGTGCATAGCAACGAGAGGGGAGAGTAATGTCCACGTACCCTCGTAGACCGTAAGCGGAAGCGTTATGACAACGCGGTTGATGTAGTTGTACGTCTTCATGATCCGACCGATCCAAGTACCGAACGTACGGCACCTCCGAGTTCAGCACACGTTCAACTCGATGACGATCCCCGGACTCCGATCCAGCAAAGTGTCGGGGATGAGTTCCGTCAGCACGACGGCGTGGTGATGATGGTGATGTTCTACCGGCGCAGGGCTTTGCCTAAACTCCGCGACGATATGACCGAGGTGGAATATGGTGGACGGGGGGCACCGCACACGGCTAAGGAACGATCACGTAGATCAACTTGTGTGTTCTAGGGTGCCCCCTGCCCCCGTATATAAAGGAGGGAGGGGGAGGTGCGGCCGGCCCTCAAGGGGTGCGCCTGGAGCAGTCCTACTCCCACCGGGAGTAGGACTCCCCCCTCTTGCCTTGGTGGAGAAGGAAAGGGGGGAGGGGAAAGACGAAAGGGGGGCGCCGCCCCCCCTCCTTGTCCTATTCGGACTAGAGGGGGAGGGGCCGCACGGCCTTCCCTAGCCGGCCCTCCTCTTCTCCCTCATGGCCCATGTAGGCCCAATAACCCCCGGGGGGGTTCCGGTAACCCCCCGGTACTCCAGAAAAAACCCGGTTTCTCCTAGAACGTTTTCGATATCCAAATATAGGCTTCCAATATATCAATCTTTATGTCTCGACCATTTAGAGACTCCTCGTCATGTCCTGGATCACATCTGGGACTCCGAACAACCTTCGGTACATCAAAATATATAAACTCATAATAAAACTGTCATCGTAACGTTAAGCGTGCGGACCCTACGGGTTCGAGAACTATGTAGACATGACCTAGAACTATTCTTGGTCAATAACCAATAGCGGAACCTGGATGCTCATATTGGCTCCTACATATTCTACGAAGATCTTTATCGGTCAAACCGCATAACAACATACGTTGTTCCCTTTGTCATCGGTATGTTACTTGCCCGAGATTCGATTGTCGGTATCTAATACCTAGTTCAATCTCGTTACCGGCAAGTCTCTTTACTCGTTACGTAATGCATCATTCCGTAACTAACTCATTGGCTACATTGCTTGCAAGGCTTATAGTGATGTGCATTACCGAGAGGGCCCAGAGATACCTCTCCGACAATCGGAGTGACAAAAACTAATCTCGAAATACGCCAACCCAACATGTACCTTTGGAGACACCTGTAGTACTCCTTTATAATCACCCAGTTACGTTGTGACGTTTGGTAGCACCCAAAGTGTTCCTCCGGTAAACGGGAGTTGCATAATCTCATAGTTACAGGAACATGTATAAGTCATGAAGAAAGCAATAGCAATATCCTAAACAATCAAGTGCTAGGCTAACGGAATGGGTCATGTTAATCACATCATTCTTATAATGATGTGATCCCATTAATCAAATGACAACACATGTCTATGGTTAGGAAACATAACCATCTTTGATTAATGAGCTAGTCAAGTAGAGGCATACTTGTGACTATATGTTTGTCTATGTATTCACACATGTATCATGTTTCCGGTTAATACAATTCTGGCATGAATAATAAACATTTATCATGATGTGAGGAAATAAATAATAACTTTATTATTGCCTCTAGGGCATATTTCCTTCAAGTACAAGCCTGGACAAATTCTTATATGAAGGAAAACGCTCCTGAGGACAGATGGGAATTATCGTCAAGCTAGTTTTCATCAAGCTCATATGATTCGCGTTCGTTACTTTGATAATCTGTTATGTGGGTGGACCGGTGCTTGGGTGCTGCCCTTCCTTGGACAATCATCCCACTTATGATTAACTACTCTCGCAAGCATCCGCAACTACGAAAGAATAATTAAGGTAAACCTAACCATAGCATGAAACATATGGATCCAAATCAACCCCTTACGAAGCAACACATAAACTAGGGTTTAAACTTCTGTCACTCTAGCAACCCATCATCTACTTATTACTTCCCAATGCCTTACTCTAGGCCCAAACAATGGTGAAGTGTCATGTAGTCGACGTTCACATAACACCACTAGAGGACATACAACATACATCTCATCAAAATATCGAACAAATACCAAATTCACATGACTACTTATAGCAAGACTTCTCCCATGTCCTCAGGAACAAACGTAACTACTCACAAATCATATTCACATTCATAATTAGAGGGGTATTATTATGCATATAGGATCTGAACATGTGATCTTCCACCGAATAAACCAACTAGCATCAACTCCAAGGAGTAATCCACACTACTAGCAACCCACAGGTACCAATCTGAGGCTTTGAAATAAAGGTCGGATACAAGAGATGAACTAGGGTTTGAGAGGAGATGGTGCTGGTGAAGATGTTGATGGAAGTTGACCCCCTCCCGATGAGAGGATCGATGGTGATGATGATGGTGATGATTTCCCCCTCCCGGAGGGCTATTTCCCCAGCAGAACAACTCCACTGAAGCCCTACATTTCTTTCACCAAGGTTCCGCCTCGTGGCGGCGGTGTTTCGTTCCGAAAGATTACTCCTGATTTTCCCAGGGCGAAAGACTTCATATAGCCAAAGATGGGCACCGGAGGCCTGCCAGGTGGCCCACGAGGCAGGGGGCGTGCCCAGGGGGTAGGGCGCGCTCCCCACCCTCATGGACGGTGGGTGGCCCCCCTCTGGTACTTTCTCGCTTAGTATTTTTTATTAATTCCAAAAATAACTTCTATGGATTTTCAGGACTTTTGGGGTTGTGTAGAATAGGTCTCTAATATTTGCTCCTTTTCCAGCCCAGAATTCCAGCTACCGGCATTCTCCCTCTTCGTGTAAACCTTGAAAATAAGAGAGAAAAGACATAAGTATTGTGACATAATGAGTAATAACATCCCATAATGCAATAAATATCAATATCAAAGTATGATGCAAAATGGACGTATCAACTATTGGAAATATGCCCTGGAGGCAATAATAAAATGGTATTTATTGTATTTCCTTGTTCATGATAATTGTCTATTGTTCATGCTATAATTGTATTAACTGGAAACCGTAATACATGTGTGAATACATAGACCACAACTTGTCCCTAGTGAGCCTCTAGTTGACTAGCTCCTTGATCAATAGATGGTCATGGTTTCCTGACCATGGACATTAGATGTCATTGATAGCGGGATCACATCATTAGGAGAATGATGTGATGGACAAGACCCAATCCTAAGCGTAGCACAAGATCGTGTAGTTCGTTTGCTAAAGCTTTTCTAATGTCAAGTATCATTTCCTTAGACCATGAGATTCTGCAACTCCCGGATACCATAGGAATGCTTTGGGTGTACCAAACATCACAACGTAACTGGGTGGCTATAAAGGTGCACTACAGGTATCTCTGAAAGTGTCTGTTGGGTTGGCATGAATCGAGACTGGCATTTGTAACTCCGTATGACGGAGAGGTATCTCTGGGCCCACTCGGTAATGCATCATCATAATGAGCTCAATGTGACTAAGTAGTTAGTCACGGGATCATGCATTACGGAACAAGTAAAGTGACTTTCCGGTAATGAGATTGAACGAGGTATTGGGATACCAACGATCGAATCTCGGGCAAGTAACATATCGATTGACAAAGGGAATTGTATACGGGATTGATTGAATCCCCGACATCGTGGTTCATCCGATGAGATCATCGTGGAACATGTGGGAGCCAACATGGGTATCCAGATCCTGCTGTTGGTTACTGGCCGGAGAACGTCTCGGTCATGTCTGCATGGTTCCCGAACCTGTAGGGTCTACACACTTAAGGTTTGGTGATGCTAGAGTTTTTATGGGAAATAGTATGTGGTTACCGAAGGTTGTTCAGAGTTCCGGATGGGATCCCGGACATGATGAGGAACTCCGGAATGGTCCGGAGGCGAAGATCGATATATTGGACGAAGGGTATTGGAGTTCGGAATTGTTCTGGGAGTACCGGGTGACGACCAGCATGACCGAAAGGTGTTTCGGAGGCCCCGGCAAGCGTTGGGGGGCCTTATGGGCCAAGGGGAGGGGGCATACCAGCCCACTAAGGGGATGTGCGCCCCTCCCAACCACTCTCACGTAACTTGGAGAGGTGGGGGCGCATCCCCTAGGGCAGCCGCCCCTCCCGGCTTGGGGGGCAAGTTTCCTAGGGGTGGGGGCGCCCAAACCCATCTAGGGTTTCCCCTATGGCCGCCACCCCTCCCCAGGGCGCCTCCTCCACCCCCTTCCCCCTATATATAGTGAGGGAGAGAGAGGACAGCCGCACCCTTCCCCTGGCGCATCCCCTCCCTCCTCCAACACCTCCTCCTCCTCCGTAGAGCTTGGCGAAGCCCTGCCGGAGAACAACGAGCTCTATCGCCACCACGCTGTCGTGCTCCTGGAGTTTTCCCTCAACTTCTCCTCTCCCCTTGCTGGATCAAGAAGGAGGAGACGTCCCCGGGCTGTACATGTGTTGAACGCGGAGGTGCCGTCCATTCGACGCTTAGATCGGATCGACCGCGATCTGAATCGCTGCGTGTACGACTCCACCAACCGCGTTCTTGTAATGCTTCCGCATCGCGATCTTCAAGGGTATGAAGATACACTCATCCTCTCCCTATTTTGTTGCTAGAATCTCCATAGATTGATCTTGGTGATGCATAGAAAATTTTGAATTATTGTTACGTTCCCCAACAGTGGCATCATGAGCTAGGTCTATTGCGTAGATTCTATGCACGAGTAGAACACAAGTAGTTGTGGGCATTGGTTTGTTCAATATGATTACTGTTACTAGTCTTATCTTGATTTGGCAGCATCATGGGATGAAGCGGCCCGGACCGACCTTACACGTACGCTTACGTGAGACAGGTTCCACCGACTGACATGCACTTGTTGCATAAAGGTGGCTATCGGGTGCCAGTCTCTCCCACTTTAGTCGGATCAGATTCGATGAAAAGGGCCCTTATGAAGGGTAAATAGAAATTAGCATATCACCATTGTGGCTTTTGCGTAGGTAAGAAGCGTTCTTGCTAGAAACCCATAACAGCCACGTAAAACATGCAACAACAATTAGAGGACGTCTAACTTGTTTTTGCAGGGTATGCTATGTGATGTGTTATGGCCAAAAGAATGTGATGAATGTATGTGATGTATGAGATTGATCATGTTCTTGTAATAGGAATCACGACTTGCATGTCGATGAGTATGACAACCGGCAGGAGCCATAGGAGTTGTCTTAATTTATTGTATGACCTGTGTGTCAATCAGAACACCATGTAATTACTTTACTTCATTGCTAACTGTTAGCCATAGTAGTAGAAGTAATAGTTGGCGAGACAACTTCATGAAGACATGATGATGGATATCATGATGATGGAGATCATGGTGTCATGCCGGTGACAAAGGTGATCATGCCGCACCTCGAAGATGGAGATCAAAGGCGCAAGATGATATTGGCCATATCATGTCACTCTATGATTTACATGTGATGTTTGTCATGTTTACATCTTATTTGGTTAGAACGATGGTAGCATAAATAAGATGATCCCTCATAAAATTTCAAGAAAGTGTTCCCCCTAACTGTGCACCATTGCGAAAGTTCATTGTTTCGAAGCACCACGTGATGATCAGGTGTGATAGATTCTAACGTTTGCATACAACGGGTGTAAGCCAGATTTACACATGCAAAACACTTAGGTTGACTTGATGAGCCTAGCGTGTACAGACATGTCCTCAGAACACAAGAGACCAAAAGGTCGAACATGAGTCATATAGTGGATACGATCAACATGAAGATGTTCACCGATGATGACTAGTCTGTCTCACGTGATGATCGGACACGACCTAGTTGACTCGGATCATGTATCACTTAGATGACTAGAGGGATGTCTATCTGAGTGGGAGTTCATTAAATAATTTGATTAGATGAACTTAATTATCATGAACATAGTCAAAAGGTCTTTGCAAATTATGTCATAGCTCACGCTTTAGTTCTACTGTTTTCGATATGTTCCTAGAGAAAAAAATTAGTTGAAAGTTGATAGTAGCAATTATGCGGACTGGGTCCGTAAACTGAGGATTGTCCTCATTGCTGCATAGAAGGCTCATGTCCTTAATGCACTGCTCGGTGTGCCGAACCTCAAGCGTTGTTTGTGGATGTTGTGAACATCTAACACACACATTTTGATGACTACGTGATAGTTCAGTGCGTAATGTTAAACGGTTTAGAATTGAGGCGCCAAAGACGTTTTTGAAATGTCGCAGAACATATGAGATGTTCCAAAGACTAAAATTGGGATTTCAGACTAGTGCCCACATCAAGAGGTATGAGACCTCTAACAAGTCTCTTAAGCCTGCAAACTAAGGGAGAAAATCTCAATCGTTGAGCATGTGCTCAGATTGTCTGAGTACTACAATTGCTTGAATCGAGTGGGAGTTAATCTTCCAGATGAGACAGTGATCGCTCTCCATAGTCACTGCCACCAAGCTATTAGAGCTTCATGATGAACTATAACATATCAGGGATAGACATGATGACCCTTGAGCAATTCGCGATGTTTCACACCGCGAAAGTAGAAATCAAGTAGGAGCATCAATTGTTGATTGTTAGTAAACCACTAGTTTTCAAGAAGGGCAAGGGAAAGAAGGGATACTTCATGAAACGGCAAATCAGTTGCTGCTCTAGTGAAGAAACCCAAGGTTGAACCCAAACCCGAGACTAAGTTCTTCTGAAATGAGGGGAACGGTCACTGAAGCAGAACTACCCTAGATACTTGGTAGATGAGAAGGCTGGCAAGGTCGACACAAGTATATTGGATATACATTATATTAATGTGTACTTCACTAGTACTCCTAGTAGCACCAGGGTATTAGATACCGGTTCGGCTACTAAGTGTTAGTAACTTGAAATAAAAGCTGCGGAATAAACAGAGACTAGCTAAAGGTGAGATGTCGATATGTGTTGGAAGTGTTTCCAAGGTTGATGTGATCAAGCATCGCATGCTCCCTCTACCATCGAGATTGGTGTTAAACCTAAATAATTGTTATTTGGTGTTTGCGTTGAGCATAGACATGATTGGATTATGTTTATCGTAATACGGTTATTCATTTAAGGAGAATAATGGTTACTCTATTTATTTGAATAATACCTTCAATGGTCTTGCACCTAAAATGAATGTTTTATTAAATCTCGATCGTAGTGATACACATATTCATGCCAAAAGATATAAGATAGTAATGATAGTACCACATACTTGTGGCACTGCCGTTTGAGTCATATTGGTATAAAACGCATGAAGAAGCTCCATGTTGATGGATCCTTGGACTCACTCATTTTTGAAAAGATTGAGACATGCGAACCATGTCTATTGGTATATATGCATGAAGAAACTCCATACAGATGGATCGTTTGGACTCACTTGATTTTTAATCACTTGAGACATGCAAATCATACCACATGGGCAAGATGACTGAAAGGCCTCATTTTCAGTGAGATGGAACAAGAGAGCAACTTGTTGGAAGTAATACATTTGATGTGTGCAATCCAATGAGTGATGAGGCATGCAGTGAATATTGTTATGCTCTTACTTCACAAATGATTTGAGTAGATGCTGAGTATATTTACTTAATGAAATACAAGTCTGAATTATTGAAAGGTTCAAACAATTTCAGAGTGAAGTTGAAGATCTTCGTGACAAGAGGATAAAATGTCTATGATATGATCATAGAGATGAATATCTGAGTTGCGAGTTTGGTACACAATTTAGACATTGTAGAAATTGTTTCACAACTAATACCGCTTGGAACACCATAGTGTGATGGTGTGTCCGAACACCATAGCTGCACCCTATTGGATATGGTGCATACCATGATGTCTCTTATCGAATTACCACTATCGTTTATAGGTTAGGCATTAGAGACTGTTAGGAAAATGCAACTTAGTATTATCTTGAGGCCAAAGCCACCATATATACAAGTACAAGTGGGAGGCCAAAGGCCAAAATACAGAAAGCCAAAAGACATCATAAATATAACTCTAACACCCCCCCCCTCGATGGATCCGCAACACTGAGTTTGGAGAGATAAAATCCATGGTGTGCTCGAGTCTGGGCCTTCGTGAAGAAGTCCGCCAACTATAACTCAGAAGGCATATACTAAAGAGCAATAACATAGTCTTGCACAGCAGCGCGCACAAAGAAAGCATCAACACCAATATGCTTGGTAAGCTCATGCTTCACCGGATCCCATGCAATACTGATAGCACCTGTACTGTCTGACAGGAGTGTAGTACGTGTAGTAATAGAAACACCAAAATCCTCGAGTAAGCAGCGTAACCAAGTCACCTCTGCGGTGAGAAGAGCCATAGCTCGCAACTCAGCCTCAGCACTCGAACGGGAAACTGCAGTCTGTTTCTTCGTCTTCCAGGCAATGAGAGAACCACCAAGAAAGACACAGTAAGCAGAAAGTGAACGACGATCAGAAGGATCACTAGCCCATGTAGCATCCGAATAGGCCTGGAGCTGTAACGAGCCGGAACGAGGAAAGAAGAGACGGTGAGAGATCGTGCCACGAAGATATCGTAGAACACGAAGAAGGTGACTATAGTGAACCGAAGTGGGAGAAGAAACAAACTGACTCAGTATATGGATAGGATAGGAGATATCTGGACGAGTGATAGCGAGATAAACAAGACTCCCAACAAGATGACGATAACAAGTCAGATCAGACAAGGGCTCACCATCAGAAGGACGAAGGTGAACATTAAGCTCCATAGGAGTTTCAACAGTGCGCTCATCACTAAGAGCAGCACGAGCAAGAAGATCCTGGATATACTTTTCTTGGGAAATAAAAAAGCCATCAGAGGTGGAGGAAACCTCAATCCCAAGAAAGTAACGAAGAGGACCAAGATCAGACATAAGAAACTGCTCACTGAGACGGGCCTTGACAAAGGCAATGCACTCAAGATCGTCGCCAGTGATGATCATGTCATCAACATATAGAATAAGAAGAGTGCGACCACGAGCAGAAAGGTGGACAAACAATGCTGGATCATGAGCACTGGGAGAAAAACCAGCTGCAGTCACCACAGAGGAAAAACGCTCAAACCAAGCGCGAGGGGCTTGCTTGAGACCATAGAGAGAGCGACGAAGATGACAAACCATGCCATCAGGAATAGAATACCCAGGTGGTGGTTGCATATAAACCTCCTCACGCAACTCACCATTAAGAAAGGCATTCTTAACATCAAGCTGAGACACAGACCAATGGCGAACAGAGGCCACAATGAGAAGTGTGTGGATAGTGGTCATATGGGCCACAGGAGCAAAAGTATCATCGTAATCACGACCATGCTCCTGCTGAAAGCCACGAGCCACAAGACGAGCTTTATAACGCTCAAGAGAACCATTAGAGCGAGTCTTAATCTTGTAGACCCACTTACAGGTGATGGGACGGACATGGGGAGGAAGAGAAACCAGATCCCACATGCCAGTGCGCTCAAGTGCAGCAATCTCCTCTGCCATCGCAAACTACCATTCGGGATGAATAACAGCATCGCGATAAGAGGTAGGCTCAAGTATAGTCGAAAGACCATATCGGGAAGGAGAATAGCGATCGGGTTGAGGACAAGGCCGAGCCCGAAGACCATAAGTCGGTTGAGAAGAGGAAGATGGCTCACCAGAAGTTGATGGCGCATCAGTGGACGCATACACAACACGTGGACGACGAGTGTAATGGAAAGGAAAAGAGGGACGAGTAGGAACCACGGGTGGTGGAGATGGGGAAGACATTGGTGCTGACGAGGAAGGCATCATTGATGAAGGTGGTGATGGCGAATGTGTAGGGGATGAAGGTGGAGAGTCATCCCATAAGGGAGGAGAAGAAACCGTGGGAGAGGACGGCGCCATGTCTGCAACAACGGGGGAAGGGGAGGTAGGAATATGGGGCATACAGGGAGGTGTATCAGGAAAAGTGAGAAATGAGATGTCCTCTACAAAGAGGGTCGAGGAGGATGGACACGGGTAGAAAGGACGGGACTCATCAAAGGTCACATTCCGAGAAATACGCACCCGTCGACCGACAGGATCCCAACACAGATAACCCTTATGCTCATCGTTGTATCCTAGAAATACACACTCAACGGACTAAGCGGTCAGTTTGGTGCGTTCACGTGGAGGAAGAAGAACATAGCAAACACAACCAAACAAATGAAGCGCTGAATAATCAGGGGAACGATCAAAAAGACGCTCGAAAGGAATACCACTCTGCAGAGCAGCAGATGGCTAGATGTTGATGATATAGGTGGAAGTGGAAATAGTTTCAGCCCAAAAGTGAGGCGGAAGAGAGGTAGCGATCATCATCGCACGCGCCGTCCCAAGAAGGTGACGGTGCTTGCGTTCAGCCACACCATTTTGGGCATGAGCACCGGGACAAGAGAACTAGGGAAGAGTGCCATGTTCAGCAAGAAATCCTCGCAATGCACGAGAGATGTACTCTCCAGCAGAATCTGCATGAAAAACACGAATAGGAGTGGAGAACTGGGTATGAACCATGGCAACAACTTTTTTGTATATAGATAGGACCTCACTACGACAAGACATGAAATAGATCCAAGTGTAGCGAGTAAAATCGTCTATAAAGAGAATGTAGTAGCGATGGCCCCCTTTCAAAGTGAAGGGAGCTGGACCCCAAACATCTGAGTGCACGAGATCAAAAGGACGCGTAGACACTGACTCACTGTGAGGATAGGGTAGTTGTATCTGCTTACCAAGTCTACAGCCTAGACAATCCAACGAAGCATTACCAGAGACAGGCCCTAAAACGCCACGATGAACTAAAGACGAGAGACGAGAACCGCATAAATGGCCAAGACGATGATGCCACTGCTGAAAAGAGCTAGCAGATGCGGCAACAGGGGTCGCAAGACTGTCGGTAGCATTAGAGGGAAGACGAAGCCAGTCAAGTTCCCAGAGACCATCATGGCGTCGGGGGCCAGCACCAAGCAGAGCACCTGTGCGACGATCTTGAACAAAACATGAATCAAAGTCGAGATTGACCCTACAACGAGAGTCAACAATCTGACTACCTGAAAAGAGTTGCATGCTAAGTTGAGGAACATGAGCAACAGAGGGAACATGAAAGAAGAAGTGCTAAGAGTGCCTCGACTAGCGACAGGGAGCGATGTACCATCAGCAGTAAAAACACGAACAGGAGACTCGACAGGTCGAATGGAGGTCAAAGGGGAAGAATCATAAGTCATATGAAAAGACGCACCAGTATCAAGAATCCATGAGGATGTACCTGAATGAGTAGAAGGTGGTCTCTCAGTGCCAGAAAACTTAGGTGCAGAAGCTGCAGAACCTGTCAGTGAAGAATCCCAAGCAGCAAGAAGGCATCGGAGTTGTGCAGTCTCATGCGCAGATAGGGACACCATGGTAAAGGTCGAGGCAGAACCACATGTCGACAAAGAGCGATCGCCATCACCCATGGAGGCCGTGTGGCAAGTCGACATAGAACGAGTCGACGTGGAGCGACTACAACCATGGGTAGAAGCCACGGCAGAATTCAGCATAGAGCGGTCACCACTGCGAGCAGGACCCGTAAAGGGAGTCGACGTAGGCCGACAATCACCATGTGCGGAAGCCATGGAAGAGTCGCTATAGAGCGACCGACAGCATCGGTGGAAGTCGCAAAAGGTGTCGAAGTAGAGCGACAACCACCACCTTTAAATGGGTGAGCACCAGTCGCTATAGGGAGACCGACAACATCAGCGGAAGTCGCAAAAGGTGTCGAAGTAGAGCGACAACCACCACCTTCAAATGGGTGAGCACCAAGCACTGATGAAAGACGCATGTGCGAGACGGGATCAATATATGGAACACCCTCAAAAAACACTGGGCAACGAGAGAGATGAGTACCCGATGGAAACATTGTACCTTTTTTCTACTCTCTTTTTTTTCACTCTTTTTTTACTCTTTATTTTTTTACTCGTTTTTTTCACTCTTTTTTACTCTTTTTTTGAGGATCACAAAACACAAGCTAGCCAAGCCACCAGAACGATGTGGCGTGAGGCCAACAGCCAGCCAGGCTAAAAAATCGTCCAAGGCAGATGCCCAAGGCAGCAGGCCAACATTCAGCCAGTCCCAAAAATTGTCTAAGCTGTGGCCCAAAGGAACAACGTCCAGGTCAACGCACGAAGCAGCCACGAACAGATTGCAGCGATGGCTGACTTACTGCACGCACTACACGGCGGGCTGGCGAGAGGGCGGCTGCCGGACGGTAGCGGAGGCGGGCAGGTGCCGGACGATGGCTCAGGGGCCCGCTCCAATCCAAGTGGCGTCGATCTACAGGCGGGATCCACGAGATGGACGAACTGAACGGCTTCCTGGAGGCAACGGGATTCGTCGGGCGCGGCGAAGACAGGCGACGGAAGGGGAGATCCGAACAGGGAGGGCGGCCGAATCAGGAGCACGTCGTGGCCCGTGCGAGATGGGGTGGGGCAATCTAGTCGGCGGCAGCGGCTTGAGGCACGGAAAAGCAGCGATGAGAGAGGGAGGGAGGGCAGCACGTGAGCGTGCGGTTGAGAGGAACGATGACAGCCGACCGACGAAGGACGGCGGAAGCACGAGATTGGATCAGAAGAGCACGAGTTGCACGTGCGAAAAAACCTAAAGCTCTAATACCATGTTAGGAAAATGCAACTTAGTATTATTCTGAGGCCAAAGCCATCATATATACAAGTACAAGTGGGAGGCAAAGGCCAAAATACAGAAAGCCAAAAGACATCATAAATATAACTCTAACAGAAACAACCACATTCACTTTAAATAGGACACCATGTAATTCCGTTGAGATGACACCGTATGAACTATGATTTAGAGAAACCTAAGCTGTCATTTCTTAAAAGTTTGGGGTTGCGACGCTTATGTGAAAAGTTTTAGACTGATAAGCTCGAACCCAAAGCGGATAAATGCATCTTCATAGCACACCCAAAACAGTTAGGTATACCTCCTATTCAGATCCGGAAGCAAAAGTGATTGTTGCTAGAACCGGATCCTTTCTCGAGGAAAAGTTTCTCTCGAAAGAAATGAGTGGGAGGATGGTGGAGACTTGATGAGGTTATTGAACCATCACTTCAACCAGTGTGTAGCAGGGCACAGGAAGTCGTTTCTGTAGCACCTACACCAGTTGAAGTGGAAGCTGATGATAGTGATCACGAAACTTCAGATCAAGTCACTACCAATACTCGTAGGTCGACAAGGATGCGTACTATTTCAGAGTGGTACGTAATCCTGTCTTGGAGGTCATGTTGCTAGACAACAATGAACCTACGACCTATGGAGAAGCGATGGTGGGCCCGGATTCCGACGAATGGCTCGAGGCCATAAAATCCGAGAGGATCCATGTATGAAAACAAAGTATAGACTTTGGAAGAACTACTTGATGGTCGTAAGGCTGTTGGGTACAGATGGATTTTAAAAGGAAGATGGACAATGATGGTAAGTATCACCAGAACGAAAGCTCGACTTGTCGTTAAGATATTTTCTGACAAGTTCCAGGAGTTGACTACGGTGAGACTTTATCACTCATAGCGATGCTAAGAGTCTGTTGGAAATGTATTAGCAGTTACTGCATTATTTATGAAATCTTGCAGATAGGATGTCAAAAACATTGTTTCCTCGACAATTTTTTTGAGGAAAGGTTGTATGTGATACAACTAGAAGGTTTTGTCAATCCTAAAAGATGCTAACAAGTATGCAAAGCTCCAGCAATCCTTCTAAGGACTGGAGTAAGCATCTCGGAGTTGGAATATACGCTTTGCTGTGATGATCAAAGATTTTGGGTTTATACAAAGTTTATGAGAAACTTGTATTTCCAAAGAAATGAGTGGGAGCACTATAAAATTTCTGATGAGTATATGTTGTTGACATATTGTTGATCGGAAATGATGTAGAATTTCTGGAAAGCATATAGGGTTGTTTGAAAGGTGTTTTTCAATGGAAAACCTGGATTAAGCTACTTGAACGTTGAGCATCAAGATTTATAAGGATAGATAAAAAATGCTTAATAGTACTTTCAAATGAATACATACCGTGACAAGATTTTGAAGGAGTTCAAACAAATCAGCAAACAAGGAGTTCTTGGCTGTGTTATAAGGTGTGAGCATTGAGTAAGACTCAAGATCTGACCACGGCAGAAGAGAGAGAAAGGACGAAGGTCATCCCCTATGCTTTAGACGTAGGCTCTACAGTATGTTGTGCTGTGTACCGCACCCGAAGTGTGCCTTGCCATGAAGTCAGTCTAGGGGTACAACAGTGATCCAGGAATGGATCACATGACAGCGGTCAAACTTATCCTTAGTAACTAGTGGACTAAGGAATTTTCTCGATTATGGAGGTGGTAAAAGAGTTCGTCGTAAAGGGTTACGTCGATGCAAACTTTGACACTAATCCGGATGACTCTGAGTAGTAAACGGATTCATATAGTAGATCAGTTATTTGGAATAGCTCCAAGTAGCGCGTGGTAGCTGCATCTACAAGATGACATAGAGATTTGTAAAGCACACACGGATCTGAAAGGTTCAGACCTGTTGACTAATAGCCTCTCTCACAAGAGAGATATGATCAAACCCCATGGATGTTGGATTCACTACAATCACATAGTGATGTGAACTAGATTATTGACTCTAGTGCAAGTGGGAGACGGTTGGAAATATGCCCTAGAGGAAATAATAAAATGGTTATTATTGTATTTCCTTGTTCATGATAATTGTCTATTGTTCATGATATAATTGTATTAACTGGAAACCGTAATACATGTGTGAATACATAGACCACAACTTGTCCCTAGTGAGCCTCTAGTTGACTAGCTCGTTGATCAATAGATGGTCATGGTTTCCTGACCATGGACATTAGATGTCATTGATAGCGGGATCACATCATTAGGAGAATGATGTGATGGACAAGACCCAATCCTAAGCGTAGCACAAGATCGTGTAGTTCGTTTGCTAAAGCTTTTCTAATGTCAAGTATCATTTCCTTAGACCATGAGATTCTGCAACTCCCGGATACCATAGGAATGCTTTGGGTGTACCAAACATCACAACGTAACTAGGTGGCTATAAAGGTGCACTACAGGTATCTCCGAAAGTGTCTGTTGGGTTGGCACGAATCGAGACTGGGATTTGTCACTCCGTATGACGGAGAGGTATCTCTGGGCCCACTCGGTAATGCATCATCATAATGAGCTCAATGTGACTAAATAGTTAGTCATGGGATCATGCATTACGGAACGAGTAAAGTGACTTGCCAGTAATGAGATTGAACGAGGTATTGGGATACCGACGATCGAATCTCGGGCAAGTAACATATCGATTGACAAAGGGAATTGTATACGGGATTGATTAATCCCCGACATCGTGGTTCATCCGATGAGGTCATCGTGGAACATGTGGGAGCCAACATGGGTATCCAGATACCGCTGTTGGTTACTGGCTGGAGAACGTCTCGGTCATGTCTGCATGGTTCCCGAACCCGTAGGGTCTACACACTTAAGGTTCGGTGACGCTAGAGTTGTTATGGGAAATAGTATGTGGTTACCAAAGGTTGTTCGGAGTCCCGGATGAGATCCCGGACATGACGAGGAACTTCGAAATGGTCCGGAGGCGAAGATCGATATATTGGACGAAGGGTATTGGAGTCCGAAATTGTTCTGGGAGTACCGGGCGACGACCAGCGTGACCGAAAGGTGTTTCGGAGGCCCCAGCAAGCGTTGGGGAGCCTTATGGGCCAAGGGGAGGGGGCACACTAGCCCACTAAGGGGTTGTGCACCCCTCCCAACCCCTCTCACATAACTTGGAGAAGTGGAGGCGCTTCCCCTAGGGCAGCCGCCCCTCCCGGCTTGGGGGGCAAGTTTCCTAGGGGTGGGGGCGCCCAAACCCATCTAGGGTTTCCCCTGTGGCCGCCACACCTCCCCTAGGGAACCCTAGGGCGCCTCCTCCACCCCCCTTCCCCCTATATATAGTGAGGGAGAGAGAGGACAGCCGCACCCTTCCCCTGGCGCAGCCCCTCCCT
Organism: Triticum dicoccoides; assembly: GCF_002162155.2. Lineage (NCBI taxonomy): Eukaryota > Viridiplantae > Streptophyta > Magnoliopsida > Poales > Poaceae > Triticum > Triticum dicoccoides. The sequence continues at coordinate 449,561,062 of NC_041391.1, read as the reverse complement.
CCTCCAACACCTCCTCCTCCTCCGTAGTGCTTGGCGAAGCCCTACAAGAGAACCACGAGCTCTATCGCCACCACGCCGTCGTGCTGCTGGAGTTTTCCCTCAACTTCTCCTCTCCCCTTGCTGGATCAAGAAGGAGGATACGTCCCCGGGCTGTACATGTGTTGAACACGGAGGCGCCGTCCATTCGGCGCTTAGATCGGAATCGACCGTGATCTGAATTGCTGCGTGTACGACTCCACCAACCGCGTTCTTGTAACGCTTCCGCATCGCGATCTTCAAGGGTGTGAAGATACACTCATCCTCTCCTTCTCTTGTTGCTAGAATCTCCATAGATTGATCTTGGTGATGCGTAGAATTTTTTTAATTATTGCTACGTTCCCCAACATCAACTCCCCCAAGCTTAGACCTCGCTTGTCCTCAAGCAGAAGACAACATCGGAAAATATGTCCACATGTTTAGAGATAGAGGTGTTGATAAAATAAAATACAGACATGAGGGCATCATGATCATTCTTATAGCAGCAACATATATAAATATTGTCATATGATTTCTTATACTAAAGTAACAATCTATTCACAATGTCAAGTATGAATCAGAAACTTCATTGAAAACTAACAAACTATAATCTTGGTCATTGAAGCAGTTGCAATTTATCATAACATCGGAAAGAGTCAATATAAGAGCTTTTCAGCAAGTCCACATACTCAACTATCATTTAGTCTTTCACAATTGCTAACACTCACGCAGTACTTATGGGTATGAAGTTTTAATCGGACACAGAGAAAGATAGGGGCTTATAGTGTTGCCTCCTAACCTTTTACCTCAAGGGTAATGTCAACAATAATAATTCATGCTAAATTACATCCAATTGGAT